>NC_135814.1:21980727-22283292 GCF_964213995.1 Mustelus asterias | reverse complement strand
GGTGGCATGGTGGCACAATGGTTAGCACTTCTGCCTCACAGTGTCAGGGACCTGGGTTCAATTCCGGCCTTGGGTCACTATCTGTGTGGAGTTTGCACGTTCTCCCCGTGTCTGCGTGGGTTTCCTATGGGTGCTCCGGTTTCCTCCCACACTCCAAAGATATGCAGGTTAGGTTGATTGGCCATGGTAAATTGTCCCTTTGTGTCAGGGGAACTCGCAGGGTAAATACGTGGGGTTAAGTGGATAGGGCCCGGGTGGGATTGTTGTCAGTGCAGACTCGATGGGCAAAATGGCTCCTGCTGCACTGTAGGGGTTGTATGATTCTCTGATTCTATGCTTCACAGCAGCTTCATCAGACAAAAATTCGGCATCATGCCACATAATATAGCCACTTCCAGGTTGGCCGTCCAATGAGCGTCCTGCATGGTGCGACCTCAATGCCAGCACATTAAAGGGAAAAAGTAAACATGCAAGTTGAGGCAGCTGAAGTTGGGAAGAAGGTCAGAAATGGAAGTTAGAAGGTCAAAGGCCTCGCTTCACTGATGCCTCCCAGGTCTATGAAGGCCAGCAGGGAGATACTCCCTCAATGAGAGGAGGAAGCCAGCAGGGGGGAAAAAAAGACCTGGTTAGAGCGATATGTGCTGCATTCCTGGATCCAATAGACAGGCTAAAGATCTAAGCAGTGCAGGAAAGGTGAGAACACTGGCACAGTCATCTATGGTAAGGAGTCTAACAACACCAGGTTAAAGTCCAACAGGTTTATTTGGTAGCAAACGCCACTAGCTTTCGGAGTGCTGCTCCTTCGTCAGGTGAGTGGGAGATCTGCTCATAAACAGCAAACAGGACATATAAAGACACAAACTCAATTTACAGAATAATGAATAATGATTGGAATGCGGGTCTTTACAGCTAATCAAGTCTTAAGAACATAAGAACATAAGAAATAGGAGCAGGAGTAGGCCATCTAGCCCCTCGAGCCTGCCCCACCATTCAATAAGATCATGGCTGATCTGAAGTGAATCAGTTCCACTTACCCGCCTGATCCTTAAAGTCTTAAAGTCTGCACTGACAACAATCCCACCCGGGCCCTATCCACTTAACCTCATGTATTTACCCTGCTAGTTCCCCTGACACAAAGGGACAATTTAACATGGCCAATCAACTCGGCCAACATTGTCTTTCTGATACGCTGCAGGAAAGGATGTCCCGAGGCATGGTACATCGGGGAAACCATGCAGACGCTACGACAACGGATGAAAGAACACCGCTCAACAATCACCAGGCAAGACTGTTCTCTTCCTGTTGGGGAGCACTTCAGCAGTCACGGGCATTCGGCCTCTGATATTCGGGTAAGCATTCTCCAAGGCGGCCTTCACAACACACGACAGTGCAGAGTCGCTGAGCAGAGACTGATAGCCAGGTTCCGCACACATGAGGACGGCCTCAACCGGGATCTTGGGTTCATGTCACACTATCTGTAACTCCCACAACTTGCCTGGACTTGCAAAGTCTCACTGGCTGTCCTATCTGGAGACAATACGCATCTCTTTAACCTGTGCTAATGCTCTCTCCACCCACATTGTCTGTACCTTTAAGACTTGATTAGCTGACTCGCATTCCAATCATTATTCATTATTCTGTAAATTGAGTTTGTGTCTTTATATGCCCTGTTTGCTGTTTATGAGCAGATCTCCCACTCACCTGACGAAGGAGCAGCGCTCTGAAAGCTAGTGGCGATTGCTACCAAATAAACCCGTTGGACTTTAACCTGGTGTTGTTAGACTCCTTACTGTGTTTACCCCAGTCCAACGCCGGCATCTCCACATCATGACATTCACCTATATCCAGACTTGTTCATCACCCCAACCCCCTCACTCTGCCTTCTTAAGCCAAATACAGCGCATCACTCCTCACTTGGCTTGTAGATAAGCCCATTCCTGTCTGTCTATGTATTTCCCCACATCGCTATCTATCCATGAACCATGGACACTCACTCTCATCCTTTTGCCACATTATGTCTTTCCCTTATAGAAAAGCTCAACAAATACTCTCCATCCATCAGGTGAGCACATTCTAACACTCCCTCATAGGTCTCTTCCTTCCCACCTTGCAAGAAGAACACCATGGTGGGTGGACTTCCAGCCATCCTACAATTAATACTATAGAAGAGGAAAAAGTGGAGATCTATGGAGTTTGTGGGCTTGACTATCTGAGATAAGGGAGGCCATGAGATGCAGAAGCAGAGGTAGGCCATTTGGCCCATCGAGTACTGAGAGAGGATATATCCGAGGGTTCATCCACTGAGTCTATATGGGTAGAACTGAGAAATAATAAGGGAGAGATCACTTCGATAGGATTGTACTACAGGCCCCCAAATAGTCAGCGGGAAATTGAGGAGCAAATATGTAAGGAGATTACAGATAGCTGCAAGAAGAATAGGGTGGTAATAGTAGGGGACTTTAACTTTCCCAGCATTGGCTGGGACAGCCATAGCATTAGGGGCTTGGATGGAGAGAAATTTGTTGAGTGTATTGAGGAGGAATTTCTCATTCAAATTGTGGATGGCCTGACTAGAGAGGGGGTAAAACTTGACCTCCTCTTGGGAAATAAGGAAGGGCAGGTAACAGAAGTGTTAGTGAGGGATCACTTTGGGACCAGTGACCATAATTTCATTCATTTAAAGATAGCTACGGGGAATGATAGGTCTGGCCCAAAAGTTAAAATTCTGAATTGGGGCAAGAACAATTTTGATGGTATTAGACAGGAACTTTCAAAAGTTGATTGGGAAGTCTGTTGGCAGGCAAAGGGACTGCTGGTAAATGGGAGCCTTTCAAAGGTGTGTTAACCAGTATTCAGGGTAAGCACATTCCTTTTAGAGTGAAGGGTAAGGCTGGTAGAAGTAGGGAACACTGGATGATTTGGAATATTGAGGTCCTGGTCAAAAAGAAGAAGGAGGCATATGACATGAATAGGCAGCTGGGATCAAGTGGATCCCTTGAAGAGTATAGAAATTGTCAGAGTAGAGTTAAGAGAGAAATCAGGGGGGGCAAAAAGGGGACATGGGATTGCTTTGGCAGGTAAGGCAAAGGAGAATCCAAAGGGCTTCTACAAATACGATGAGGGGCAAAAGAGTAACTAGGGAGAGATAAAGGCCTCTTGAGGATCAACAAGGTCATTTATGTGCGGATCCACAAGAGACGGGTGAGTTCCAAAATGAAAATTTCTCATCGGTATTTACTGGTGAGGAAGACATGGATATTAGGGAACTTGGGGAAATAAATAGTGATGTCTTGAGTAGTATAACAGAAAAGGAAGTGCTGGAAGTCTTAGAGTGCATCAAGATAGAAAAATCTCTGGGAACTGATTAAATGTATTAAATGTAAGACGTTGTGGGACACTAGAGAGGAAATTGCGGGTCCCTAGCAGAGATATTTAAATCATTGACAGCCACAGGTGAAGATTGGAGGGTAGAAAATGTTGTGCCTTTGTTTAAGAAGGGCTGCAGGGAAAAGCCTGGGAACCACAGACCGGTGAACCTAACGTATGTAGTGGATTACTTGTTAAAAGATATTCTGAGAGATAGGATCTACAGGCATTTAGAAAAGCAAAGACTGATTAGGGACAGTCAGCATGGCTTTGTGAGTGAAAAATCATGTCTCACAAATTTGATTGCGTTTTTTGAAGGGGTAACCAAGAAGGTGGGTGAGGGCAGAGCAGTCAACGTTGTCTACATGGACTTTAGCAAGGCCCTTGACAAGGTACTGCATGGTAGGTTGTTGCATAAGGTTAAATCTCACAGGACCAAGGGTGAGTTAGCCAATTGGATACAAAATTGGCTTGATGACAGAAGACAGAGGGTGGTTGTACAGGGTTGTTTTTCAAACTGGAGACCTGTGACCAGCGGTGTGCCTCAGGGATCGGTGCTGGGTCCACTGTTATTTGTTATTTATATTAATGATTTGGATGAGAATTTATAAGATCACCCCGAAGCTTCCTATGCTCCAGGGAAAAAAGTCCAAGTCTATCCAACCTCTCCTTATAACTCAAACCATCAAGTCCCGGTAGCATCCTAGTAAATCTTTTCTGCACCCTTTCTAGTTTAATAATATCCTTTCTATAATAGGGTTACCAGAACTGTGCACAGTATTCCAAGTGTGGCCTTACTAATGTCTTGTACTTCAACAAGACGTCCCAACTCCTGTATTCAACATTCTGACCAATGAAACCAAGCATGCCAAATGCCTTCTTCACCACCCTGTCCACCTGTGACTCCACTTTCAAGGAGCTATGACTCTGTATCCCTAGATCGTTTTGTTCTATAACTCTCCCTAATGCCCTACCATTAACTGAGTAAGTCCTGCCCTGGTTTGATTTACCAAAATGCATCACATCACATTTATCAAAATTAAACTCCATCTGCCATTCATCAGCCCATTGGCCCAATTGATCAAGATCCCATTGCAATCCTAGATAGCCTTCTCCACTGTCCACTATATCATCAATCTTGGAGTCATCTGCAAACTTACTAACCATGCCTCCTAAATTCTTATCCAAATCATTAATATAGATGACAAATACAGTTTAAAAATTCAGCACAGAGATAGGAAATTTTCCACTGAAAGGAAACTGTTAGGAACCAGATCAGAAACTCGAAGATATGTTATGAAGTTAGCCTGGACCCCAATTTTATTTCATTTAGGCAGTATGGTTAACATAAGGTGTTTTGCTCCAGGTATGATTTGATTGACGCTTTAGGAAGCTTTTATTAAAATAAACTTTATTCAGGGACACAGTTAGAATATAACGAAAAGAATTAGCATCATGTTTATCTATTAAAATACTTAAACGTGACAAAGTATAATTTTTTAACAGCTATCCATTTCTAAAGCTCCAAGTTAAGAAATATCTCCAACATAAATCCTACTTCAGAACTAATTAGCACCAAAAACAGATATGTTCACATGAATGCTTTATTTCCAGCCTTTTAACCGCTCTGGACAGATACAGAAGACACCTGCCTTCTGAGTCCCATTCAGTAATTTCCAGAGAAGGATATATCCTCAAACAGAGAAAACCTAGCTTCTGGAAGATCCCAATATCCAGACTTCAAGGAGACTCAGAACTAATGCTTCTTTCTACACTTCCCAAAAATCAACTGAGCTGGGTTTCTCTCTGTGAGCCTAGTCCTATCTAGTCATATGACCTTACTGTCAATTATCCTAATCAAGCCCCACTCTGAAATGCTCCAGCAGAAAACACCAAAATGACAACCTTGCATTAGTCCAGATTAAAACAAATATTTGAATAATTACGATTAATTATGCTGCTGCAGTAACAACAGGGCTGCCAGATCAGACAGAATGGCACCGATAATAAAGAAAACTGTTAAAACAGATCCTTCACACGAAACGTGACCCAAATACATTTATTAAAGGCACAGTATCATCACAAACCTCAGGTGCAAAACTCATCGAATTTTTGGAGAAGACTATATTTTTAAATGAAATTGCCTCAAGCAATTGCAGTTTTACATGGGCTTCACCTCTACTCCTGGAGTTTGAGATCACTGTGAAAAATCTACAACAGCCAAGGACTCATAAACAGTGAACTCTCCATTTCTTTATCTTTCAATATTGCACTTTAATTTGGCTATAAACATAATTATAACTAAAATGTAAATAATAAATTCTGCATGCTTGTTTATCGGTCAATGTAAGTCATGAAAGTTCAAGAACAGTGGGTTTACCTTTTCAAATATTTTGCTATCTTTACCAGGGTGAGTTTTTAACTCAATAAAAATGAATTATTGCTTGTCTTAAACTTCAGGCAAGCCTTTCAGATATGTTTCTTTGCCATCAGTGCATAAATGGTTCAATGCAAAACTGGGTAAAACCTAACCAAACCCCACTTTGAACTACCCCAGGGGAAAACATCAAAATAACAACCTTGCATTAGTCCAGATTAATCCTTGCATTGGTGGGAAGGCAGCCAGACACTGGAGATCGGAAATAAATACTGAATGCACTCAAAAAACTCAGCAGGTCTGGTAGCATCTGTGAAGAGACAAACAGGGTTAACCTTCCGAGTCTTCTAAATCCTTCAAAACAATTGTCATAGTCAAACTTGGAGTGGTAAGACAGAGGAGTCATATTTACCCCTCATCACGTGGCCATAACAGCAGCCATGTTTTAAGTGGGTGTCCCTTGTCTCTGAGCAGTCAGTCTGCTCCCAGGTGTGAAGACATTTGGGATGGTGGAACACCGCAGGCCAGCAGTGTCATTACTGCTGTTCGGGAATCTCACACACACCTGCATTAAGATCTATTTTGAGGTCACATACCAACTGCACATTGATGAAATGGAAAATCTTATGGTTGGCAAACACTCCAGGATGATCCATGGGTGCCTTAATTACCACTTGTGTGCTATCAATGATGCTTTGCTTTGGTGGGAAAGATGCTGGAGATCTGAAATAAAAACTGAAAGTGCTCAAAAAACTCAACAGGTTTAGTAGTGTCTGTGAAGAGAGAAATAGAGTTAACCTTCTGAGCCCAGTTTAAATTTTTCCAGGGTTTGGTGCAAGTTAGGGTCTGATTAGCAGTGTTTTAGATGGCCCCAAGTCTATCAAGTGTAGAACATGGGAAGTCATCAATGTGCAGCTGGTGTGCAACCCCAGCCATTCGAACAGTTAATTCTGGAGCTAACAAAGTTATGGATGAAGATTTCAGCAGAAGGATGAGCCAAAGCAGTTGCACTTTGATTTTAGATGCATGGTTATTATTTGGGAACTCCCTCAGGCTTCCAAACACTATCATAATTCCATTAGTATTGATGTAACACACATCTTACAGCTGTCAAGTAAACCTACCTACGTTGTAGGTTATTTATCAGATAACATAAAGTCAATAACGTTTCCACTACTTGCACACGGGTTGCTTATTGACTCAAACATGTTTTTGCAGCCAACATAACCACAAGCATCACAGTCATCCACCAACTCCTTAATAATTGCAGAAAAAAGAAGCATGGAATGCAGGGGAAAAAAATAGGAAGTGGGATCTCCAAAGAGAAGCAAAGGTATGCAAAACAAATTTTGTCAGCGAGCTTAGAAAAGGGATATGGCTTTAGAGAGCAAGGTGTTGGAACTTACAAAAGCAAGAGTATTTTTGAAGGTGTGTGAAGAATATTAGTCAGAAGTTGAGTTATCTCGGTTAGGTGAAACGGCCAGGCTATCATCAGGCCTCAAGAATGAACATTAAATGCTGGAGTTGGTGACGATTACAATCAGAACCGATGTTCACTTGACATTGGAAAACAGCTGTAAAAAGCCACGGTAATGAGAGTACTTGATTATTATTAATGAGGATACTGGATGGATTAAAGTTCATCAAAGACACAAGAGGTATAGGAAACCATGTGAAACTACCAGAGGGATTATGCCAACAAATCGATACTATAGATCGTCAATGTTGTAGAAGGATTAAAGGTGGCAAGGATAAAGAGAGTTAGAAAACAAGAGGGTGCAGCCTAACAGTTTCAGATCACAGAACTTGGATTCATTGCTGATTCTTTGCTCGGGAAAGTAGGCAGCCATGTACATCACAAGGACAAAACCTTCAAGTTAATGAGTTAATTACCTATAGCTAGAAAAATACATGAAGAGGAAAGGTTAGAAGGGATACTGAAGAGGACTGGTAGATACCTGGTCATAGATGCCCATGTCGGGGTAAAGGATATTAGGAGAAATAATATAGGGGAATTAAAATATGATGACCCATCCATCCCTATCTCTGTAACTCCCTGCAAGTTGGTAAATCCTTCTGTACTCTTCCTTCAACTCCAACTGAGCGAACTTTACCTATCTTTGTCCTACCATTGTTGGGGTGACTACAGCCCCCTAGGGCTTTTTTCTGCACTTTGAAATTCCTTCCAAAAGGAGAGTAGGAAACTTCAGGAAGAAATGAATCCTGTGGTATCTTATGGAAATCCAATAGTTTCATGGCCACTATTAGCAGCCTTTTGTTCCAGATTTATTAATTAGCTGAATTCAAATTCCACCAGCTGGCATGATGGTACTATGAACTTGTGTCTTCAAGGCATTAGTCAGGGCATCTGGATTAATATTCCAGTAGCATTCCCACTGCCCAATCATAACCATTGATGTGAAGACCCTGGAAGGCTTAAGAAAGGGAAATTAATTAGTCATAACAAAGTAACAATCTTGACAATCTTTGTATAGTTCATGCATGAAAAATGTTAACTATTGTGTGGGTTAGAGATGTTTGTTATTCTTGCATAGCTGTATGCGAGTCCCTTGTTTCTCTGTCTCCAATTGATGTCATTTATATTAATTTTGCATCCTCCTGTGCCTTTGTGAGCTGGGCAATATGTCAAAATCCTGCCCTCTCCCTCTTCCTTCTGTTTTGCGCTTTCTTCTCCCATGATAGCCAATAAAAAAATGAGTGAGTGAAGATCAGATGCATGCAGTGCATTCCGTGAGGGCGACTGTGAGGCAAATGCATCACACTGCATTAGAATAGGGCTGAGTGGAAGCAGTGGAGCGATAAAGGATGAGGTGAGAAGATTTTTCTGAACTAATTGGCACCTTCCCAGCTGTACATTGGGATAAGAATAAAATCGACTGTGTTGCACTTTTATAAAGGCAAAATACTGCAGATGTGAGAACCTGAAACAAAAGCAAAAGGATTTTCTGTTTTGTTTGTGTTTTAGAACAAAGAACAAACAAAGAGAAATACAGCACAGGAACAGGCCCTCGGTCATCCAAGCCTGTGCCGATCATGATGTCCCAGCGAAACTACAAAAAAACCCTTCTGCCCTTATCCGTCCCTCTATTCCCTTCCTATTCATGTACCCACCCAGATGCCTCTTAAATGTTGCTAATGTGCCTGCTTCCACCACCTCCTCTGGCAGCACGTTCCCGGTACCCACCATTCTCTGTGAAAAACTTGCCCCGCACATCTCCCTTAAACTTTCCCCCTCTCACCTTGAACCTGTGCCCCCTTGTAATTGGCACTTCCACCCTGGGAAAAAGCCTCTGACTATCCGCCCTGTCTATGCCCCTCATAATTTTGTAGACCTCTATCAGGTCTCCGCTCAGCCCCCATCTTTCCAGTGAAAACAATCCTAGTTTATTCAACCTCTCCTCGTAGCCAACACCCTCGAGACCAGGCAACATCCTGGTGAACTTTCCTTGCACTCTCTCCAAAGCTTCCACATTCTTCTGGCATTATGGCGACCAGAACTGCACACAATACTCCAAATGTGGCCAAACCAAGGTTTTATATAGCTGCAACATGGTTTGTCAATTCTCTTACTCAATAAATTTACATTTGCTTGGTACTCTTACAGATCCGGGGCCAGAAATTCCATGGAATAGCAATCACAGTCGGATTGCCACTCTGTTCCTCGGCTCCAATTTCCTTAGACAGAAATGCAGCTGTGCCTTTTTCATCCAACCTTTCAATCCAGATCAACTGGAAAAGGTGCAGTGTAGCGTGTTCCCAAGCCTGGTGTCAAGTGCAGCTTTAGCTGTTGTAAATCAGATAAATTTAAAGCTCCAGCCACAATGAGAGGTTAAGGAGAAGTTGAGTGTGTTAGAAATGTCGGATGAGGAGAGGGGGTCAGTTGGTAGATCAGATGGTCAGTGGGTGCCCTGATGAACAGTCGGGTGGTGTGTTGAGTGTTGGTCAATGGGGTGGGAGGGGGAAATAGTTGGATAGCCCCGTGGAGAGTAAGGAGGTAGTCTAAAGGGAATGGGGCTAGTCGAGATGTCAGGGAGAGGACTCGAGTGGGGGTGGTGAGGGCTGTAGTCGAGGTATCCTATTGAGGTTCTGGGAGCAGTTGTAGAGTTAGCCAGGAGTTAGAAATTCTTCTAACCTTTCCAAGGTAACTATTCCAGTAAGGCAGTCAGAACAATCTGAAGTTTGCGATTTAAATTGGATTATCAGATGGTGCCCAGTGCAGGGCAATTGGCCAATGGAAGTTTGAACTTCCTGAGGAATTACCATGCAATTCTTGCATGGGGACTTCTGTGGGGGCAGGGGTGGGGTGGGGGGATGCAGGGGCGGTGCCTCCCTGCACATCTTTGGGGTACCTCTCGGCTATAACTTGCTTAGGGGTATAAAAAAAAGGGAAGCATGGACATTTGGGCCGAAGGGCCTGTTTCCATGCTGTAAACCTCTATGACTCTATAACACCCGGAGATACGGATGTTATGGGCCGTGATCTTTTATCAAACTAAAAAGTCCTCAAGATTGATTGCGCAGTCACTCCGCAACCACTAGTCCCATCTTTAAGAAAGATTCACGTTCAAATGCCAGGAAGTGGATTTGTGAATATGCCCATTTTATCCAGGCCTTCAGCAGCGGCATCACTTTTCTGACCACATGACATCAAATGAGGGAAGCACGACCTCCATTATTAGAGCAGCAACATTTTCAGACAGAAAGCAAGAAATTGCAGGAAGGGCTTCCAGCAATCTCAGAGAAACTCGACTGTTAAATAAAACCATCTGGAAAATAATAGGTGCAAGATTGTCTGCTGGGATTTTTCACATCTCCTCAATGCCCCTGCACAACCAACCATAGCAATGCTACCAATGCATTCTAAAGAAACAACCCCCAGTCCATCACGCAAACCAGCCTCCCATCCATTGACTCTGTCTACACTTCCCACTGCCATGGAAAAGCAGCCAGCATAATCAAGGACTCCACATAATCAAGGACCCCCCTTCCCTCCCACTGATCACAGGCAGAGTGGCAGCAGACCCCCTCCCCCGCCACTGATCTCAGACAGAGTGACCATGGGCCCCCCTTCCCCCCCAACCCCCCACCGATCTCAAGCAGAGAGCCGTTGGATGCTCGGTACTTACCTCCTTAATAACTGGAGCGGCCGAATCAGACTTATATGGAGCATGTCTGGTTCATGCCGATTCTGGATGGGCAAACGCGGTGGTAAAGGGGGAAGTGCCACTAAAGTTGGGCGGGCAGCCCATTAAGTCAATTTAAATGCATGCAAAATGGAGCTAAAAGTCAGAGGTGGACGCGGATCACGCTACTCACCTCACGCCCAACTTTACCAAGTTTTCGCACTCGAAAACGGGCGCAATGCGATGGTAAAATCAGGCCCACTCTCTTCCACCTTCGTCCATCGGTAAAAAGATATAAAATTCTGAGGTCACGTATCAACCAACTCAAGAACAGCTTCTTCCCTGCTGCCATCAGACTTTTGAATGGACCTACCTTATATTAAGCTGATCTTTCTCTACACCCTAGCTGAGGCTGTAACACTACATTCTGCACTTCTCCTTTCCTTCTCTATGAATGGTATGCTTTGTCTGTATAGCACACAAGAAACGATACTTCTCACTGTATACTAATACACGTGACAATAATAAATCAAATCAAATCAAATCATCACCAGAATGGTAGCATAACACTCTGACGTGTGTTTTCTGTTTTGTTTCAGATTATCAGTGCTTGTGGCTGCGATTCTCCCATCCCGACCCATTACTTTTGGCGGGTCGGACCGGGAGAATCGCATGTGCGCCGATTCGCGGGAGTCGCGCATGCGTTCCTGAGGTGCGTATATCTCCCAATGATATCCAGCGCAGTTGGAACCACACTGGAAATCAGTGAGAACAGCCCACCCCCGCCACCAGTATAATTTCACTCCTGCGGGGTTTAAAGTAGCTCCCCACTTTCGGGGTGCTAGGGGGAGACCCCACTGGGGGTTGGGCGGCAGAAGGGTGGTGCCCCCTGGGGATGGGCACCCAGGCAGTGCCAGCCTGTGCCCCCCTGGTACTTCCCAAGGGCCAAAGCGCCCATGTCCAGGGGGCACCTTGGCACTGCCCACCGGGCATCGGGCAATGCCAAGGGGGCAGGGCTCATGGGCGATCGGTGGGGCTCGGGGGTCCCACTGCCACTCAGCATGGGGATTGGTCGGGGCTGGAGGGATGCCAGTGATTGGAGCGGGCTGGTGAGGGGCGTTCTGCTGGGGGGGTGTCTGCCTCCCATGTGGAGGGGTCTGCCGGGGTGGGGGGGGTCTGCCTCCCATGGGTCTGACAGGTGGGTGAGTGGGTCGTCACTGCAAGGGGGGGGGCAAATGCTGGAGATCGGGGTGGACAGGGGGATCAGGGCTGGCCCGGCAATGCTTGTGGGGGCCGCGATCGGGCCACGATTAAGCCATGGGGGTTGGAGGAGCAGCACTGCGAGGGTCCCGGGCTGGCCAGTGATCGAGCTGGCCAGCAAAGAACAGGCTGACAGTTCGGGGCCACTGCACATGCGCAGTTCCAGAACTGTCAGCCTCCAGTGTGAATAGCTCCCCTCCCGAGCTTTTAATTATATTCATGATTGTGCCTTCCGCGTTTCACTGGGTGTGGGAGAATCGAGTCTGAACTCCCACTGAAAAAACAATCGTGATTTACACCAACTTTCCTGCCAATTCAACACTTAGAACTTTTTTGGGAGAATCGCCCCCTGTGTCTTTCTTTTCATCTCTCTCAATCCTTTTAATTTCTAAGCTGTGTTGTTTTTCTCATAGGTGAGGAGTTTCATTTCTCTGAAGCATCGCTGAAGAGCCCGCCCGCGTCTGACATGTCCGCGCACGTCAGAAGTTTCTCCCCTCTGCAGCCTCAAGGTGAGAATTAAAACGAACTGCAACTCGGTATTTTGGGTGAACGTGAGGCGTTGCCCGACGATAAATGAAACAAAATGATTATTTTCACAACGTGCTCTTCACAGACAAAATGCTGGATGTATGAAGCCTAATTTCAAGTCACGCTTGAGCATGAATTGGCTTGCCCAGAATTTCTTGGTGGTCCAATGTTCCTAATTTTATACCACAGTGTGTGTCACTGGAGGCAAATTTGCAATTGTTTCTGTGTGGCCATGCCTAAATAGCTTGTTTTTATGTATTTAACGAGGAAAGGAAAAGATTTTAATTATTGAACATTAAAACAGCATTTCAACAAGTTTATTTTCATTAATAATGCACCTTTTAACACTGACATATATCTCAAGTCATCATGCACATACAGCATGTCAGCTTTTTAAACTATTTTTGAGGTGCTCACACCTCACTCTCTCATAACTTTTAGCAATATGCTGAGGGATCATTGCCATTATTTTCCCTTGCAGCTTAACATAGGTGTTAACATTTACAGCGAATCAAACAGGTATACTGATTTCCAATTCACAAGTACTGACAGACAGCAAAATAGCCCAACTCAGCAACACTACATCTAAGTGCATCAAAAATAAAATAATTTCCACAACTTTAGTTTCGTACTTCAAAATAACACCCACTAACGGGGCCTCTCTTTCTTTGTGCTCAAACATCGCTGTAGACCAGAACACTGAAAGCTGATACTGTTGTGTAGTGCGGCTGTTAAACATTTGATTTCCCCAGATACCTTAAGACTCCCCTGTGGCTCATTAAGTACATTTACATCTGACTCATAAATCCGAGGCAGCTCCATCAAGTGGGTGTCTAAAAAAGAACTTCTTTAACAATTGCCCAACAATGCTTTGAACGGGTTTGGCCGACAACTCATTTAACCCTAAAGAATCGTTCGTGACTCCGACTCTTGCAACAGAGCCCTTCCACTTAATGCAATGACCACTGCAGACAGGAAGCGGCAGTCTCATAATTACAGGACTCCAATCACTGCCAGAGAGACTACTTAATAATTGAGGCTAAGGATATTGGCAATGAACAGCTAACTGGAAGCCTGGGGCTGTCAACTGTACTGAGCTAATTACAGAAACTGAATGATATAGAAAGGATGAAAGGTAACAAACCAGAGTTTGGTAGGAAGCAGTTTATTTGGAACACAGTCAAAGTATTCTTCACAGAATATTGACCTGGATAGTAAAATATAGCAAGTGTAATAATAGAGTACCCGAGGTCTAATTGCGGGATATTGCCAAACTACATGGCACAAATGCATGAAGCAATTGTAATATCGTAGGCAGCAAGACTCCAGCTTGCTACAGTAAAATACCATTGCTGCAATAGATCAAACATCTTCCCAGTTTGCTTTCCAAGCCAAATACTGATTAAATTCAGACTTTGAGTCTCGCTTCCACCTCACAGCAACTATGACAGGTATTTCCAAACTTATGTTGCCAACTAACTATTTAATGAGAAAGTAGACCATTGGGATCAGCATGTGGCGCCACTGATTTGCAGTGGGCTGACAGCTCCAATTCACCGGGGGCCAAATTGGATGAGTTAGCTCCTGTTTTTCTGGCTGCAACAAGGTTAGGGTTCCAGAACGGCGTCCACAACACGTGCATATTGCCTGCCAGAAACATGCACAATAGGCAGATCATGACATCACTCATCAGGATAACACAGATGTGTCACCAAAGCAGCCATTTTGGAGCTCCCTTTTGCAGCCAATGTCCTCTCTTAACCTCACAAAATGAACATGCATTCAACAGTATGTATTTCCCAGTAGTGAGAGATCATCAACTGCTTACAGCTTAGTTGTTGGTTTATTTCTTCTGGCTGTTGTTATAACGTTATATGTATTTTTAGTGCTTTTTATAGTTACCTCAGGTTTTAAAACTCTACAGCGAGTGGTGTGGAGGGTGTTGAATTACCTTCTGCTGACTTCAAAACTTCCGCCTAAACCAGTTGTTCCCAGACAGGGGGTACACTGGCATTTATTCCTCTTGGAATCAAGCATTCCTGGAAAAACAAGCAGAGGTCACACAGAGCAGGACATACTGCTGGAAGTGGGAGGGGGAGGAGTGGGAGACAGGTTTGCCGCAGGAGCCCACACACACCCAGAATGTTCAGGAAGTAAATCTCCTTCTTGAACCTCAACAGCAACCAGCATTTGGCATGTTTGTGCTTCCGTAAGGAAGCCATCACTGAAATCTGCCAACTCCTGTAGCCTCAACTGGACTCCAGAGCAGGGCAAGAACCACATTGCCAGTGGTTGTTAAGCTGACCATGGTCTTGAACCTTAATGTGTCTGGTTCCTTCCAGACAGGCACTAAGGAGAATAGCAACATTGCATTGTTGCATAAGAGAGGTTACTGAGGCTGGCAATGCGAGGGGGGATTTTTTATTTCATTTCCTCTCGGCAGAGACAAGCAGGTAGAGTGAGCCCGAGTGTTTGCAAGGATTGCAATGGTGCAGGATGTCATTGACTACACACACACTGTTAAACAGCAACTTATGGAAGAACAGCTTCTTCCCTGCTGCCATCAGACTTTTGAATGGAGCAATGATATATCAAGCTGATCTTTCTCTACACCCTATCTGTAACTGCAACACTGTATTCTGCACTCTATCCTTTCTTTCTCCCCTATGTACTCTATGAACGATATATTTTGTCTGTATAGCATGTAAGGAACAATACTTTTCACTGCATCCCAATATATGTGACAATAATAAATCAAATCAAATCTATATTTACTCAATCCTGCCAGTATTTAATAATTCAACCAGAAGCAAACCAGAACAGTGATTTGCTTTGTTATTCATTTTTAAAATTCATTCGTGGGACACAGGCATTGCTGGCTGGCCAGCATTGATTGCCCATCCCTAGTTGCCCTTGTTCGGAGGGCAGTTGAGAGTCAACCAGCTTGCTGTGGCTCTGGAGTCACATATAGGCCAGGCTGGGTAAGGATGGCAGATTTCCTTCCATGAGTGAACTAGATGGGTTTTTCTGTTAATCGACGATAGTTTCATGGTTATCAGTAGATTCTTAATTCCAGTTATTTTTATTGATTTCAAATTCCACCATCTGCCGTGGCGGGATTCGAACCCAGGTCCCCAGAACATTAGCTGAGTTTCTGGATTAATAGTCTAGCAATAATACCACTAGGTCATCACCTCCCCATAAAAAGTGGTTCAAACAAAACTCTGTGCAAGTTGGGTCACTTTTTTTATGCAATGCCTTTGGAAGAATAAAAGGTCCCAAAGAAGTGAGAATTGGACAGTGAATTGTGAATATGAGAGTTAGAAGGGGTACTCAAAGACACAGAAAAGTAAGATGTGGAAGAGAGCAGAGAGCTGGAAAGGTTGTGTAGGTTAGGTGGAGGGTATAAAGCCAAGACTTTAATTCTTGGTCTGCAGATGGTATTTATTTAACTTAAGCTGCTGCCAATTAGAACAGTTCAGGCTACTTCTCAATTATTTTTACTCTGGTACCTCACAAAAATCTATTTCTATTGGCATGCCCAAGCTACCAGTCAACCAGAATGTGACCCTGTGTGCAAAGTCAATGAAAAAGCAGACAGCAGAAAAAAAAAACCTTTTTTCTCATTGTACTGAAAATGTAACACACTGAACACAATATACTCTTGGTCACTCCAACTGATGTCAAGCAAGCACTGACAGACCTTTGTTTTGAATTATGAATAATGTTTATTAATATTCTTTACTAAACAGAAGCAAGGTCACAACTACTTCCTATTCACAAATCACTGACCTGCAACGTTGGTGTGAATTTTAACACCCAAAAATGAGTGGACTGGGATCAGGTCCAATACCAAAACTTATAAAATTTGAAACCTGAGCCTTCCCAGAAGGCAGGTTGGCAAGTTAAACAATTTATTGTGACTGGCTACCTTTGATTCAGCCTGTTTTACAGATTTAACTGTGGCCTGCTGGTATGAAAATATCCAACGTTTCCAATTATACAGTCCCAAGTTGGGAGTTAGACTTTCGCCAGGATCTGAGATCAGAGCCATTCCAGGATTTCCTCTCCCCCTCCTCTTAACCCTCCCCCCTCCCCCCCCCCCCCCCCCCCACCAGCTGGAGGTCAGCGAATGAACACTGTTATGCCCCTTAACAGGACAGGACCACCCTGGGATCAGATGTCATGATGTGGAGATGTCACCAGGGTTGGGGATTGGACACCCTAGAACTGAAGCCCCACCACTAGTCATGGATTGGATCTACTTCCTCCTATATTCTGTTCCAGGATCCACGCCAGGGAAATTAAACTTGTCAACTCAGTTGACTTCCAGCGGGAAACCAATATAAGCCAAAAGACGCACACTCTGGAGTTAAAAGTCCACATTTTGCAGGAAAAGAATCGATTCAAGATTTCCCAACCAAAACTGCATCCATTTGCCTCTTCCACCTACTTACATAACTCACCCCTGCTGCTATCCAGGCCAATCACTCTGTTTTTCTCTCCACAGCTGCTGCCTGCTCTGTTTTTTCAGCATTTTCATTATTCTCTGTTTTTACTGAAACCAGTTATAATAATTAACCTTAATAATTAACCTACATTATCTGTTGCACAATAATAAAAGACCTCCATGATCTTAGCATTCACCTCCGTAACCTAGAATCATGCATCCATGCTGAAAAGCTCAATCTAAATTCTTATGGAACACCCTTGGCCCAAGTACCCCTTCCTTGTATCCACTTTCAGAGAAATGCCCCAAAGCATGGTGTGGTAAACCACTGTTATCTGTTATGGTTAACCACTGTTAGTTAGTATTTATTATTACCTGTATATGTGGCACATCCCTGTCGGCTCCGCCCAAGACTCCTCCCCCCTGGTCCGGGTATAAAGGCGGTGGCTCCTCCCCCTAGCCTTTAGTACAGACCAGCTCTCCGACAGGGATGGCTCCAAGTTCTTGCTAATAAAAGCCTATTCGTCTTGCACACAACTAGTCTTGACTTGATTGATAGTGCATCATATGGTTTTAAGAGCCAAGTAATCTAAGAAAGTGTACCCCAGGCAAACAATGGAACTTGTTAAGTTTCAGTTTGGTCAACAGGGGCACCTATGAGCCAGGATGCGAATTTCATTCCAAGGAAATAAGCATTCAAGGCTAACACCAGTGTTCTTCTGAGTGAGCACTCCATTGTCAGGGGTGCCCCTTCCAGCTAAGGTAGTTGTAGTGTAAAGAACTGGAACATATAGGGTTAATGTGGGATTGAGTGCATCATTACCTACATAGTAGTGAGAACACATGACCCACTTTGAAATGGTTTGCAAAAGAGGAAATGAAACCACAGGCTGTCAATCAGTATTAGACACTCTATAGGATCAATGGGGTACTTGAGCAGAAGAGAAGAGAAATCAAAAATAAACACAGGTGGCTGGAGGGTGGTAGAAATCCCCTGATCTGACAGCTGAATCTTTATGAGGCACTGCAGGTTGTTACTTGTTACAGATTAAAGGCTTCAAATACAATGGAGAGGATTTCAACATTCCTGCTTGCTGGGAAGCCACAGCAACTTCAAATCAAAGCTGCGTGCATACATTGGGTGCCCAGCTGGGCAGATTGGAACTCCCCATGCCCCTCCCCCCCACCAATACCTCCACTCCGTCCCAGATGAAATTGTTCATCTCCTTTCTGTCAGAGGGCTTCAAAGCAGTGTGCTCTCACCTGCAGTTTCTGACAAGGAGAAAGGAAAATATCTGTTGCAGAATGGAGTGCTGCAATGATTACCAGGTTACCAGGGGGCATGGACGTTAAGGTGACCTGGCCACTTCGGAATTTGCACAGCTGACAGGCAGGAATGCAGAAATTGATCATAGGGCTGCCTGAAATCACCATGCCGGCGTGATCTTCAGGTCAGCCAGGGCTAGAAGGGGCAATGCAAATGTATGATAGTCATAATGATGTAAGATATAAGGTAAACTATAATCACTTAAAATACATTAGATAAAGACTTGGGGGAAGTGTGGTATAAGGTTCTGGCATATATAATGTGGGACTGAGTACAGTACCGTCACACAGTAATGTGTGAAAGCACTTGACCCACACCAGATAGTCGTGTTAGGCAGAGCCATGTGTACCAGCAAACATGGAGATAGCTTGAACACTTTATTGTATATTTGTAAATAGTTCGAAGAGACAATTAACACACTTACAGTTAACCTATGCATGGTTACGAAGTCTTCTTCAGATCTACTAAACTGTAACCAACATCCCTACAACAACACTAACCCGAGTTTCCAGCTATCTGTTTAAGAGAATGACCATATGGCACCTTTTAAAAGGATAAATGGGAAATCCTCCATATATCCTGATCAACATTCCTCCCTCAAGCTGTCAATGAGATCTCGCTGTGCGAAAATTGGCCACCATGTCTGCCTACAAATAAACAGTGAGCATATTTAATTAAGTTATGGAACACTTCGGAGCATCGCAAAGATGTGCAATGTTCAATATAAATCCGAGTTATTTCTGTTTTCCTTTATTTCCATAGGAAATACGTAGGAATTCCAATATTTCTAATATTATTTCAAAGGACAGATATCATCAGCCTTTCATGGTTTGCAAGATTTAAAATGATTAAACAATTCTGTACTACAGCTCATGACTGCCAAAGCCTCACAAGACTTATTATTTTATCAGTGTTCAGGTGCAGTGATACATTAGTACCTTAATTAACTTTGTATAGCACTTGGAGAAAACTTCTGAAATCTAAAATCTTATCTTTTATTCAGCCCCACTCGGAAACAAGTGATCGCTTTCCCCTTAGGACACTTCAGGACCTCATTAGGTCATCTTGAGTTTTAATGACAGCCTTAATCGTATTGCATATAGTAGCGGCATGGTTCTCCCATATATTAAATAATATGCAATGCCAGCCCTCAGTCAACTAATCCGTCAGCTTGTACAATGAATGTTAGTTCAAAGAATTGGCTCGGATCCATTTCTCAAGGACACATCATAGGAGTTTAATGAAATTGTATCTGGGGAGTGCAGAGGTCCGAGTCAGTGTCTAACTTTTTCTCAACATGATGGTTAAATTATCTCGGTATTGGTCAGACCCAAGTGGAAAAGAAATTACAGAACTAGACTTTTTAATGAAGGAATTGGCCAAATCTTGCACTTTCTAGGACATTGCAGAATTCACTTTTCACCTTATTGTAAATAATTATGTATCCAGCTTCATGGCATTGTCCAGTGAATACCATTTTAAAGTGCATTGGTTATCAGAATCTCTACCAATATATCACCTACACATAAGAATTCCCAAAATACATTACTGCGTGCTATTTAAGCTTTTTTTATTCATTCATGAGACATGGGTGTCGCTAGCTGGCCAGCATTTATTGCCCATCCCTAGTTGCCCTTGAGAAGGTGGTGGTGAGTTGCCTTCTTGAAACACTGCAGTCCATGTGCTGTGGGTTGACCGTTTAGGGAGAGAATTCCAGGATTTTGACCCAGCGATTGCGAAGGAACAGCCGATATATTTCCAAGTCAGGATGCTGAGTGGTTTGGAGGGGAACTTGCAGTGGTGATGTTCCCATGTATCTGCTGCCCTTGTCTTTGTTAAGGTTGTTAGAAATCAATTTGGGGTACTACTGAAATTTCAGGCCCATAGGTGGCTTTATATTAGAATTTATCCCCAATGATTTGACGAATCTTGCAAATTGTTAACTGACTCACTGGATTTTTGTAATTCATTCACGAGATGTGACAAGGTTAGGCAATTATTGCCCATCCTTTAATGCATTACACATCGAACCCAAACAATCAAAGGGATTGGGGGAACAAATCCTTTTGTATCATCATTATTGTTGATCCATTGACGAGAAATGAATGACAGTTGACATTTACTGTCTATCCGTGGTTGCATCCCGAGTTTGATACAACTAATGGCTTGATTGACCATACCAAAGTCTGTTTAAGCATCAACCACATTTGCTTTAGCAGGATGGTTGATCAACAGGAACAACACTATTGTTTGGAGTCAGGAAGGAGTGTAGTTCTGTAGAATCTGTACTTCCCCATTATAGCTAGGAAAGGTGCATGGAGGTTGTTATGGATTGAGTTTGTTCTGTTTTCTTCTAGCGTGTGACGTAATCAGACTAGAAGATTGTGGCCTGAATTCTCCAACCGTTCACACCTCCCACCGCTGCCAGCGAGAATGGAGAATTTAGCGCTCAGCCAAATCTCTGTACAATGCAGCAGACTGGAGAATCCCAGCTGCAGGTGAGGTTGGAGAATCCAGCCCTGTAAATTGTTGAATGAATAATTATTGATTGTTATAAATATTATTGAATAATTAATAATTGTTTCATTTTCACATTAATCCGCATTAAAAAGTGGAAAAATACCAAGGTGCCTCAAGAAAACCTCTAATGTTTAGTTTAATTTAGTTTATTTATTAGTGTCACAAGTATGCTTACATTAGCATTGCAATGAAGTTGTGCGGCACAGTGGTTAGCGCTGCTGCCTCACAGAGCCAGGGACCCAGGTTTGATTCCCGGCACAGGTCACTGTCTGTGCGGGGGTCTGCATGTCCTCCCCGTGTCTGCGTGGGTTTCCTTCAGGTGCTCCGATTTCCTCCCACATGGTTATGCGCCCTGGCAATGCTAAGTTCTCCCTCAGTGTACCCGAACTGGTGCTGGAGTGTAGCAACTAGGGGATTTTCATAGTAACTTCATTGCAGTGTTGATGTAAGCCTACTTGTGACACTAATAAATAAACTTTAAAACTTTAAAGTTACTGTGAAAATCCCCTAGTTGCCACACACCAGTGCCTGTCTGGGTACACTGAGGGAGAATTTAGCATGGCCAATGCATCTAACCAGCATGCCTTTCGGACTGTGGGAGGAAATCGGAGTGCCTGGAGGAAACCTACGCAGACATGGGAAGAACATGCAGACTCCATACAGACAGTGACCCAAGCTGCGAATCAAACCCTGCTAAGCACTGTGCCACCGTGCCACCCTAGTTATGTCAATTTTTTAAAAATTAATTCATGGGGCATGGCCGTCACTTGCTGGGCCAGCATTTATTGCCCATCCCCAGTTGCTCTTGAATTGAGTGGCTTGTTAGGCCATTTCAGAGGGCAGTTGAGAGTCAACCACATTGCTGTGGCTCTGGAGTCATATGTAGGTCAGACGAGGTAAGGACGGCAGATTTCCTTCCCTAAAGGACCAGATGGGTTTTAGTGAACCAGATGGGTTTTTCCGACAATCGACAATGGCTTCATGGTTATCAGTAGATTCTTAATTCCGGATATTTTTATTGAATTGAAATTCCACCATCTGCGTGGCGGGATTAGAACCCGGGTTCCCAGAACGTTAGCTGAGTTTCTGGATCGATAGTCTAGCAACTGAGCTATCACCTCTCCTAATACAGATACAGATTTTAGAGGAAATTTTGAACAATTAAGCACAATGTGAGGTGAGGAGCTATGGAAACACTAGAGATTTAGGAATTAAGGAGCAAAAATTACTATAAACTAGTGGAAAGAACAAGTGTAAAAAAATAATTTAAAAGAGATAATGAAACAATCTCAAGATTGCTGGAACATTAGGAGTGGATGTTATATCATAGTTATTTAAGGTACCGTTTAGATCCATTTGGAGTATTGTGTTCAGTTCTAGACACGACGGCCGGAATTTTACCACCCCGCCCACCACGGGAATCGGAGCGGGCAAGGGGTGGAGGATGGGAAGGTCCGTTGACGTCGGGCGGGATTTCACAGTTTCGGGACCAGCGAGGCTATAAAATCCTATCCTGCACCTCAGGAAGGATACATCGGCCTCTGGGGCAATGTGGATGATGTGGAGATGCCAGCGTTGGACTGGGGTGAACACAGTAAGACGTCTCACAACACCAGGTTAAAGTCCAACAGGTTTATTTGGTAGCAAATACCATAAGCTTTCGGAGCGCTGCTCCTTCGTCAGATGGAGTGGAAATTCACCAGAATAATATTGGAGTTAAAGGGGTTAAATTGTGGGATAGATTGCAAAGACTAGGCATGCATTCCTTTGACAATGGAAAATAAAGGTATGATATAAATGAAAAAGTAAAGTTTATTTATTAGTCACATATAGGCTTACATTCACACTGCAATGAAGTTACTGCGAAAATCCCCTAGTTGCCACACTCCAGCACCTGTTCGGATACACTGAGGGAGAATTTAGCATGGCCAATGCACCTAACCAGCACATCTTTGGATTGTGGAGGAAACTGGAGCACCCGGAGGAAACCCACGCAGACACAGGGAGCTTGTGCAGACTCCGCAGACAGCGACCCAAGCCAGGAATCAAACCCGAGTCCCTGACTCTGTGAGGCAGCAGTGCTAATCACTGCACCACCATGAGGCATCAAAAATGAAGGCTTTGATGGGGTAAATAGGGAAAAAGTATTTCCCCTGGATGAAAATTACAGAACAAGGAGGCATAACCTTAAAATTTAAGATAGGCCTTTCAACAGCAACTTTCGGAAGCACTTCTTCAGACAAGGGATCAAGGAAAGCTGGAACTCTCTCCCACACCAAGCTGTTGGGATTGAAAATCTCTCAATTGGTAATGACAAAGGAAGTCAGGGAATGCATCAAGGCAAAAGAGAGAGCCTATAATGTGGCAAAGAGTAGTGGGAAGTCAGAAGATTGGGAAGGCTATAAAAACAAACAGAGGATAACAAAGAGAGAAATAAGGAAGGAGAGGATCAAATATGAAGGTAGGCTAGCCAGTAACATTAGGAATGATAGTAAAAGTTTCTTTAAATACATTAAAAACAAGCGGGAGGCAAAAGTAGACATTGGGCCGCTCCAAAATGATGCTGGTAATCTAGTGATGGGAGACAAGGAAATAGCTGAGGAACTTAATAAGTACTTTGCGTCAGTCTTCACAGTAGAAGACATGAGTAATATCCCAACAATTCAGGAAAGTCAGGGGGCAGAGTTGAATATGGTTGCCATCACAAAGGAGAAAATGCTAGAGAAACTAAAAGGTCTGAAAATTGATAAATCTCCGGGCCCAGATGGGCTACATCCTAGAGTTCTAAAGGAGATAGCTGAAGAAATAGTGGAGGCGTTAGTTATGATCTTTCAAAAGTCACTGGAGTCAGGGAAAGTCCCAGAGGATTGGAAAATCGCTGTTGTAACCCCACTGTTCAAGAAGGGAACAAGAAAAAAGATGGAAAATTATAGGCCAATTAGCCTAACCTCAGTTGTTGGCAAAATTCTAGAATCCATCGTTAAGGATGAGATTTCTAAATTCTTGGAAGTGCAGGGTCGGATTAAAACAAGTCAGCATGGATTTAGTAAGGGGAGGTCGTGCCTGACAAACCTGTTAGAGTTCTTTGAAGAGATAACAAATAGGTTAGACCAAGGAGAGCCAATGGATGTTAATCTATCTTGACTTCCAAAAGGCCTTTGACAAGGTGCCTCACGGGAGACTGCTGAGTAAAATAAGGGTCCATGGTATTCGAGGCAAGGTACTAACATGGATTGACGATTGGCTGTCAGACAGAAGGCAGAGAGTTGGGATAAAAGGTTCTTTCTCAGAATGGCAACCGGTGACAAGTGGTGTCCCGCAGGGTTCAGTGTTGGGGCCACAGCTGTTCTCTTTATATATTAACGATCTAGATGACGGGACTGGGGCATTCTGGCCAAGTTTGCCGATGATACAAAGATAGGTGGAGGGGCAGGTAGTATTGAGGAGGTGGGGAGGCTGCAGAAAGATTTAGACAGTTTAGGAGAGTGGTCCAAGAAGTGGCTGATGAAATTCAACGTGGGCAAGTGCGAGGTCTTGCACTTTGGAAAAAAGAATAGAGGCATGGACTATTTTCTAAACGGTGACAAAATTCATAATGCTAAAGTGCAAAGGGACTTGGGAGTCCTAGTCCAGGATTCTCTAAAGGTAAACTTGCAGGTTGAGTCCGTAATTAAGAAAGCAAATGTAATGTTGTCATTTATCTCAAGAGGCTTGGAATACAAAAGCAGGGATGTACTTCTGAGGCTTTATAAAGCACTGGTTAGGCCCCATTTGGAGTACTGTGAGCAATTTTGGACCCCACACCTCAGGAAGGACATACTGGCACTGGAGCGGGTCCAGCGGAGATTCACACGGATGATCCCAGGAATGGTAGGCCTGACATACGATGAACGTCTGAGGATCGTGGGATT
The DNA here is from genome assembly GCF_964213995.1 of Mustelus asterias. Taxonomy (NCBI): domain Eukaryota; kingdom Metazoa; phylum Chordata; class Chondrichthyes; order Carcharhiniformes; family Triakidae; genus Mustelus; species Mustelus asterias. Next base: position 22,258,409 of record NC_135814.1, on the reverse strand, counting down.
ATATTCATTGGAGTTTAGGAGGTTGAGGGGAGATCTAATAGAAACTTATAAGATAATGAACGGCTTAGATAGGATGGACGTAGGGAAGTTGTTTCCATTAGCAGGGGAGACTAGGACGCGGGGGCACAGCCTTAGAATAAAAGGGAGTCACTTTAGAACAGAGATGAGGAGAAATTTCTTCAGCCAGAGGGTGGTAGGTCTGTGGAATTCATTGCCACAGAGGGCTGTGGAGGCCGAGACGTTGAGCGTCTTCAAGACAGAAATTGATAAATTCTTGATTTCTCGGGGAATTAAGGGCTATGGGGAGAGAGCGGGTAAATGGAGTTGAAATCAACCATGATTGAATGGTGGAGTGGACTCGATGGGCCGAATGGCCTTATTTCCGCTCCTATGTCTTATGGTCTTATGGTCTTATATATTTTTGTTTGGTAAGAATATTAAGAAATATGGAACAAGGGCAAGTAAATGGAGTTAAGATAGATACAGATTAGCCATGATCTAATTGAATAGTGGAATATGCTTGAGGGGCTGAATGGCCTCCTCCTGTTCCTATGTTCCTAATGATACTTTGCAGCAATTTTTCTGGCACTAACTTCATTCAGTTTACAGTGAAATGATAATTTCTCGTGTTTGGCTCTGCTAGATCAGTGTTGGCAGAAGTTCAAACCATTGAAGCAGATGTTAATTAATATTGTACAATTCTAATGTAGTTGCAAATGACCCGGTTGACTTGTGCAGTTGATGTGCATTAGTGACAATAAAGGGATAACATGGAATAATATGCTCAACAAAATGGAAGATTAACTATTAATTATAAAGCATTTCAAAATAAGTTTTTGCCGTTTTTTTTACTCTTTCAAGGGATGTCACACCAACAGCAATTATTTATGCATTTATGCCGAACCTTAATTTCTTTTGAGAAGGTGGAGTTAAGTCGCATTCTTCAATCATAGTCCATGTGGAATTAGGTAGGAAGTTCTAGAATTTCAGCCCAGTGATAGTGGAGGAACTGCAATATATCTCCAAGTGGGAATGATGGGTGGAATCGTCTGGTAGCCGCAAAGTTGTTTGTGGCAGAATCAGAAATGCACGGCATTTCCATTTCGGAGGGGATGACTGGCCATGCACAGTCACGTGGCAGTCAGGCAGAGAGAAGGGAGAATTTTCCCGTTCTGCCCACCACAGGAATCGTAGTGGGCAGGGGTGGGGGGGGAATGGTTGTTACCAAGCAAATGTCTGTTGGCTTCGGGCAGGACTTCCCAGTTTTGGGGCGAGCACAGCAGGAAAATCCTACCCAGAAAGTCAACACCCCTGCCATGACCTCACAGGGCCAAAAGTCTGGCCCCATATTTAGAAAGGTATTTGATCCCTGCAGACTATTAGTCTCATTATCTAGGTGGAGGTTTTGGGAACTGCAACAGCTGCCATCCCTTTTACACCTATTGATCCCTGGAACTGCTGCCTCCCCCAGCATCCCCCCCCGACCCCCCCCCCCCCCCCCCCCCCCCCCCCCCGTAAACTGTTGATCCCTGAAACTGCTGCAATTCCAAACAGGAGTGGCAAATGCCCAAGGAATGCAAAGAGTGGTCCCACGATTCAGCGCTGTCTCTTTTCACATTCTTCTCCAGGATGTCCGGGGATGGTGGGAGGTCCCATTTCCCGGTGATTGCAGCAGAAAGCCCTCCATTCTGTCCTCGCTTCTGACCAATGGGAAACCCTGTACTTAGCAATAGCTACACTCTGGCCTCCACCCACCTCAACATGGTCAAGTCCATTCTCGAGGATCACTGCACAGAACTCTTCTTGTTGACACAGCCATGTGGACACTCACATAATGACCCTGGAACTGGAATCCATCACCCTCGAGCTTCATTCCATTAACTTTCCCCTCCTTCAGTGACTTTCAAGCCACCCTCTTCACCCTTGATCACCTATTGTTGACCCTCACCCCCACCCCCCCAACCCCCCAGCACAGTGGAACTGCCTCCCCATCACTCTTGACCTCCCATCTGTCATCCTCAATCCTCTCTCTATTATCCTTGACCTTCTCTTTGTTACCCTCAACTCTCAGGACTGCACCACTGACCTTCCCGGGAACCAGCCAACACTTGAACAATCCACAATCATGATTGGCCTGCTGTCATTCGATACTGACCATCCCTGTATGGTCCTGCCTCCTCCCTCTGTCCCCCACAAGATTTATATAGGTGGCAACATTTCTCCCTCTCTCCCTCTATCCCTCCTTCCCTCCCACAATCAGCCGTGCCCCATTGTCCTTTGATTGCTGCCACCCTATCTCAATCATCGGTGCCTCCTCTCCAGTGGTTGAAACAAAGCTTCCTGTAGAAGAAAAATCAGCTCCTACTCACTCCAAATTCACTACAAAGACCACCTTGCCTGCAGCATGCCATGTTTCAGAAGTCATGACTGCATAGACATGTGCTTTTAATTCACTGATTGGGATACACCTCATTAGTGGGCAACACTGTGGCACAGTGGTTAGCACTGCTGCATCACAGTGCCAGGGACCTGGGGTCGATTCCCGGCTTGGGTCACTGTCTGTGTGAGTCTGCCCGTTCTCTCTGTGTCTGTGTGGATTTCCTCCGGGTGCTTTGGTTTCCTCCCACAGTCCAAAGACCTGCTGGTTAGGTGCGTTGGCCATGCTAAATTCTCCCTCAGTGCGCCCAAACAGGCGCTGGAGCGTAGCGACTAGGGGATTTTCATGGTAACTTCATTGCAGTGCCTACCTGTGACCACTAATAAATAAACTTCTGGTGAGGATCCCCTTTAATGAGCATGCATGACATGAAAACGTAATAAAAAGTGTTTGCCATCGGGAAATTCAACTCATCCTCAATCCACCATCACCAATTTCATTCTGCAATTTCATCCCACCGTCAGGAAGCTGGCTTTTTTCCTCCCGGCCCCACACTATTAAGTTCCCCTGCCCTCCCTTGTTTCCTGCTGCACAGAGCTTCACAAGATCCTGTCCAAGGTGTGGCTTGCAGTGGGGCTGGGGCACGGGGTGTGGAAATTGCATGTGGTGGTGCACCGTGTGCCTGCTGACCTTGTTCTTCTCGGCAGTCGAGATTACAGGTTTGAAAGATCGCAGGCATGCTTTGTATTGCTAAATGTTATTTTGCTAAGGCGACAATTAGATGGGAGAATTGTTGCCTTGACGTTTGCAAAACATGTTTATCATTCTCGAAAGGGAATCAACAATGTGACGTTTTCTATAAAAGTAGGACAAAACAGAAAGGTCATAAAAGTCACCCTGAAGATGAAGCAAAAATGCTGACAAGACCTGAGAATTCATCAATTAAACATTCCAACTGAACTGCAACATTGTTCTCCAGGACAGTTATGTAAGTTGGTCCCTGCCTTGGCAAACGCAATCTTTGCAACCTTAGAAAGTCCACGGCCAACCAACAATAGAGCAAGATCTCTTGTGTGAAGTGCGCAGTGATTTCATGAATAAATTCTTTGCATGTTTTTTTTTATGTTAACTTGGATCAGGCAATAGCAATGTTCCCTTTAGGATTCATTTGCTGTGCATGGCCTGGTTTGTTTTTTAATGTGTGATCCCTTTTAAATTTTTATTTGGAGTCATAGCCATTTGTTTCTTACCTCGGGACATGGCCTGATGAGTACCTGTCAGGATGCTGCACAGTCACACTCCCGCATAGCTTAGTGGCAGTATTAGGCAATGATTGAGCCTTAATGCCTGACTCCAGGCCTTGAGTATATAATCTAAATTGACACTTCACTAAGCTTTGCCAGCTGTAGTTGGAGGTATTCCTGGAGGTTTTAATGACACATGAGCACATGCAAAATGCCACAGAGGGAAAAAGCAATTTGTAATACCCCCACGTTTTACAATTAAAACAATCCTTCCTTGTCTCCTGAGAGAGGACGAAAAAAATTAAAGACCCCTTAAGAATTCAGGCTGGCAAGGTTATTGGGCTGTGGTCAGGAATCTGGAAAATTCAACACGGTCATCACTGACCCACTCTAACCATCCTGAGACTTTAAGGTGTCTTCTCCTCACCTTCCACACTTTCCTGACAAATAAATGCTCCCCTTATCTAAGGAAAGATGTACTGACATTGCAGGCAGTGCAGGGAAGGTTCACTAGGTTGATCCTGGGTGTGGAGGTATTTTCTTATGAGGAGAGGTTGAACCTATACTCATTGGAGATTAGAAGAATGAGAGGTGACCTTATTGAGACATGTAGGATCTTCAGGGGGCTTGACAAGGTAGATGCCGAGAGATTATATCCCCTTGTGGGTGAGTCTCGAAGCAGAAGGATTAAGTTCAGAGTAAAAGGTCACCCATTTAAGACTTTTCTTCTCTCAGGGGGTCGTGAATATGTGAGATTCTTTACTGCAGAGGTCTGTAAAGGCTGGGTTGTACAAGGTTGAAACAGACAGATTTTTAATCAGTAAGGGAATCAAGGGTGTCGGGGATAAAGTGAGATAGTGAAGTTGAGGATTATCATATCAGGCCAGTCATGATCTCAATGAACGGCAGGGCAGACTCAATGGGCTGAATGGCCTACTGCTGCTCCTATATCTTATGGTCTAAATGGAAGTGTTCAGAGAATAAACAAAAATGTACAATTCTTACATAATGCCCCTATGCCTTTTCACCTTAATTAGTTGTAGTGGTATCAAAGAGGTTGATCCTTAATTCCTGAAGACTCCAGGGCAATCCTTGAGGGTGAGCAACCCTAGCATTACTGTAACATGAGGGAAATGCCACCTTGTTGGGCCAGTTTAGTAATTGAGGTCCCATTTTTTTCAGGTGAATGTAGGAGATCTTACAGAATGATCCCGAGAGGGCAGCCCTCTTGGTTAGGCCTTCAACCTTACAGTCCCCACAAAGGATGGGTGAATGTCCAGCCCTTTATGGGGCCTGCAATAACTGTGGCCCTAATGTTGGAATTCCGGTGAGAATACGGCAGAATGAATGGGAATTATCAATTCTGTGTCCTCCATTATTGTATTCCAAATGACCAAATGAATACTTATTCTCTATCTTTTTGGATAGTCAGAACTTTTTCCCAGGGTGGAAGAGTCAATTACTAAGGGGCATAGGTTTAAGGTGCGAGGGGCAAGGTTTAAAGGAGATGTGTGAGGCAAGTTTTTTGCACAGAGGGTGGTGGGTGCCTGGAACTCACTGCCAGGGGAGGTAGTGAAAGCAGATGTGATAGGGACTTTTAAAGGGTGTCTTGACAAATACATGAATAGGATGGGAATAGAGGGATATGATTCCCAGAAGGGTAAGGGGTTTTAGTTCAGACGGGAAGCACGGTCGGTGCAGGCTTGGAGGGCCGAAGGGCCAGTTCTTGTGTTGTAATTTTCTTTGTTCTTTATTCTATCTTCCACAATAGTATTATCATTGACAAAGCAAAAGCAAAATGGCACTGATAGGTTGAACTTTATAAATGCAAAGGGTATATTGGAGGTTTACTAGGATGTTACCAACAATAAGAGGCTTCAGTACTGAGGAGAGGTGGGAATGTTAGGACTGTATCTTTGGTGGGGTATTGATGCAAGTAAGGACACGGACAGCTGAGCTTTGGTTGACCTCAGGTTTACAGAGGATAGAATGTTGAAAACTGGCCAGGAGTGGGTGCAACTGCAGACATTGCCAGATTTACTCAGTTGGTAGCACTGCGTTCCAAGGCCATGACTTCCAGCCCCAGTCTAGGAGTTGTGCACACATCTCCATCTGCCAATCCAGTGGGTGCTGAGGTGGTGCTACACTATTGCTGTTATCTGGATGAGATGTTGGTCCATGCAGGCGTAAGTATCCCATGGTACTATTTAAAAGGAAGCTAAAAGTTCTCCTGGTGTCCTCACTAACATTCCTGCATCAGACTGCATCACCAAAACTCATTAATAATTTATTCATTCAATTTCTTTATTTGTGAATTTTGCTGCACACAAAATGACTGAAAGATTGATCTACAGAAGATTACTCACTGTATTTAAACATAATTCATTATGTAAGATGTTTCTGAGAAGTGTGATAAGGAGTTTGGATATATCAATCCAAATCTCTGTTTATAAGAAGCCAACTCCATGTTGTGTGCATATTTTCGGTTGAAACTTATTTATCTTTTAAGTTTCATCAGCTAAACTTATAGAATAATAGAATCCCGACAGTGCAGAAGGAGTCCATTCAGCCCATCAAGTCTGCACCAGCTCTCCGAAAGAGCATCTTCCCAGGGCTAGCCCCCCTGCTCTATCCCTGTAACCCTGCACATTTACCATAGCCAATCCATCTAACCTGCACATCTTTGGACTGTGGGAGGAAACCAGAGCACCCGAAGGAAACCCACACAGACACAGAGAGAATGTGCAAACTCCACACAGGCAGTTACCCAAGGCTGGAATTGAACCTGGGTCCCTGGCGCTGTGTAACAGCAGTGCTAACCATTGTACCGCCCCTTTAAACCTTTTACTCTTTAAACCTTATAGGTATAGTAACTTTTTTCTCTTCCATACTAGCTCTTGCTTCTGGTGCACATAAATATCAGAAATTTCTGCCAATACAAGACTCCTCTGAGACTTTTTTACGCTCACATATATTCTATTCATGTTAAGATTGACTAATGTATCTAGATATACTAAATATGCATGTAAAACAGTTATAAACATTAACAGTCCATGATGTCCATTTTGTAAATATAACATGGTTTAAATGATTCTAATTTGCACAAACTGATAATAATACTAATATTCATTTATACTAGACAATGGGTAGAGAATTTCAAAAAGTCACAAACCTCTGAGCAAAGACATTTCTTCTCATCTCAATCCTTAAAGGATGGCCCCTTCTTCCATGATTATGATCCTTAGTTTTAGACTCTCTTACCAGGGAAACAGCCACTCAGCATCTACAATGTCAAATGCTCTCGGAATTTTTACATCTCAATGAGGCTACCCCTCGCTCTTCTGAACACCAAAGAACATCAGCCAATTGTCCCAAGTCTCATGATTGGTGTCGGATTAGTTCTGACCGACACTAATCGCAGCAAAACAAAACCAGAATGACCACCCAGCATATCTTAAGACCAAACATCTGATGTTGGCCGTTCCCTGAAGCTTCCATCTTAGAAAACCAGGCAGACCTCGGTGCAACACAGGAGGGGCCAACCCACAATGCAACAGTGTACTTCTCCCTCCCTCACTCCCAGCCATCCCTCTCTAGCAGGATGAGGAGGGCCCGGTTGGGCTCTTGCCCCTTTCCCTCTCGTTGTCTACTCTCTTCTCCTGAAAATGAGAAAGGGTATTGTATTTATTATGCTACACTGAAATCACATGCCTTCAAATGTGTGGCCAACACGTATATTGTCAGGGGCTAACATTTTTCAATGCTCCTTGTTAGCTATCAAGTAATATGTTATCACCCGCTTCCCATCAGTCCAAACCTCCATTGCCATGCAAAGCAGCCTTCTGCATCACGATGCCTTCTATACTTGGGCAGCACAGTAGGCAACCACATATCCAAGCCACATCCCCCTCACCCCCACATCTTTCCATCTATGTCCTTCTCTGAAATGATTAGACACTCACCCTGGCAGATCTCAAAAACTCATTGAGTCTTCTCCAGCACTCTGGACAATCCCATGGCTGATGGCCACCACTTCCAGCTCCATCCAGACTGGTTTTGTCCGTCTGGGAGGTCTCCCCTTGCCGGTTTTTAGAATGATGACCTCCTGCCTAACACACACAGCCCGGAGGGGGACTCACATCATCAACCTGCGGTGCCATCCTGGACCTCTCAGAAGCTGATGTCTCCATTCCCTGTGGAGAGGCGAAAAGAGATAAAGGGTTGAAAGTGAATCTTTTCCTATACACTTGTTATTCATTAGGGGAGATGATTCAGCAGCATTCAAATGTCCTTTCCTACCTGGCAAGGGCCCTGAATGATTCACTACTAGCAGAAAAGTCAAGCAGTCTGTAGAGCCAAGTTTCTAATTCATAGAATCATAGAAGCCCTCCAGTTCTGAAGGAAGACAGTCAGCCCATCAAGTCTGCACCGACAACAATCCCACCCAGGCCCTATCCCCGTAATCCCACATATTTACCCCGCTAATCCCTCTAACCTACACACCCGGGGGCACTGAGTGGCAATTTAGCATGGCCAATGCACCTAACCCGCACGTCATTGGACTGTGGGAGGAAGCTGGAGGAAACCTACAAGTCCAACAAATTTAAAAGTCTTCCTGCTAAACTGCATACACCAAAGTATCATTTGTGTTTCAGGTGCCCCAGTCCCATGTCAGAAGTGCCTTTAAATGGGTGGCATGACTGATTTTCAGTTTAGGGCATGGCACTTCTGCCCCAGTCCTAGCATTTTACATTGCAGTTTGGGCACACTGCCCATCATTTCACACTGCTGTTTGCCGGCAACTGGATGAAAGACACGTTATCGGGCATCGTTCAAAGATAGGGGTGATAGTTGGTGACCCACCCGACATCTCGGCTGCGATCTCACCCACCCTGAGCAACGTAAATTTCACCCTCAACCCAGGAGGATTTTCCCATTGACCTCAGTTTTGCTTGGGGCTTTTTGACACCTTATTCAGTCAAGTGCTGTCTTACTGTTGAAGTCAGCTACTCTCACCTCTCCCCTGGCATTCATTAGTTATGTCTATGTCAGGAGCAAGGCCACAAGATAAGGTCAAAAGCCAAGTTATTCTGGCAGAGCACAAACAGCATCAGTGAGCAGATTAGTCGAGTCGTTGCCACTTGACTGTGATATTGATTGACTCTTCAATCATTTTGCTGACAGCGAGGAGGATGTTGATAGGTCAATAACTGGCCAGATTAAAATTGTCTAACTTTTCTTTTGAATAGGATGTATCTGGACTAGTTTCCATGTTGTCAGAAAGATGCTGGTGTCATAGACGTACTGAAATAGTTCAGCTAGCTCAAGTGCAAATCAAAAGCAGCAATATTATTTGTGTACCCATAGCTTCTGTTACCCATCTGGGTTATACAACAGTGCAAGTAGAAATAGGGTAGGATGAGACGCTCAGACCAATTACACGTGTGACTGCTGCCATTAGGTCTGAGAAAGCTCATTTAAAGAACAGGTTATAGTAAGCCACATTAATCTTAAGGGCCTTAGCAGAATGTACGGTGGCACAGTGGTTAGCATTGCTACCTCAGAGAACTAGGAGCATGGGTTCAATTCTGGCCTTGGGTCACTGTCTGTGTGGAGTTTGTACATTTCCCCTGTGTCAGTGTTGATTTCCTCCAGGTGCTCCACTTTCCTCGCACAGTCCAAAGATGAGCAGGTTACGTGGATTGGCCATGGTAAATTACCCCTTAGTGGCCAAAGGTGTGTATGTTAGGCGGTTCGCAGGGTAAATGTGTGGGGTTATGAGGATAGGGCCTGGGTAGGATGCTCTGTTGGACAGTTGGTGCGGACTCATTGGGCCAAATGGCCTCCTTCTGCGGGCGTAGGGATTCGATGATTTTGTAAATATAACACTATAATCCTCCTGATGATTCCAAGAATCAAAGGCTGAAATTCGCTAGTCTCACACGCCCCGCCGCCGCTACCAGCGAGAACAGGATATTTGGCGCTCCATTCACTGTAACTGGACCTGAGAATCCCAGCCATGGGCGAGGTCGGAAAATTCCAGCCAAATTCTCTGCTAGAAGATGTCAAAGCTGTGTTCTTCAAACACCTTGCTGGTTGCATGGGCAACGCTGCAAATATCCTGAGCTCTTAACGTTGGGTAATGTACAGAAATGCTGAGCTAAGATGCAGGTCAGAATCTGATCCCTGAAAAGACATTATTAGAATAAGGCCAGCACCACTGACCGCCACAAGATGAAGGAATCATCGGAGCTGCCAGGTTTGTAAGGTGTAATGTGCATCACTCAGTTGTGCATTCACTGAATGACAGCCGATATTATATTCAAAATGGGACGCATAAGACCTCATGGATACTTTCAAGTTTTCTCTGTACTTGTGAAAAACCTGACACATAGTAGAAGTATGAGATTTTCTGGCTGTTTTCTGGCTTTTATTATGAAATGAGATGAAATGAAATCCATGGCTATAACAGTGAGATGGAGAATCTGGTGAACTGGTGCGACGATAATAATTTCTCCCTCGATGTCAACAAAATGAAAGAGATAGTTACCGACTTCAGGAAGCGTAGTGGAGAAGATGCCGCTGTCTACATCAACAGGGATGAAGTATAAATGGTCGAAAGCTTCAAGTTTTTAGGTGTCCAGATCACCAACAACCTGTCCTGGTCCCCCCATGCCGACACTATAGTTAAGAAAGCCCACCAACACTTCTACTTTCTCAGAAGACGAAGGAAATTTGGCATGTCAGCTACAACTCTCATCAACTTTTACAGATTCTTTCTGGTTGTATCACAGCTTGGTATGGCTCCTGCTCTGCCCAAGACCGCAAGAAACTACAAAAGGTCGTGAATGTAGCCCAATCCATCACTCAAACCAGCCTCCCATTGACACTGTCTACGCTTCCCACTGCCTTGGTAAAGCAGCAAGCATAATTAAGGGCCTACGCACTTCGGACATTCTCTCTTCCATCTTCTTCCGTCGGGAAAGGGATACAAAAGTCCGAGGTCACGTACCAACCGACTCAAGAACAGTTTCTTCCCTGCTGCCGTCAGACTTTTGAATGGACTTACCTTGCATTAAAGTTGATCGGTCTCTACACCCTGGCTATGACTGTAACACTACATTCAGCACTCTCTTATTTCCACATCTACGAACAGTATGCTTTGTCTGTATAGCGCGCAAGAAACAATACTGTTCACTGTATACTAATATATGTGACAATAATAAATCAAATCAAATCAAATCAATTCACTCTTGCTTGATAATGTGACTGATGGTTAGTGTAGTATAATGGTCTGGCACATATATAGGTTTAACATGGGACTGAACACAGCACTGCCCACATGATGATGTATGGAAACATATGACCCGCACCTAGGGCTCAGTCTAGTGTGACAGAGTCATGTGCAGAAGCAAGCATGGAGACAGCTCTTGCCTTAAGTCCTTTACTGTGTAAATGTTAATAAGCACGTACAATTAATCTACTTAAGACTACAAAGACTTCATTATGACTCACTGAACAGTATCCAACACCCTGTGCAACAGTTAGGGAATGTCCCACTTGCCTGGGAGGAACAGGTAGCCATGTCCACGCTGGAAATGGGATCAAATTTGGATGTCGCTGTGATGCGGGAAGAACTCAGAATGAACCAAAAGAAAGATAATTAAAGATACTGGAAATCTAAACCAAAACCAGAAAATTCTGGAGAAATTCAACAGATCGTGTGGAGATTTAGCTGGAGGGTCCTAATCTTAAACACTAACGTTGTCCGACTCCTCCTCTTTCCTTGAAACACCTTTGCTGGCAGGGTAGCTTATACTAGTTTGCTATCAAGCAGCTACTTTCTTCTCCCTGGCTCCTGAGCTGTTAAACTCTGGTCCTCTTTGCTAATTTTTATATTTTCTATTTCGAACTGCCTCACCTCATCAACACCAGGATTTTATGACCTTGCGCGGGCGAGGTTTGTAAAATCCTGTCCAAGGCCAACGGAAAATTCCGGGGCAGGCGTACCGGTAGAATTCCGGCCCATACCTTCTCCAACTTTACTTTCCCTCATCAGATTTCTTATTATCTTACATCAATATCATTTCAGTCATTGAACCACCTCCTATTTAAGCATGTGACAGATCACTTACTTCTTCTGGGAAAATAACTCTTGCTTATCCACTATTTCTGAGACCAGGGCGTCCATTGACTGGGATGTTTTGTGATTGACAGCTCTTCCCCTCCCACTGACAGGCAGTCTGGAACGCGAGAGGGAGAGACCCCCTGATAGTCTGTGGGGTTTCTTGAGTGGTCTATGATGCATCCTGGGCTGTAGGGGGCTTATAAATTCTTCTTAGCAGTATTGCCAAATCAAAAAAAAAGTGACAATCAGAAATAGACCCAAGATTATCATTGAAAGGGTGAAATTAAAAGACATCATTTCATTAGCAGAACAAGAATGCTTTATCACAAGCAGCCTTTGAAACAGAGACTATGGGGTGAATTGTACCATCCCGCTCACCACGGGAATCCGAGCGGGCGAGGGGCAGACCATGGATAGGTCTGTTGAACCCGGGCGGGATTTTCCGGTTTCAGGGTGAGCAAGGCCGGAAAATCCCGCCCTAAATATAAATAAAAAGGAAAGTGGATAAGTAGAATCATCTTTGGACTGTGGGAAGAAACTGGAGCATCCAGAGGAAATCAATGCAGACACAGGAAAATGTGCAAACTCCGCACAGACAGTGACCCAAGGCTGGAATTGAACCCAGGACCATGGAGCTGTGAGGCAGCAGTGCTAACCACTGTGCCACCGTACCATCCAAGTACTTGGAAAGGAAGAAAACAAAAGAACATGTGAAAAGGGGAGTGGATTATGAATAGGGTAGATAGGTCCCAGTTAAAGAGTTAGCACTGGCACAAATGCTATGGACCGAATGGCCTCCTTTAGTGCTGTAACTTCTACAATTTTATGATGCCAGTGGAATTTGTATAGTTAATGAGATCTCTAAACAATGGGCCCGATTTTACCAAAGTTTCGTGCCCGAAATCATGGTAAAGTTGGGCATCGGGACTAAAACGTGGTCCAGACCCGACCCAAGGCCAATCGCGCCTTTACCAACGGCCGATCCGGGCGCCAATCCGGCGCACGCCTGAATCGGCCAGCGGGCCGATTTAAATGCATTTGCATGCATTTAAATCAGCATAATGAAGCCCGCGCCCAACTTACCCAAGGATTCCCACTTTACGAGGCTCCGATCCGATCGGCGCCCACGCATTTACCATGTTGCTGAATTCAAGTCCGATAGGGCTTCAACTCAGCAACTGAACCGCCGACCGCCCCCGCGAACCACCCCGGCAGCCCACCGCGCCCCCCCCCCAATCGGACCACCCTGGGACGCAGGCCCCACAAGCAGCCCCCCCCCATCCCCCCGGGATCGGACCCCCTGGGCCCCCGACCTACCTTGATCGCTGGTGTCCGTCGAAAGCATCTTGCGATCCTGGATCCCGGCCTTGCTCCGGGGGTCCTGATGGGTTGGATGACGTCTCTTCACTGGGGGGGAGGGGGGGCGGGGAAGGGGAGGGGGGTGTGACATCTCTTCCCTGAGGGGGGGGAGGGGCAGGGGGGGATGTGACATCTCTTCCCTGAGGGGGGGGCAGGGGGGGGATGTGACGTCTCTGCCCTTGGGGGGGCGCGGAGATGTCACATTACCCCCACCCCCCTCCCCCTCAGGGAAGAGACATCACATCCCCCCCCTGCCCCTCCCCCCCAGGGAAGAGATGTCAGATCCCCCCTACCCAAACCCCCCCCTCAGGGGAGAGACGTCACATCCCCCCCCTACTCCCCCCCACCCCTCTCAGGGAAGGGACGTCAGATCCCCCCCCCCCCCCCAGGGAAGAGACGTCACATCCCCCCCTACCCGCCCCTCTCAGGGAAGAGATGTCAGATCCCCCCCCCGCCCCCCCCCCCCGTCAGGGAAGAGACATCACAGCCCCCCCCTACCCCCCCTCCCCCCAGGGAAGAGACGTCACATCCCCCCCCCCCCAACCAGGGAAGGTCAAAGGCAACGCAGACAGCAATGCTGTCAGCGCTGCCTTTGACTTTCGCGCTCAGGCGCGCTGAGTGCTGTCGGCTTCGAACTGCGCATGCGCAGGTCGGTGCTCCGACAGATGCAAATGCGCTAGGCCCCGCCCACTGGACCTGCACCGAAAAAAGGCGTATGGGGGCGCTGGAGCACCGCTGCCGGGCGCGGGTCTGATTTACGACCGCACCCGGCACTTAGAGCCGATTTGGTAAAATCGGCACCAATGTGTGCGATAGCAGAGTTCTTGCCATGTCATCATGCAAGGTTATTTGCTTTCAATTTTTGAAAATAATGCTTTCACATAAAGGTCCAATGTCAACAACAAGAAAAATCCATCTACTGAAGCCTCTGAATGTAGAACTATATTTTGTTACATTTTGATGAATGTCACTGATCTGAAGCATTAACTCTGTTTCTCTCTGCAAAAATGCCACCTGACCTGCTGAGTGCTTCCACCATTTTCTGTTCTATTTCAGATTTCCAGCATTGACGTTGATTACATAGAGTTCTATTTGCTACTCGATATTTTGCAAATTAAATTGTAACAATTGAAATAGCAGAAATATTTCTCCCATGTCTACATGTCCAGTATATGTTTGAGGTTTATTCATCAGTGTCACAAGTAGGCTTACATTAACACTGCAATTAAGTTACTGTGAAAATCCCCTAGTCACCACACTCCGGCACCTGTTCGGGTACACTGAGGGAGAACTTAGCATGGCTAATGCACCTAACCAGCACGTCTTTCGGATTGTGAGAGGAAGCCGGAGCACCCGGAGGAAACCCACACAGACACGGGGAGAACGTGCAGACTCTGCACAGGCAGTGAGCCAAGCCAGGAATGCAACCCATCCTGCTGCTGTGAGGCAGCACTGTGCCACCATGCCACCCTTGTGCACATTTACTGTGAATGTAGACATTACAAAAGTGATAATGGGCGGACACTTCCGGTAATGACGAGGTTGTCGATGGCAGCAGCGGAAGTACAGTAAGAAGTCTCACAACATCAGGTTGAAGTCCAACAGGTTTATTTGGTAGCACAAGCAACAAGCTTTCAGAGCGCTGCCCCGAAGGAGCACCGGAAGTGCCAGCCAATTGAGTATTCGTGCACAGAAAGCATAGTTAATCATGCGGCAGGGATGGAGATCCATTACCGCACGGGGTGAGAGGGTCCCATACCATATTTAAAGGGTATCTGGACAAGCATTCATTCCCTACAAGCCGGTAATATCAATCTCACTGTTAAAGAGGGTGCTTTGGGAACTGTGACTGTTGCCACCCCCTTCTCGACCTGGGTGATTGCTAGAGCTACTGTGACCCCAGGGAAAAGTGGCAAATGACCAAATGCACACAAAGTGTGATCCCATGGTTCAGCAATGCCTCTCTCCACATTCACCTCCAGCCACCCAGGAATGCTGGGCTGTCCTGTTTCCCAGGGATGGCAGCAGGAAACCCTTTCTGCTGTCCTGACCACTTTTGACAAATGGGGAACCCTATACTTAGCATCAGCCACATGCTGGCGTCCACCCACCACACTGTGTTCAACTCCATTCTTCAGGGGCACTGCAGAGAACTATTATTGTTGATGCAGCCACGTCCATGGACACTTGGTTAGTGAGCCTGGAACTGAAAGGCATCATCCTACACTCTCCCTCATTTATCTTTGACCTTTTGTCCATCACCCTTGGCCCTCAGTTTATCAATCTTTCCCTAACTTTGGTGACGTTCGATCGCTCTCATTACTCTTGACCAGCTATCATTGCCCCTCAAGCTTCCCTCAGGCACAGTGGAACCACAACTCTCCCCAACCCCTGCCATTACCTTCAACCTGCCATCCATCATCCTTGGCTTCTCTATCATCCATGACATTCCCTCTGTTATCTTGACTCATCATTGACCTTCCCTTGATCTCCCACAATTATGATTGGCCTGCTGCCTTTTGATATTGAGTAGTCCAACGTTCAGTATCCTTGAGTACTCTAACTTCCTCTCTCTGTACTTCACAGGGCGGCCAGTTCTCTCCCTCAGCCGGACATGCCTCAATCCCCTTTGACTGCTGCCACCTGATCTCAATTATCAATGTCTCCTCCCAACAATTGAACAAAGCTCCCCATGGAAGAAAAGGCAACTGTGCCTCACTCTGAATCCACCGATCAGGAAGCTCAATCCGCCATCAATCCACCATAGATTTAATTCCTGCCACGGGGGAAGCTGATGTTTGGCCTGCTGCACATTTCACCATTTGCCGTGGTGGGATTTGAACCCAGGTCCCCGGAACACTCCCCCTGATCTCTGGATTACTAGCCCACTGTGCCACTGATTGGTCATAAAGTATGTTAGGATGCCCTGAAGGCATGAAAGGCATTGTATGTTTGCAAGTGTGTCTGTCTCTCCTTCTCTCCATCTTTCTCTCCTTCTTTTAATACAGAACACGACAAGATCAATGAATTTCACTGTGACCACTCGTGCCTCAACGGGGTTGTCAATCTGTCAAGGCTCGCTACCGAAAATCTGCATTTTACCTCAGACTGAGAATCACCCCCAAATTTATTTTGAGTGCTGAAACAGAATTTTATTTATGCATGAAGTTCCTTTCACTTATGCACCAAGGCTGTCGGTCCTGCCCTCATTCCTCAAGGTGTTCGACGGCTGGTAAGACAAACCCATCCTCCTGAGCTGTCACAAATGTCGGCAGTGTTGACACAAAGCCTCAAAGCTGTTGAGCGTCTCTTTCCCAATGATCTCATGTCACCTATGTGTTCAGAAAGGACTAGCCACCCTTCTGTGCACAGCATTGAAGCTGCAGTGCCTCGCAATCAAGAGCTTACATTTTGTGTTAGTTTACAAATACCTTCTTTTCCTTAAGGAATAACGGCTGTGATGTTTTTCCTCGCAAGCTGACTACCGGCACCTGACAAAATTGATAATAAATGCGCCCAGTGAATAAAGTGACAGTAATGAGCTCAGAGGTTTTAATTCATTTTTTAAACCCACATCAAATCTAATTACAAACCGCTGAAAATAATTTTAACACTTATTTCATATGTGGGTGTCAGCTATCTGTTAGATGAAGCTCCCTTGCTGCTCCATTGACTACATGCCACCTGTCAGCGATTGATGCCGAGAGTCAACGTTTTGGCTCACTGCTTGCTGACACAAATCAGCCCACCTCTGCCTCACTGATCCACTTGTGGCTGGTCAGCCCGTTCCTAGAGTCCAGTGGGTTAATACCCCCCAAAACAAGGCCCGCTTTCTTCTGAGTCTCTCAATCATAATAGCCAGAATTGTACTAATGTAGGCAAAAGAACTGAATTCAAGAAGTGAGGTCACAGTGACTGCCCTTGACATCAAGGCAGCTTTTGACTGAATGTGGCATCAAGGAGCATCAGCATAATTGAAGTCACTGAGAATCAGAGGGAAAAACTCTCCACTGGTTGGAATCATATCGAGCCCAAATCAAGATAGCTCTCTGGCGGTTGGTCAATCATCTCAGCCCTGGACATTGCTGCAGGAATTCCACAGGGTAGTGTCTTAGAGCAAACATTCTTCAGCTGATACATCAATGACCTTCTGTCATAAGATCAGAAGAAGGAATCTTCCCTGATGATTGCACAAAGTTCAGTACCATTCACATCTCCTTATGTTGAAGCCCTTCGGATAACATTCAGGCTTGGGCTGATAAGTGTCAAGTAACATTCGCATCACATATGTGCCAGGCAATGACCAAAGAGCAGCATGGTGCTGCAGTGGTTAGCACTGCTGTTTCACAGCGGTAGTGACCCGGTCTTGAGTGACTGCCTGTGTGGAGTTTGCATATTCTCCCCATGTCTGCATGGACTTCCTCCAGGTGCTCCGGTTTCCTCCCATACTCAAAAGATGTGCGGGTTAGGTTGATTGGCCATGCTAAGTTATTGTCAGGGGAATTAGCAGAGTAAATACTTGTGGTGACAGGGATAGGGTCTGGGTGGGATTGTTGTCAGTGCAGGCTTGATGGGCCAAGTGGGCTCCTTTAGCACTGTAAGGATTCTATGATGATCTCCAACAAGAGAGGATTTAGCCATCTCCTTTGATATTCAGTGGCATTACCATTGTGGAATCCCCTTCTATCAATACCCTCAAGTTAGGTTAAATTTATTTATTAGTCACAAGCTTACATTAACCCTGCAATGAAGTTACTGCGAAATTCCCCTAGTCGCCACACTCCGACACCTGTTCGGGTCAATGTACTTAACTAGCATGTTTTTAAGACTGTGGGAGGAAACCAGAGCACCCGAAGGAAACCCACGCAGACACGGGGCGAACGTGCAAACTCCGCACAGACAGTGACCCAAGCCAGGAATTGAACCCAGTCCCTGGCGCTGTGAGGCAGTAGTGCTAACCACGGTGCCACCGTGCCGCCCGAGGGAGGTTACCATTGGCCAGACACTGAATGGCAATAGCTATAAAAATACTGTGGCTGCAAGAGCAGAACTGAGGCTTGGGATTCTGCAGCAAGTAACTCACCTCCTGACTTCTCAAAGTATGTCCACTGTTTACAAGGTACAAATCAGGACTGTGATGGAATACCCTTCACTCGCCTGGATGATTGCAGCTGCAACAATACTCAAGAAGCTCAGTACCATCCAGTACAACACACTCTGCTTGATCAACACCCCAACCACAAACGTAACATACAGTCCCTCCACCAGTGCGCACAGAGGCAGAAGTTTGTATTTGCTACAAGATACGCTGCAGCAATTCATCAAACTTTCTTCGACAGCACGTCCCAAACCTGCGACTTCTATCACCTTAAAGAACAAGGGCAGCAGATGCATGAGAACCACCTGCAAGTGCCCCATCCAAGCCACATACTATCCTGACTTGGAAATATATCCATCGCTATCACTGAGTCAAAATCCTAGAAGTTCCTTCCTAACAGAATTGTGGGTGTAGCTACACCATATGGTCCAAGAAGGGTGTCCAACACCATCTTCTCAAAGGCCATTAGTGATGGACAACAGATGCTGGCCTTGCCGTCATCACTCACATTGCTTGAGTTACAAAAGAAAACCTTTAAGCCAGACACTAGTGCTCATATTTCCACTGAGCTGGACAACTTGGGCACCCTTTAAAATGGTGCCAATTCTGAGATTCCTGTTCCCATTTCTGCCAATTTTCCCCAGCCCAGGATAGTGCAGCACTGCTGCCCTTGCCAGCTTCATTGTAGGGTAGGCTGTTTAAACCCCTCTACAATATTAGTGGAGTCGACTCCCTTCAGTATGTAGAAATGGAATGTTCATGGCCTCTCGGAGGAGTCTTGAACCATGGATGACCCCCCACTGCCAAGTGGGGAAGCAAAAAAATACAGCCACCTGCTCCTGGAATTGTTTCATTGGAAGTCTTTGAAATACAAATTTTAAAAATATTGTTTCAATTTCATTATTGTAAGTTAGATGTGTTTTTATTGCAGTGATTGGGATCTCGAGTCTAATAATCAGAAGTGGTTTAAATGAGTCCCTTTAACATGAAAACACTCAACTGCTGCTGGATTGCCTTGATTGGCAGGCAATCTGGTGTAGATTAACAGCAATTTAACCATCTGTTTTTGTAATTTCAATAGGCTCCATTGTCTGTAAGCTTGGACAGGTTCATTATGAAACTGTGGCCATTATGAATGCTTGGTTGAGTTTCAAAAGTTCCAGAACCACTTATCTCAGCAGGGGCTGGATAGACACTTTGATGGTTTTAAGAGGCAATTAAAGGATTAGCTGTCATTGATGTTGCTAGTGAAATAAATGATGAATTCAATTTGAGCCCATAAAAACCATGTCTTTTCATCTCAGAGTAATGATCAATGCTGGTTGCTTCTGAAATGCAATCACTATTGTTGTGTGGATACACACAGCAGCCAATCCATGCTTGGCCACATCACATAGAATGAACCACCATCATTTTGTTGATGGAGGAATATTGACCGCTTGGAGAATTCTCAACTTTTCTTCACATGGCTTCATAGGATATTTTATGTCCAACACAGCAAGTAGAAGGAACCAAAAAGTGGCATCTCGGTGTAACATTCCCTCACTGAGGTGTCAGTCTAGGTTTCGTGCTGTAAAGGAGTGTAACCCAAGACCCATGAGTCAGAAGCAAGAATGCAATCAACTGAACAAAAACATCAATTAAAGCATGTACGCCTTAATCTCGGGATGATTCGATCAGCTGAATTTAACAGAAGTCAGTTATTTATTGAAGTTGTATTATGATAAAAATGCATTTGTTTCAAAATATTCTCATAAAACTGGCTGTAATTCCTAGCTGTCATCAACAATTGACTGTTCAACATTTCCTCACAGTTTTGGATAATCCAATTCAAATCACTGTGCCTTTGATTCGCGTATTAGACACTGAACTGATACAGTTTACTACATCACGAAAGTGCAAAATTAATTTTTAGCATTATAGTTGATGCGATAATGTCAATCATTCATGAACATCCAAAGCCTTTTACTTAACTTCGTCGTAAGTGTAATTGAAAGTGTCAGTACAAATGTACTTGTTCCAGTCTGGGACATTCCACTAATGTTTGTCTTTCCAGTCTAGACTGGATGTATAGTGTCTGCCAATCCTGTTTGCTGATTGCTTATCTGAGGCTAAACTTCAAAGACCTTTGAAAATTTGAGTGACATTCCAATCAGGTATCATTGAAATGCTAAACCATCTGTAGTATACTAAACCTATTTATTGCTGTAAAACAGACATATCGAAGCTTTTCATCTTGCACTCATCAGGGCACTCTGCAAATGTAAGGGGAAAACAACAATGTATATTGCGTGGGAAGAGAATGCTGATTGGTTGGCAAGTGGACTCTGATTAGTGGAGGCAGTGGCATGGAGAATGCACCAGTTGATGGTGACTGACAGGTAACTGCCAAGCATTGTTTGATAGTTCCACACGCTATAAGGTTGGTCCTATCGGCAAACTTGTAAATAGGGCCCAAGTCATTTGCTCACTGTTCAAGCTTGGTGCTGATAAAAGATATATCAAAGGCATTCTGAAGGATAAAGGCTACCCTGATCAGATCATTTTGCACTGTATATCATGCAAGCTCATGAACGGAGCTAAGGCCATCACTTTCAGCACTGAAAGGTACTCAGTCTACTTTAGATTACCCTGGTATGGGCAGGGAATCTCAAACATTTGAGCAACAGATGAAACTAGCTGTTCCATGCTGTTACTATGGTATTCGCCACTTACAGGATACTGCCGTTAAATCAAAGAAATACTCTGCCTGTCGCACAAAATAATAATGTGGTATGTGAAATTCAGTGCCAGTGTGATGCTAGGTCTATACACTGTACATCTCAAAAACTGGCAGATTATATCAAATAGCATGTTCCTTTTGCTGTTTCCAATAAGCAAGGTACAGACAATTCCCGACAAGCCAGTGTCCAAAATTAGATATTATTCCGTGATTGGAAAATATTTGCTAAATAGTCTTCAGTGTGCTGAACATTACACTGACAATCGCTCTAAGATTGTCAGCCGGGTTCATAGTGCAGTGCATTTGCGTGTACAGGAAGCTACATCTATTAATACACAGGGCCATAATCCTTGCACACATGGTGCCCGTTTCAGCTGATAAAAAGGTGATAGCCATTCGCTGATTCATTCCTCAGGCCAATGCCTTGACCAATCAGGATTAAGCTGCCTGGTTTAAATTTCAAACAATAGTTGGCAGTTACCTGCCAATCACCATCAACTGGTGTATTTTGCATGGCAATCAGAGTCCACTTGCCAACCAACCAGCATTCTCTTCTCATTCAGTATAAATTATTGTTTTCCCTTTATATCTTGTGAAATGTCCTGATGAGTGCAAGACGAAAAGCTTCAACATGCCTCTTTTTTCAGCAATACTCAAGTTCTGTCCTACAAAGCAACTATTTCAACTTATTCGTCCACTAAAAATACATTGGAAGAACTATTTGCAATTTCAGTCTGATCCCGAATGCAAAATTGCTGCTGATTTAAAATCTTGACTCGTTATGAGGTTTATCAGGATTTTATTGGTGCTTTGAGCCTAAGAAAGTGGTTTTAACATCATTTGGAAATAAAAGAATCAAAGAAAGATCAATGAGTTAATATACAGTCTAGTCTGAAACCCACATAGTGATTTTTAACCCTTCGGATCACACAGAGCAGAAACTAATGAGAAATGAGAGCAATTGGCCTCAGTATTAATGCAGCATCTGACCATATATGGCACCAGGAGGTCCTATCAAAACTAAGGTCAACAGGATTCAATAGGAATACACTCCAGTAACTGGAATCCACCCTAGTACATAAAAGTGATTGTAGCTGTCAGAAGTCACTCCATTACCACAGAACATTGCTGCAGCATTTTCTAAGAGCTTTCCCCTTGGACCAACGATATTCAGTTTTTTTCAGCAATGTCCATTTCTCTGTCATGGAGCAAGGCTGTTTGCTGGTGGCATAAGGGGCTCAGTTATTCATAGAATCATAGAATCCCGACTGTGCAGAAGGAGACCATTTGGCCCATCGAGTCTGCCCCGACCACAATTTCACCCAGGCCCTATTCTTGTAACCCCACATATTTACTCTGCTAATCCCCCTGGCACTAGGGTCAAGTTAACATGGCCAATCAACCTAACCCGCACATCTTTGGACATTGCGAGGAGACCGGAGGAATCCCATGCAGACATGGGGAGAATGTGCAAACTCCACACAGACAGTGACCCCAAGGTTGGAATTGAACCGGGGTCCCTGGCGCAGTGAGATAGCAGTGCTAACCACTGTGCCACTGTGTCCCCTACCGTGCTACCTTTGCATTGAAACAGCCTGCAACATGATCTAGAAATTCTAAACAACATTCAAGCTTAGGCTGCCAAATGGCAGGAAATATTTGCACCACATTAGTACAAGGCAATGACCATCTGTGGCAAGAAAAGGTAAAGGTCCACGACCACTTTATACCTTCAAAGCATCATCATTATTGAATTCTCCTACCTGTTGGAGGGGATCACCATGAATCAGAAGCTTAATTGAACCGGCCACATGGCAACAAGTGCAGAAGCTGAGTACATTGTAATGAGTAACTCAATGCCTGACAATGCCAGCCAAAACATTGAATGCATTCAAGAGGCAGCTGGATATAGCACTTGGGGTGAATGGGATCAAAGCAGGATTATGGCGGAAAAGCAGGATTAGGCTATTGAGTTGGACCATAAGACCATAAGACATAGGAGCGGAAGTAAGGCCATTCGGCCCATCGAGTCCACTCCACCATTCAATCATGGTTGATTTCAACTCCATTTACCCGCTCTCTCCCCATAGCCCTTAATTCCTCGAGAAATCAAGAATTTATCAATTTCTGTCTTGAAGACGCTCAACGTCTCGGCCTCCACAGCCCTCTGTGGCAATGAATTCCACAGACCTACCACTCTCTGGCTGAAGAAATTTCTCCTCATCTCTGTTCTAAAGTGACTCCCTTTTATTCTAAGGCTGTGCCCCCGCGTCCTAGTCTCCCCTGCTAATGGAAACAACTTCCCTACGTCCATCCTATCTAAGCCGTTCATTATCTTGTAAGTTTCTACTAGATCTCCCCTCAACCTCCTAAACTCCAACGAATATAATCCCACGATCCTCAGACGTTCATCGTATGCCAGGCCTACCATTCCTGGGATCATCCGTGTGAATCTCCGCTGGACCCGCTCCAGTGCCAGTATGTCCTTCCTGAGGTGTGGGGCCCAAAATTGCTCCCAGTACTCCAAATGGGGCCTAACCAGTGCTTTATAAAGCCTCAGAAGTACATCCCTGCTTTTGTATTCCAAGCCTCTTGAGATAAATGACAACATTACATTTGCTTTCTTAATTACGGACTCAACCTGCAAGTTTACCTTTAGAGAATCCTGGACTAGGACTCCCAAGTCCCTTTGCACTTTAGCATTATGAATTTTGTCACCGTTTAGAAAATAGTCCATGCCTCTATTCTTTTTTCCAAAGTGCAAGACCTCGCATTTGCCCACGTTGAATTTCATCAGCCACTTCTTGGACCACTCTCCTAAACTGTCTAAATCTTTCTGCAGCCTCCCCACCTCCTCAATACTACCTGCCCCTCCACCTATCTTTGTATCATCGGCAAACTTGGCCAGAATAGAAACATAGAAACCCTACAGTGCAGAAGGAGGCCATTCGGCCCATCGAGTCTGCACCGACCACAATCCCACCCAGGCCCTATCCCCACATATTTTTTACCCGCTAATCCCTCTAACCTACACATCCCAGGACTCGAAGGGGCAATTTTTAACCTGGCCAATCAACCTAACCCGCACATCTTTGGACTGTGGGAGGAAACCGGAGCACCCGGAGGAAACCCACGCAGACACGAGGAGAATGTGCAAACTCCACACAGACAGTGACCCGAGCCGGGAATCGAACCCAGGACCCTGGAGCTGTGAAGCAGCAGTGCTAACCACTGTGCTACCGTGCCGCCCTGTAATGTAATGCCCCCAGTCCCGTCATCTAGATCGTTAATATATAAAGAGAACAGCTGTGGCCCCAACACTGAACCCTGCGGGACACCACTTGTCACCGGTTGCCATTCTGAGAAAGAACCTTTTATCCCAACTCTCTGCCTTCTGTCTGACAGCCAATCGTCAATCCATGTTAGTACCTTGCCTCGAATACCATGGGCCCTTATTTTACTCAGCAGTCTCCCGTGAGGCACCTTGTCAAAGGCCTTTTGGAAGTCAAGATAGATAACATCCATTGGCTCTCCATCGGACGATCAGCCATGATCGTAATGAATGGCAGAGCAGGCTCGAAGGGCCAAATGGCCTCCTCCTGCTCCTATCTTCTATGTTTCAATGTTTCTATGACACATTAACGCATTTCCACTGTCAATTCAAAGTGGACTATCCCCACTAACCCGAATGAGTGAGTGCAGGTGCAACACCACTCAAGCAGCTCACACAATCCAGGACAAATCAGACAACCAGCTTCTCATCTCCTCAACTGAACTAAATATCCACTTTCTCCAACAAGGACATGCTCTGGCTGCAGCATGTGTCACCTACAGGATGCACATCAGCAACTCACCAGGCTTACTTTAACACAGGCAATACCATCAACCCCAAGTTCCCCTTCAAGTCGAACATCATCCTGGCTTGGACCCAGACTGCTCATGCTCATAGAGACTAAATTCTGGAATTTCCTTCCTGATGCCATAACGCGAGCACCATCACCACCCAAACTCACCAGAACAACAGGAATGGACAATGAATATGGCCTTATTTACAGAGCTCTTCGAACTTCAAACTGCTCTGGCAGCACAGAGGTACTCTGTGGTACCACGCATTAAAGTGGCTGTCTAAATTTTGCTTCTTCCCCTATTAGTCTTTTGCTTGTTGCCGTGCTCTCAACTCTTTTTAAGTTGGACCAGAGAGAAAAGGAGCCACTGGCTTCACATGGCAAGACACAGTGATCGAGGGTGGGGCGGGAGAGGGCGGAGGTGCAAAACCTTAAAACTGAACTTGCATTTGCTTCAGGGATACAAAGAATAATGTTTGTGTTTCTTTAGAGGGCATTCATGCTACAATATATGACTGGTTGTCCCATGGTGTGAGATACAGAGTAGTGACATTTTTGTACACAACCCTGGGAGAACTCAAGCAAGAATAGTTCTGCAGGTTGCCAGAACCTTAGAAGGGAAGTGGATTTAGATTCACCTTTGTCAATAAAAATGAGCATGTTGCTGCTCAAGTCATGGTGTTAAGTCCATGAGATATTCCTCTTGCTCATGGTCATCTGTTATGAAAGAAAATGAGCAACTAGAGTGAGTGTTGGAGACCTAGAGTGAATCTGGGGAATTAATAATGGAAAACAAGGAAATGGCGAAAGCTTTGGACAGATATTTACTGTCTGTCTTCATTGACATAAAACATTTCCCAGGTACAGTAAGTGATTAGAAAGGCAAATGGAATGTTGTCGTTTAGTGTGAGGGGAATGGAGTTATATATGTAGGGACATTTTATTGCAACAGTACAGGGCTTTGGTGAGATCACATCTGGAGTGTCGTGTACAATTTTGGTCTCCTTATTTGAAGAGATATATAAATGCATTAGAAGCAGTTCAGAGAAGGTTCACTTGACTTATTTCTGGGATGAAGGGCTTATCCTATGAAGAAAGGCTGATCAGGTTGGGGTTATACCCATTGGAGTTTAGAAGAATGAGAGGCGATGTTGTTGACTTGATAGGGTGGATGCGGTGAGGATGATTCCTCCTGTGGGGGAGGCTAGAACCAGAGGACGCAGTTTAAAAATAAGAGGTGTCCATTTGAAAATGAAGAGGAGATTTTTTTTCTCACAGTGGGTTGTCAGTCTGTGGAATTCTCTTTCCCAGAAAGCAGTGAACATTGGGCAATTGAATTTATTCAAGGCTGAGTTGGATGGATTTTTGATAGTTAAGGGGGTCAAGGGTTATAGGAGGCAGACAGGAAAGTGGAGTTGAGACGATAATCAGATCAGCCATTTTTTTCTCAAGGGCAGGCTTAGAGGGCCGAATGGCCTACTCCTGCTCCTACGTCCGATGTTCCTATATTCCTTCCTCTGCTCCTGCTCCTCCATTTACTTCTCATCCTCTAGCTTGAGAAAGGCAACTGAAGTTTTAAGTGTTGATCAGGTAAGGAGAGGTAGAATGGCTCCCCCCTTTTCCCACTCCTCATTTGACCACAGAAGTTTTATTTAAAAGGATATGCTTGCCAATTCACTGGGTGTCGATCTGTTTAAGTGCTATGACTGTAAAAGGCACACACAGAAAGGTTTCCTTGAGTTTTCTTTTAAAATAGGAGGGTAATTATGGTAATTAAACCAGGTCTAAATAAAAAGTACTCCAATTTCCAGGCAAACACACACACAGACCACCAAGTTACAGTGAGGGGGAGGATAGATTAAATAGTCTTTTAAGAGTCCAACAAAAGTTAGAAGTATTGGGTTTTGTCTGATCACTTGGGTGGTTTCAGGCAGAGCTCAGTGGTCTCTCTGGATTCCATGTCGAGGCAATTTAAATATGTTGATGAATGATGGATTTTGTTTTCTGGAGACAGCACCTGCTAGGTTGAAGTAGAATCATAGAACCTACAGTGCAGAAGGAGGCCATTTGGCCCATCAAGCCTGCACCGACAACAATCCCACCCAGGTCCTATCCCTGTACCCCACATGTTTACCCCAGTCCAACGCCGGCATCTCCATATTTACCTTTCTAATCCCCCTGAAACTAAGGAGCAATTTATCATGGCCAATCAATCTAACCCGCAGGAAACCAGAGCACCCAGAGTAAACCCACGCAGACATGGGGAGAATGTGCAAACTCCACACAGACAGTCACCCGAGGCTGGAATTGAACCCGGGTCCCTGGCACTGTGAGGCAGCAGTGCGAACCACTGATATTTAAAGAAACCCCCATCCATGGTGCACAAATGGTCAAATTGTAGACAGGACTCAAGATTGCAAGATGTGTGGAGAGAGAGGAAGAGAGACAAATCCACTCGAGAAGCGTCTGCTCTCTGGATCTTATTTTCTGATCTGTGGCCTTGTGAAAAACAATTTCCTAAACTCAAAAGAGAGTTTGCTGACTTGTCACCTGATCCTCTTCCTCACCAACTGCCCAATTACCTAAAACTGGCCATGGCTGGTGTATTCCAAGTGTATAGTTTCAATTTGATTAGATTACAGCTGGGTGAATTCTTTTCTCAGCCAGAGTCCTTTGTCGGAAGGATTATGTGTAATGTTTGTTTCTCACCTAGGTGCTGCCTGGTTGCTTTGTGAATGGGTTAGGGGATGTGGCTCATGCATACTTTTCCAGGGTAATTGTCTCTGATGGGATTTTTCCCAGACAGCCTGGCTCCACTTAATGGCTTTGAAATTTGTAACGTACAGGAGTGCAAATGTTCATCCTCCTTAGAAACTGTAGTTTCATGTCACTGGAATATTGTTTCAACCTTGTTCACATGTAACCAGTGGTTTTTCCACCAGTAAAACATAAATTCATTTTCGATATAAGACATGGCTTTGCAACAATGTCTTTAGAAGTTTAAGTTGCAACAATGTCTTTAGACATGGGGCGGCATGGTGGCACAGTGGTTAGCACTGCTGCCTCACAGCGCCAGGGACCCTGGTTCAGGTCACTGTCTGTGTGGAGTTTGCACGTTCTCCCTGTGTCTGCGTGGGTTAGGTGCATTGGCCATGCTAAATTGCCCCATTGTGTCGGGGGGACTAGTGGGGTAAATATGTGGGGTTGAGGGGATGGGGCCTGGGTGGGATTGTTGTCGGTGCAGGCTTGGTGGGCCAAATGGCCTCCTGTTGCACTGTAGGGATTCTATGATACACCTTCTATGAAGTTGCTGAGGACAAGTGTGTTGGCTGCATGTTTTGGGATGGAGAAGGTAAGTTCCCAAATGAATGTAAATGAACAGTTTGTGTCTTTATATGCCCTGTTTGTGAACAGAACTCCCACTCATCTGATGAAGGGGCAGCGCTCCGAAAGCTAGTGGCTTGTGCTACCAAATAAACCTGTTGGACTTTAACCTGGTTTTGTGAGACTTCGTACTGTGTTTACCCCAGTCCAACGCCGGCATCTCCACATCATAGCTCTTACTTCCACAGTGCAGACTCAATACAAATCTCCAAAAATGATTGATGAGGGAAGGGCCGTGGATGGCGTTTACATGGATTTTAGTAAAGCATTTGACAAGGTCCCTCATGGCAGGCTGGTGCAAAAAGTTAAATCTCACGGGATCAAAGGTGGACTAGCTAGATGGGTACAGAACAGGCTTGGCCATAGAAGACAGAGGGTAGCAGTGGAGAGGTCTTTTTCTGATTGGAGGTCTGTGACTAGTGGTGTTCATGATGTGGAGATGCCGGTGTTGGACTGGGGTAAACACAGTAAGAGTTTTAACAGCACCAGGTTAAAGTCCAACAGGTTTACTTGGTAGCAAATGCCATTAGTTTTCGGAGCGCTGCTCCTTCGTCAGATGGAGTGGAAATCTGCTCTCAAAAAGGTTTTTGAGAGTAGATTTCCACTCCATCTGATTAGTAAGTTTGCGGACGACACAAAGATTGCTGGAGTTGCGGATAGTGGTGAACATTGTCAGAGAATACAGCAGGATATAGATAGGCTGGAAAATTGGGCAGAGAAATGGCTGATGGAATTTAATCCAGATAAATGCGAAGTGATGCATTTTGGTAGATCTAATGCAGGGGAGAGCTATACAATAAATGGCAGAACCATCAGGAGTATAGACACACAGAGGGATCTGGATGTGCAAGTCCACAGATCCTTAAAGGTGGCAGCACAGGTGGAAAAAGTGGTGAAGAAGGCATATGGCATGCTTGCCTTTATTGGACGGGGCATAGAGTATAAAAGTTGGCATATGATGTTGCAGTTATATAGAACGTTGGTTAGGCCACATTTGGAATAATGCATCCAGTTCTGGTCGCCACACTACCAGAAGGATGTGGAGGCTTTGGAGAGAGTGCAGAAAAGGTTTACCAGGATGTTGCCTGGTATGGAGGATATTAGCTATGAGGCGAGATTGAGTAAACTAGGGTTGTTCTCCCTGGAAAGACGGAGGTTGAGGGGCGACCTAACAGAAGTTTATAAAATTATGAAGGGCATAGATAGGGTGAACAGTTGGAAGCTTTTTCCCAGGTCAGAAATGACAAACACAAGGGGTCACACGTTCAAGGTAAGGGGGGCAAGGTTCAATACAGATATGCGGGGGGACGTTTTTTACACAGAGGGTGGTGGGGGCCTGGAATGCACTACCAAGCAAGGTGGTTGAGGCAGACACGCCAGGATCATTTAAGACTTATCTAGATAGTCACATGAACAGACTGGGAATAGAGGGATACAAACAGATAGTCTAGTTAGGAACACATGATCGGTGCAGGCTTGGAGGGCCAAAGGGCCTGTTCCTGTGCTGTATTGTTCTTTGTTCTTTGTTCCATACTGGCATATAGCCCAAAATCCCCGAGGGAGCTCTCTTACTGGCCCTCAGTACATGTACAAGAGCTGCTCAGGCCAAATTGATTTGTCTCCTGCCGAGGCACAAAGTCCATGTTCCCCAATTCTCAACTGAATCAAAGCAGGATCTTTTCTGTGCTTCAGTGCTTTACCTGACTTCAAGTTCAAACAAAATATGAAGGGACATGAAGAATCAGTAGAGTTGGTGTTCAGACTGACCATAATCTAATTTAGTAGCAGAGCAGGCTGGAGCTCAAAACTCTCATTCGTGCCTTTGTTGCGTCTAGACATGACTATCCCACATTCTATCCTTTGTAAACATGAGGTCATCCTAAACTTTGCCACTCATACCCTAACTCACAGCAAGTTCCATCCCATTGTCACCCCTTGCTAACTGACTTACTCTGGCTGCCAGTCAAGCAACATCTTGATTTTAAAGTTCTCCTTCTTGTTTTCAAATTCTTCCATGGCCTCGCCCCTCCACAATCTCCTCCAGCCCCAAATCCCTCTGAGCTCAAACTCTGGAATATACTCTGGAGGGCTTGTATTTTGGTTAGACAAACCAGGGCATGACTTACACAGTTAATGGCAGGACCATGGGCAGTGTTGTCGAACAGAGAGACCTAGGCATGCATGCAGGTGCATAATTTCTTGAAAGTGGCGTCACAAGTAGATAGGGTGGTGAAGAAGGCTTTTGGTACAATTGCTTTCATTGGTCAGAGCATTGAGAGCATTGAGTCGGGCTTTATGTTACAACTGTACAGGACATTGGTAAACTACATTTGGAGTACTGTGTACAATTCTGGTCACCCTTCCAAAGGAAGGATAATATTAAACTGGAAAGGGTGCAAAAAAGATTTACAAGGATGTTACCGGGACTGGAAGGCTTGAATTATAAGGAGAGGCTGGATAGGCTGGGGTATAGGAGGATGGGGGGGTGTCTTTATAGAGGTTTATAAAATCATGAGAGGCATAGATAAGGTGAACAGCCAAGGTCTTTTCCCCAGGGTAGGGGAGTCCAAAACTAGAGGGCATAGGTTTAAGGTGAGAAGGGAAAGATTTAAAAGAGACCTGAGGAGCAACTTTTTCACACAGAGGGTGTTGCATATATGGAATGAGCTGCCAGAGGAGGTGGTAGAGGCTGGTACAATTACAACATTTAAAAGACATTTGAACAAGTGCATGGATGGGAAAGGTTGAGCGGGATGTGGGCCAAATGCAGGCAAATGGGACTAGTTCAGTTTAGGAAACATGGTCGGCATGGACGAGTTGGGCCGAAGGGCCTGTTTCCGTGTTGGACATCTCTATGATTCTATACAGTGAACACACAACCTTCTGACACAGAGATGAGCATTTCATCAACTGAGCCAAGCTGACATGAAGTACAAAACAGAGCTTACAAATGGCAGATCAGTTAAAATAAGCTGGAAGAATAAAATAGAAATGTGGTTGACTCTCAACTGCCCTCTGAACAAGGGCAACCAGGGATGGGCAATAAATGTTGGTCAGCAACGATGCCCATGTCCCACGAATAAATTAAAAAAATAGAAAATGGATTCTGGATAAATTGAATTGATTTACATTGATGACACCATTTTAGATCCAGGAATAAAACTATAATCACAGGGCTATCTTTGTTAATACATAGTGCAGTAATTCATTCTAGTTCCATAAGTGGTGAGGTATTACAAATCAATAACTTATCAACTATGCATATGGTAATACCTTTATTATTACTGTTGTAAACTGGTTTACAATTTCCAGCACTCAAGAGGGGTAGCTTTTGCTAATAACAGTAATCTTTAGTACAGATAATTATAGCTCTGTCAACCTGAATCACTGTGTTTTGTTCGAAACATGCATTTATTTATTCAAGCCATTTTCTAAGGTTTTCTAATAAACGCAGTGTTTAAATAACTTTATTCCTCAATATGTAGTATTGCAAAGAATTGTTTTAAAAGATTATGTTTGCCTAAAACCAGCTAAAATATTTGCTTTGGGGCAGTGTGGAAGCCCATGTGAAAAGGTTCGACTTTTCAATGCAGTGTTGGAAGCAGACATGGAGAAACTGAACACTGACTGAAAAGCGATTGTCATTTTTTAATTTAGCTGGGTTGGCTAGTCGAGTTAAATTTCTGTCCTTCCTACAACAATTTATGAGGCACAAAGTTGAGAAAGGATAGAAAATGGTCCATGTAACCGTCTAATCAGACCCGGAGCCATTTTTATTGTCTTCCAATTTCACAGTGGAATTAATTACTAAGATATAATTATTAACTGGATTCATGCCAGTTGGTGAAGTTAAAAGTCAGACCAAAATTCCAAGGGAGATTTTCTTTGCTGGAGAGAGGTCATTGATTCAGTTCACAATCAACACGACCCCAAGCCCGCAGTGTCCCAGCTATTTCCATTTATAATGTGGAGATGCCAGCGTTGGACCGGGGTGGGCACAGTAAGGAGTCTCACAACACCAGGTTAAAGTCCAGCAGGTTTATTTGGAATCACGAGCTTTCGGAGCGCTGCTCCTTCATCAGGTGAGTGGAGAGGTAGGTTTCACAAACACAGCACATATAGACTTTGTCTTTGTCTATATATGCCGTGTTTGTGAAATCTACCTCTCCACTCACCTGATGGAGCAGCGCTCCCAAAGCTCGTGATTCCAAATAAACCTCTAACCTGGCGTTGTGAGACTTCTTACTATCTCTATTTATAGGTGTACAAATGCCCATCACCTGTTTAGCAAAGTATTTGCCATTAAACTTTAACAATGTACTGAGTAGGTCATTGACAGATTCCTTTCTTCTCTTCTAAATCGAAAAACGAACAAAATTATGTGCATTTTTCCATCTTTTATGTCTCACTTTATATTACATCCAACCATGAATATATCCTATATTCCCCCTTCTTTAAGCAAAAACATTTTTTTCTTTTTTGCCATGTATAAATAATTACGAAGTAACCAAAGAAAATATTGGTTTTCCTCATTATACACAAAGCATCCATCTTCCAGAACATCTAATAATTTCTTGGAACAAGCACCTCTCTTCATATAGCAATCTGACAATCAATGATCCCATGTTATTTTGGAAATCTCTCTTTCTTCCACCATTTCCTTTCTGTTAGCAAAGCCAATCCTCAACCTTTTTTTGTATGACATTGTCAAATGAACATTGTCCCATAGTGAGCGGTTATGCACATAGCATTCTCTGGGAAACATCTCTCAGGTCACCCCTTGTATAGGATTTCCTTCAGTATATTAAATAAGCACACTCCCACATCTACTGCTTCTACTCATGTGAATGTTTCAGCAGCTAAGGTGCTTTTAACTGCCCTTTTTATTTTCTTCACTTCCCAGGTCAATGGAAAGCATTTATTAGTCTTTCCCAATGAAAATATGATAAAACCTGTTGTACTGGACTATCCATCTGGAAGATTGGCCAACAAAGCATCAATAAAAATGATTAGCCTCATATCTTCTGGATCACCCCAAGGCTGGAAATTGAATGTGCATTTCCCTGAATTTAATTTCTTCAACAAAATAAAAGCAACATATTGCGGAATGGGGAGAGGTGACTGGGGGTCTTGATGGAGAGACTAGGGTTGGGGATAGAGTTGGAACAGCCGTGGAGGTCAGACAATAGAGGGGAGGTGCCTGATGTGGAAAGGGAGCCCTTGAGAGAGGCCCCCCACTTCTGCTCAAGTCCTGAGAAGGGTCACTTGCTGGGCTTACCCCTCACCCCACCCCAGAATTCCTCCTGCCAGCCTCAAATTGACCACCTCAGAGTCTCATAGTGTAGGTTAGATGGGCTTTAGATTAGTTTCACAGGTCAGCGCAACATCAAGGGCCGAAGGGCCTGTACTGCGCTGTAATGTTCTATATTGTGGATGCTGGAATCTGAAACAACAACAGAAAATACTGGAAAATCTCAGCAGGTCAGACAGCATCTATGGGGAGAGAATAGAGCTAATGTTCGAGTTAGGTTGACCCTTCATCAGAGCTAAGAGCAAAGAAAATCAGAAGAAATTTATACTATGAGTGTGGAGGGGGGGGCTGTAATAGGACAAAGGGAATGGAGATGGAGAGCGAAATGGAGAAGTGGAATAATGGAAGTGAGAATGAAGGATGATAACAATGGGATGAAATGAAAAAGATAAAATAAAATGGAAATGGGGTGAAGGTGGTGGGGAGATTTCATGCTCTGAAGTTGATAAACTCAATGCTCAATCCTGAAGGCTGTAAAGTGCCCAATCGGAAGATGAAGTGCTGTTCCTTCAGTCTGCTCTGGGGTTCGCTAGAATATTGCAAAAGGCCAAGGACGGATACGTGACAGGAGAGCAGGGTGGTGTGTTGAAGTGGCAAGCGACAGGAAGGTCTGGGTCTTGCTAATGGACGGACCGAAGGTGTTCGGCAGAGCGGTCACCCAGTCTGCATTTGGTCTGTCAGATATAGAGTAGACAGCATTGGGAGCAGTGAATTCAATAGACCTGATTGAAGGAGGTGTATGTGAAATGTTGCTTCACCTGAAAGGTGTGTTTAGGCCCTGGGATAGTGAGCAGGGCGGAGGTAAAGGGGAAGGTATTGCACCTTCCAGGATTGCATAGGAAGGTGCCGTGGGCAAGGAATGAGGTGTTGAGTGTGATGGATTAGGAGGAATAGGCCACTTGGAATGAGTTCCTATGAATTAGAAGAAGGAGGCCGCTTGGCCCCTCAAGCCTGATCCGCTGCCGCCATTCAATAAGATCCAGCATTTTGTTTTAACTTTATATTGTATTAGTCTAGCTTTTGGCCTTCTATGTGCTATCAGGAAGTACATTTTCTTTGCATATCTATCTGTGTAAATAAGGCTGGCTGTCCCCTGTCTGGTATTTCAGAGTATATGCCAAATTCTTTCCAACTTTTGGCACCCTTTATCAACTTATCTCTTAACAGTTAGTAGGCACTAACACTTCTCAATCATAAGGGATTCTCCTTCTAGTGGCTTTCCTGAACTGTTTTACGGCCCTTGTTCTTGTCAAGTTACAACCTCTACTCTCCCTTCTATCTCTTTCAGGACTACTGCAATACTATCTCTCTCTCCTATAACCAGAGTCCTTTTCACAAGTCTGTGATCTTTTCCTAGTTCCATGACCACTTTTCGGTCCATCTTCAGAACTCACATTGCATTTTCTGGTCTGCCACATCTTTGCCATGTTTTGCCAACCCATGGGTCTTACCTCCTGTCACTCATATTGCACATTCAGCTGATGTTTGTATTTGCCAGTGGCTTTTCCTGCTCTCCCTATAATGGTGGCATCCCTCCACACATTGGTCCCAAGGCATATTTGTTACTCTAGAGCCGACTTTGGGTTGCTGTCTTTTGGGATAAATCGTCTTATCCTGCGTTTCAGTATCACTT
The DNA here is from genome assembly GCF_964213995.1 of Mustelus asterias. Lineage (NCBI taxonomy): Eukaryota > Metazoa > Chordata > Chondrichthyes > Carcharhiniformes > Triakidae > Mustelus > Mustelus asterias. The sequence goes on along the minus strand of NC_135814.1, from coordinate 22,223,308 downwards.
TATTCATATTTAGTCATCTCTTTATCTGTCATAATCAGCTCCTAATAATTATGTAAGTGCATCTGTGAAGTGTATTCCTTGTTACCTCTTCACTTTCTATTCCCTGTTCAAATTCTGTAAATGTATAATCATGCCATTTAGCCTTGAGGAATGTACCTTAACAGTTTGATTCCACTATTGTAAAATTACTGTTTTTCCAACACTGATACTGCATGTAGGCATTTTTGGGTTTTTCCCATAAACAAATTGATAGGGACTGTAGCTCCCAACAATTTGAAGTGAATTCTTTACACAGGCTGCCCAAGCAAGGGCAGATATCAGTTTCCAGCTCGGTTAGTCAGCTAAGGTTTTGTATTTGGGCGGCCCGGTGGCACAATGGTTAGCGCTGCTGCCTCACAGCGCCAGGAACCCGGGTTCAATTCCGGCCTCGGATCACTGTCTGTGTGGAGTTTGCACGTTCACCTCGTGTCCACGTGGGTTTCCTCCGGGGGTGCTCCGGTTTCCTCCCACAGTCCAAATATGTGCGGGTTGGGTTAATTGGCCGTACTAAACTGACCCTTAGTGTCAGAGGGACTAGCGGGATAAATGCGTGGGGTTGCGGGGATAGGGCCTGGGTGGGATTGTTGTCAGTGCAGGCTTGGTGGGCTGTCTGGCCTTCTTCTGCACTTTAAGGATTCTGTGATTCTAAGTATCTCAACAATTGCTGCATGATTTATTTCACAAATCCCATTACAAAAGAGATTTTCCACTGCTGAATTCATCACTGCGATGTTCATATTTTCACACATACTTTTAAATTCATCACTATGGTTAGCACAGCTGCCTCAGTGCCAGGGACCCGTGTTCCATCACGGCTTTGAGTGACTGTCTGTGTGGACTTTGCACGTTCTCCCCATGTCTGCGTGGGTTTCCTCCAGGTGCTCCAGTTTCCCAGAGTCATAAGGTTCAGCTTCACAGGACAACAGTGGAAAATTGTACCCTGACGCTTTACACTTGGTTTCAGCCATTCTTCGCAAAAGTCACTCCGATAACAATCTTCTGTCTGAAAATGTATCTTAGTTTTCGATCTTCACCTTTAGGCTAACCATTCCCTACCACCAAAATAATAATTTTGTAACTGGCGGTGGTAACTGGTAACAATGGTGACTGGACCCATATAATGAAAGTAAAATACTGCGAATGCTGGAATCTGGAACAAAAACAGAAAATGCTGGAAAATCTCAGCAGGTCTTTCATTTTCTGTTTTTGTGACTGGATCCATGCCAGTTGGTGAAGTTGAATCTAAGACACAGCTGCTTTCCTTGCTAGAGACAGCTTGTTGACTTAATTCACAGTCAACCGTACAGTGTCCCAGCTATCCCCATTAACAGGTGTACAAAAACCCATCATCTGTTTCACAATGTAATTGCGCATTGAACGTTAACAATGTAATTGCCATTAAATATTGACAATGTAATTAATAGGACATTGACAACAATATTCCCGCTCTGATGAAGAATTTTGCAGCTCACTAATAAAGGTCTCTAACTTGCTGTCAAAACAATGGCGAGCCTAATTGCATTCCCCATTATTGATGCATAAATGCTACAGCAACTTCAGATGACAGTGGATGCACGATTAATCGCTGAAATCCAAATGCTGCTCTCCATTCCACCCTTAGCTTTGTAGAAGCAGCAGCTTACTGTCTGCCTCACCATTGGAATGCAAGGAATGGTGTGAAGCTCCTTTACCTGTACAATTGATCTGATCTAAACTTGTCACAAGAAGTTAAATCTTGTTGCATTTCAGTCCAAGTACACTTTCATCAAAATGGTAAGTGCTACTGCCAATCAACATCCCTGGCACTGAAAATTAATTATTACAAATCTGAAGTCCCATTCCTTTCTTTTTCTAATTGATCATGTCATGGGGTGTTGACATTGCTGGCAAGGCCGGGATTAATTGCCCATTCCTAATTGCCCTTAAGTCCCTGCTTCCTTCGCTGAAATGTCGTCAGCTCACAGTCCCAGCAAGTTGCCATGCAGAGAATGTAAGAACATAAACAGATAATGACATATTTAACTGATGGCAGATAGGAGCCATGCCACAGCACATCATGATCCAATAACTAAAATAATCTTGAGATTGGATAATAAGCTTGAGTCAGGGCCCATCACTGGCTGAGATCTCACAATGTCAAAGGATTGCAGCACTTCCACAATGGATGGAAAATCTAATATCTTGTTTCTAGAGAATTAGGTTTTCCATTTGGATTATAAAGCTATAGTAGATAATCAATGGGAAATACTGCCCCTTTTGTGGACTGACAAGGAACTCCAAGAGTATGCTGAACCCACCTCCACACAAAAATTAGACTCAACATGGTCAAATCAGGAACATGACATTCCATGCCGTAGCATTGCTTTAAACGCCCCCAATATTCACACGTTAATAATTCTGTAGCTACACTGGTGCTCGTGGGACTTCAAAGAAATTGCTAGTACAATTGAAAAGGTGAGTAATCTATTTAATTATTTCAGTTTTGAAAAATTGAGGAGACAGCTTCGGGTGTGAGGGGCCACCCAAATTTGAAAATAGTTAATCTGAATGTGAAATAAATCAAGAAATAATGTTTTAGTGACAACAAAGCAGGGTTTCAAAAAGCTACAGATTGTACCAGGACATGATGGTAATGACTGCAATGGAACTAAATATCATGTTGTGTACACCTGGCACCCAGTCCAATACTATTTGTTCTGCACCATCGTCCAAGTTTCAATCATAATCCGATGAGAGGGAAGGGAAGAATACATGAGGAGGAGACTGAAAGACTGTTGATTGTTTCAGTTAAGCATACATTGTCTGTACAAAATACAAAATTCTACATGGAGAATACAGCATGTCCACTACGACTCTCACCAATTTTTGCATTGGATCATAGAAAGCATCCTTTCCGGATCTATCAGAGCTTGGAATAGCTCCTGCTCTGACAAAGACAGCAAGGCACTATAAACGGTTGTGAATGTAGCCCAGTCCATCACAAAAATTAGCCTCCCATCTATTGACTTAGTCTACACATCCCGCTGCCTCGGAAAAGCAGCCAGCATAGTCAAGGACCCCACGCACCCCGGACGTACTCTCTTGCACCTTCTTCCATCGGGAAAAAGCCACAAAAGTTTGAGGTCACTTTTCAACCAACTCAAGAACAGTTTCTTTCCTGCTGCCATCAGATTTTTGAATGGACCTACCATATAACAAGCTGATCTTTCTCTGCAGCCCAGCTATGACTTTAACGCTACACTCTGCATCCTCTCCTTTTCTTCTCTGTGTACGATATGTTTTGTCTGTACAACGCGCAAGAAACAATATTTTTCAGTGTATCCCAATATATGTGACGTTAATACATCAACTCAAAATCAAACCAATGAAGTAAACCTATCTTCTGTGCTTGCACATTGAACAAAATGATAATCTATTGAAATTGTGGGAGGGAAATTTTGTTTCGGACATTTAATTAAAGTAGACAGTGTAAACAAAATGCATTCTATATTCTTACAAAGAACAAAGAGAATTACAGCACAGGAACAGGCCCTTCGGCCCTACAAGTCTGCACCGACCATGCTGCCCGACTTAACTAAAATCCCCTATCCTTCCGGGGACCATATCCCTCTATCCCCATCCTATTCGTGTACTTGTCAAGACGCCCCTTAAAAGTCACTACCGTATTCGCTTCCACTACCTCCCTGGCAACGAGTTCCAGGCACCCACTACTCTGTGTAAAAAATCTGCCTCGTTCATCTCCTTTAAACCTTGCCCCTCGCACCTTAAACCTATGCCCCCTAGTAATTGACTCTTCCACCCTGGGAAAAAGCTTCTGACTATCCAATCTGTCCATGCCTCTCATAATCTTGTAGACTTCTATCAGGTCTCCCCTCAACCTCCGTCGCTCCAGTGAGAACAAACCAAGTTTCTCCAATCTCTCCTCATAGCTAATGCCCTCCACACCAGGCAACATCCTGGTAAATCTTTTCTGTACCCTCTCCAAAGCCTCCACATCCTTCTGGTACTGTGGTGACCAGAATTGAACACTATATTCTAAGTGCGGCCTAACTAAGGTTCTATAAAGCTGCAACATGACTTGGCAATTTTTAAACTCAATGCCCCGGCCTATGAAGGCAAGCATGCCTCTTGACTGCCTTCTCCACCTGCATTGCCACTTTCAGTGACCTGTGTACCTGTACACCCAGTTCCCTTTGCCTATCAATACTCTTAAGGGTTCTGCCATTTACTGTATATTTCCTATCTGTATTAGACCTTCCAAAATGCATCAAGCTTTGATTCTAATTAGCATAGACAATATTACATTGCTGTTCAATCCAAGCAAACTTCCACATTTATCCACTGAATAAACAGTGTTATAATTTTTTTTCCTCTCTGATAACGTCAAGGTCATACAAACTGGTTTTCAAGAAAATTAATTTGTATGCAGAGCTAATATGTTTTTTGAGAAATGACTCAATACAACTGCCTTCTTCATCCAATTGATTAATACCAGCAATTTAATGCTTGCTGGTTGTTCTTCTGTGTGATAATTGCCAGTTAAGATAAATCAAGCAAGGTATTTTTTTTCTGGAATGTGCCAAACAATTGTTCAATTAAGAATTCAGAATCTAAAACAAGGAATAAAGTACTAAGTAAAAAAAACAACACTGATTTGAAGCTGAGGAATAGACTGCGACCTTAAACAAATTTGTCTAAGATCGAGATACCTGCATTAAAAGCCGTCACAGTGTGGACGGCTCAAGTGTATTGTCTTTAGATTAGGGAGTATACAGACAAGAGTGCAAATCGCATTTGGTATAAGGTGGTAACAAATGGAGAGGAAAACCAGGACATTCATATCATCTATCTTCCCTTCAGACGACTTCTGAGAGTCCTGCTTGTGGTTCTGATGAATCCTTTAATGGAATATAATCCATCATGCTTGCAGTAAAGAGAAGGTGCCACTTAATACCCACCAAAAGCTAACTGGGGAGTTTCCTGGGGATTCTCTCCTGAATTGTCTTTCACATAGAAATTGGGCAATGCAGCAATGCAGCTGGAAATGACAGAATAATTTGTATAAGCATAATACAGATTGCTCCATTTGACAACCAGGATCATAAAGTACCCTCTGGTTAGGTTCAACTATTCTATTTGACCCAAAGTAAACTAATCCATATCTGGATTTTATCTAGACTTTAGCCAGTATTGTGTCCAAATCTTTGTTGCATAATAGTACATTGGCTAAGTTTAACAGTAAATTTCAACATTTGATTCTATTACAAATAGAAATATGTGCTTGCATTAGTAAATGGCTATCTTTATGCACAGGCATGTCTTGTCTTGTGCATTTATTTTGTTTGATTCTTTTGGTTTCATTACTATTAATTTCATCCTAAGTCCTGTAGTGACTAGCCCCAAGCCCACCCGCAGTACCCTCCTCCACTGCATATGTCCATTATTGGGTGTTAAGTGGTTCATTCATGTTCTCAGGATATGTCAGTATCACATTTGCCAGTTCTCTTGCCCCCAGCAGATTTGGATGACATTTGTTCTGATTAGTTTACCTTTAAAAATAGATCACTTTAGTTCAGTAAACCAATAAAAACATGAAATGATGGAAGTGCATGGAGGATCAGGCAGCATCAGTCATCAGGGAGCAATATGTTAGGTATACTTTGAATCCTGCTGTATTTGCAACAAATTCTGTTTTCATTTCATGTTTCCAGCATTTTAAAAATTGTTTTGGCTAAGCAAGGTCTTCTCCTTTAAAGCACAGTAAACTGCATGTTATCTATTAGTTCTATAAAAGCAACACATCACTTACCATGGTAACCAGTTCGCACTAGGTGCAACTACAGTCATAGGAGTGGAGAGCGGATATAAAGACCAAAATGAAAAGACTAGGGACAGAAAGAAAGGAATGAGGTCCTGTACAGTTGCAAAACCTTATGACTCGAAACATCCAGGTTAGGGTGACAAATATAACTTCCTACCAGAAGTTGCCAGAAATTTTTAGGTCCCCAATATTTCTCTCAAGTCACACTGATCAGCAGAAGAACAAGAGTAGGCCATTTGGCCCATCCAGCCTGCCGCCATTCAAACTGATCATTGTTGATCATCTACTGCAGGGTCACTTTCCTGCACTATCTCCAAACCCCTTGACGTCATTGATTTCCAGAAATCTATCGAGTTTTGTCTTGAAGGTACACAATGATTGAGCTTCCACAGCTCTCTGGGATAGAGAATTCCAAAGATTCGCCACCCTCTGAGTGAAGAAATTCCTCCTCAGCTCAGTCTTAAATGGCCTACCGCTTATCCTGAGACTAGGTCCCCTGGTTTTAGTCTCACTAGCCAGGAGAAACATACATCCACTCAGTCGCAGCCCCTGAAAAATTTTGTAAGTTTCAGTGAGGTTACTGCTTCATTCTTTGAAATTCGAGGGAATACAGACCCTGTCTTCTCAATCTCTCCTCATAAGACAATCAATTCATCTTCAATAAAATAATTTGGGGAAGAATTAAGAGAGTCAGAACATGGAGGAATCCATGTAAAGAAATCAAGTTATAATGAGGGGTTATAATGGTTTGAAAAGTTATTTTGCTATAAATTAAGAGTTTAATGAATTTAAGAGGGTTAATTTCTTTTTAAAAAAATATACATACCGTTCACAATACCTGACCACAAGTGTAGGGATAGCAATAAGATTGATTCCCAAATTTGCAGAATAACATCTATTTTGTTGCAAACTGCCACAAAAGCCAACACAGCATTTGATAAGATCAGTTTATACTCATAATCCTAGACCACAGTCAACTGGAATTTTTACAATCTAGCCCAACCTAAGGATTACATTATAATCTTAAAACACAGAAAAATGACCAATGACAAAAATTGACCACGTGCAGCTTGGCTCCCCAAGAATCAATGAGGGCCTGGTCTTGTATGGAATTCAGCAATTGAAGAAACTTCCATGGAATCAAAGAGGGCCAGGTCTATTTAGAAATAACCACTGATCAAAACCATATTTGGAAGATAAAGGGGTTGAAACTAATTACAAATAAAGGAACGAACACCCCAATACTTCAGGACTTATTTATACAGCCCAAGATACATCACATGTACTGAGATCATATATTGGACTTTCAGATTTGCTTAACTCATTTGAGTGTCTCTCATGGTAAAGATACTCAGCAATGAACATTCTCTCCTTAACTGGGACAGAGTCATTTCACTAACTCTGTAGTCTTCACTCGGGGATTAAGGTCAATGCTGCTTTAATAATTGATGGCTAATCTAGTTAAAATATTTTACTGTAATAATAATTGAAACAATTACCCAAAGGCCTTTGGGTATTAGCTAAAGCACACAAAGATTCACAAATATGAAACTGGAACTGAGAAGGCATACTTATCAGCAAAATCTAGAAAAGAGAAGGCTGGGTTAGATCTCAGATGTGGGGGAAGGGTTTGATACAGCAGAAATAGAGAAAAAATTGTCATAAGGTGGACTTCAAAATGAGAGATTATAAATATAAGATGGTCACTAATATTTGATGGGAAACTCAGGAGGAACATCCTTACCAAAGAGCGGTATGAGCACACCACAACAAGGAGTAGTTGAAGAAAGTGGCATTGATGCATTTGAGGAGAAACTAGATAAGCACTTGAGGGAGAAAGGGATGGAAGGATATACTGAAACGATCAGATGCAGAGGGTGGGAGGACACCTTGTCAAGCAGAAAGGCTGCATAAGCTAGTGGGACCAAATGCCCTGTTTTGATGCAGTCGACTTGATGTAATTCTTGAACCATTCACTTCAGGCTCCTCTCTTGGAGGGAAAAAACGTGTTAAGCAGTAGAGGGCACTTATATGCTAAGTGCATGATAGGAACATTAAAAGGGAACCATTAATTCATGGCAGAGTGGTTCAGTCGCGAATATTGACCACTTGCCTGAGTTGAACAGTACAAAAAAATCACCATGAAGTGATATAAAAATAGACATTAGCTAATCGAAACGATCTGTATTTAAGTATGGGAAAAGCACATGCTTTTTCCCCATAAGTGGACAACATGGACTTCACATTGTCAGGTTAACATGCTGAGTGGACTATTTTACTCCACTTTGCACAGGCATACTATAACCTCAGAATAACATAGTAAGAAGTCTCACAACACCAGGTTGAAGCCCAACAGGTTTATTTGGTAGCACGAGCTTTCGGAGCGCTGCCCCTTCATCAGGTCACTCACCTGGTTAAGGAGCAGCACTCTGAAAGCTCGTGCTACCAAATAAACCTATTGGACTTTAACCTGGCGTTGTGAGACTTCTTACTGTGCCCATCCCAGTCCAATGCCGGCATCTCCACATCAGAATAACATAGAAAAGCTTACATAATCTGGAGGAGGGATTGTATTTACTGTCATTATCAGAAGAGAAACTCAGAGCACATAAAAAGGTATTCTGCTTCATGAACACAGCAACTTTCTCATTAAAATGAGAGAAAATAGATCACTCAGTTTTTACCCTGCTGCAACAAATTATCAATTTGTTTAGATTTATTAAAGCATTTAATTTGCTCATTAGAATTGACTACAGTAAGTCTAAATGACTGTAGCAGTGTGGTGATATCCCTGCCTCTTCCTCAGTTCCATAGTCTATTCTTGATTTTATCCACCACAAGTGTTGATTTTATTTTATTTATTTATTTTTTATTCATTCGTGAGACATGGGTGTCGCTGGCTGACCAGCATTTATTGCCCATTCCTAGGTGTGCTTGAGAAGGTGGCGCTGAGCTGCCTTCTTGAAACGCTGCAGTACAACTGAGTGGCTTGCTAGGCCATTTCAGAGGGCAGTTGAGAGACAACCATATTGCTGTGGCCTCTGGAGGCACATGTTGGCCGGACCAGGTAAGGACGGCAGATTTCCTTCCCTGAAGGACATTAATGAACTAGATGGGGTTTTCCAATGGTCGGTGGTCATCAGTAGATTCTTAATTCTAGACTTTTTTTATTGAATTCAAATTCCACCATCTGCCGTGGCGGGATTCGAACCCAGCCCCCAGAACATTAGCTGAGCTTCTGGATTAATTATTGTCACACGTATTGGAACACTTTCCTGTAGTAAGCAGAGAGATCGAGAAGATGAGTATAGTTTTGTATGGAGAATATTAAGCCGTACTTGCTTACATAACATCCTCTGGTATAGGGAAGGAAACCTGAATTCATGCTGGCAACAGTGCTGATTACTGGTCTGTTAGTTCACTGCTCCCACTGTAGCTGCTGTAACTAAATTGATTTTTACAGTTCAGAGTACAGACTAAGGCAGCAAGTTTGATGTTGAAGGTGAAAGCTCAAGTGCTAAAATACAGATGAATTGCTTTACTGTGTTTGAACTGTGAGACTGCTACAACAAACTGAGCAGAAATAATTGAAGGTACACGGGACAACATGCTGCTGAACAAAGTTTAACTCGAATTCTGTTTGACCTTTCTTTTAAGGTGAAACTCACTTTTCAAAATATTTTTCCGTCTTCCCAGTCGCACGCTGTCTACAAAAGAGAGATGGGACAACCTCAGGCCTCCTGCAGGGTTCCCCTGGATCCAATCCTAAGGAGGCAAAGGGGTGTACCCCCATGAGGGCTGCCTTCAGATTTTTCCTCCATTCTGTAGGGCAACAGCTGTCAATACCTGTCTGCCCCCCAACGATAACTTGGTTAATGCATGAACACAATTGGACAGCAATTCCTCGTCTTACTTGAACTGCATTTCAAAAGAGAGTGAATGCAAATGAAAATGATTAAATTCAACTTTGACTTACTGCAAAACCAAAAAAAACTTTAAGAAAAAAAGAAAGATTTGCATTTAGTTAGTGCCTTTTAAGACCACAAGACATCCCAAAGGCCTTTACAACTAATGAACTTCTTTTCACTGATCTAATGCAAGAAACATGGCAAAACCAATTTGCATACAGCAAGCTCCCACATTAACAGTGAGACACTGACCAGATACCTGTTTTATTGACGTTGATTGAGGGATATGTCAGACACCAGGGATAACTCCCCTGCTCCTCTTTGCATGAGTAAGGTGGGATCTTTTCCATCTGCCTGATGAGGCAGTCTCATATCTTATCTGAAAGATAGCAGGTGTGATTCTCCCACTGTACTGCGTTAATTTTCATGGCTGGTTCCCGCCGCGAGCGTATCTCCCGTCTCTGTCAGATCTGCGCTGGAAACCAGCGGAATGACAGGTACCTTATTTAAATCTTTATTTAAATGTAATTTAAATGTAATTAACGGGCCCAGGACTGAAGTCTCCGGGCCCTCTATCCTCCCCTCAATCCTCCCCACCCTTCCCCCCCCCCCCCACCAGAGTGTTTGACTCCAGCGGGGTTTAGAGTGGGTCCCCACTTTTGGGGAACTAGCGGCCCGACCCCACTGGAGTGAAGGGGGGCAATCGGGGCCTCCCAGAGGATCGTACGGCGGGAGTGTCCTTTGGGCATGGGCACCTTGACAGTGCCAGTCTGTGCTCCCTGGCACTGCCCAAGGGGCAAAGTGCCCATGCCCATGGGGCAGTGACAAGGTGGCAGGGCCTGGAGGTATGATCTAGGGTGTGGGGCCTAGGGGGCAGGGCATAGGAGGCAATTGGTGGGGGTGGAGGGTCCCACTGCCATTGGGATCAGTGGGGGGCAGGAGGGAAGCCAATGATCGGGGCGGACTGGGGGTTCAGCCGGGTGGTGGTCTGCCAAGGGGGAGTGTGGGGGGGTGGGGGTTGGGGAGGGGCGGGGCAGGGGGTCTGCGTCACGTACAACAATGCAGAATTGCTGGGCAGAAACCGAGCAGAAACTGACAGCCAAGTTCCGCACACACCAGGACAGACTCAACCAGGATCTTGGGTTGATGTCACACTACGTGTAACCCTCACCAGTAGGCCTGGGCTTGCAAAATGCTACTCACTGCCCTGGCTTGAGACAGTTCACACCTCTTTAACCTGTGATTACCCCTCATTCTACTCACACCTGTAAAGACTTGATTACCTGTAAAGACTCGCATTCCAACCATTATCTTGCAATTATGTTTCTGTCTATATATGCCATGTTTGTGAACCCAACTCTCCCATTCACCTGATGAAGGAGCAGCGCTCCGGAAGCTCGTGATTCCAAATAAATCTGTGGACTTTAACCTGGTGTTGTGAGACTTCTTACTGTATCCTATCGCCTTCAATGCTTTATCTACATATGCACCAAGATCCCTCCATTCCTGCATCTCCTTTAGATTTTTGCCTTTCTTTTACACTGTCTCTCCATATTCTTCCTGCCAAAATGAATCACCTCAAACTTATCTACATTGAATTTGATCTGCCATTTATCTGACCACTCCACCAACATGTCCAAGTCCTTTTGAAGTTCAAGACTATCCTCGTCAGTTTGATAACATCTCCAATCTTATCATCTGAAAAATTTAAAATCATGCCCTGAACACCACAGTCTAGGCCATTAATATATATCAAGAATAGCAATGGTCCCTACACCGATCCCTAGGGAACTCCACTCAACCCTTCTTCCAATCAGAAATACAACCATTTATCGCTACTTTCTGTTGCCTGTTATTCAGCCAAATTCTTATCCAAGTTACTACATTGCCTTTTATTCCATGAGCCAGAATTTTGCCCATGATCATTACCATCCAGAAGGACAAGGGCAGAAGATACATGAGAACTTCACCACCTAGAAGCTCCCCTCCAAACCACTTCCCATCCTGACTTGAGACTATGGGCACAATCTAGTGCCCCATTAGCCATGGGCACTAATCTCGTAATAGTTGATAAATCTCACAAGTACCCAAAAACAAGATCTGCACTGGCGAGATCTCAGTTTGAGATCTTCCATGTCCCCCACCGGTGAAGTAATCAAGGTCACAGCCAGAAAGAGTGTAAACCTGATTTCCATACATTTTAATAAATAAACATTTAATTACTAGACTTGACGCCATAACATCCACCCACAAAGTGTCTGCCCCTAACCTGGCAGTGTGACATCATACTGGCACAAATCAGAAGTGGTTTTCAAAAAACGAAAATCAGTCGTGGTGACAGGGGTGTGGAGGTGTGTGTAGCCCCAGGGAGTTGAGGAACATGCCACTGGAGGTACTGCCGGGTGCAATGCCCGGGGCCATGGGACACTGGCAGATGGCAAAGCAAGGGGGAAATGCCAAGGGGGGTGGTTACCCTCCTCCATTGGGGGGGTGGTTTCCCCCTCTATGTGTGGGGGAGTGAGTTCCCCTTCCCCTTACCCATGCGGAGGGGACGGGGAGGACATGAGGGCGGAGGGAGTCCCTTTCTGCATGTGGGAGTTGGGGAGTGTCCCCTTATCCACGGGGGAGGGTCTCAATGTACATGAGGGGGTGTTCCTGACATCCATTCGGAGGGGGGATCCTGATGTCCGTGGTGGGAGGGGGGAGGTACCCAATGTCCGTTGGGGTTTGGGCAGGGGGGGGGACCTTAAATTTAACTTTAAGATTGGGACCTCCTTTAATAAGGACGCCCCGATCTCAGGTTACCAGCGGCGTTACCAGCATGTTTAGGCCCTACCCCTCCAGCTGGCTGTGTGATCTTCACAAGCATTTTGAAATTGCGCAATCAGGTTAAATCAGGTGAGAAAAGACATCTGTGAAGTCAGCGAGTTTCACACAGCATTTCTCACCTGATCCAACACTCTGTGCAATTTTGAGAAGATTGCACCCTGTATTGTTGTTCCTTCTCTGTCACTGGGTCAAAATCCTGTAACTTCCTCCCAAACAGCATTGCGGGTGCACCGACACCACATGGACAGCAGCGGTTCAAGAAGGCAATTTACCACCCACCTTCTCAAGGGCAATTAGGGATGGCCAATAAATGCTGGCCTAGCCAACAACACCTGTATCCCATGAATGAATTGTTAAAATTGAGGAATTTTGCTCTACTTGTAACTGTTCAAGATTTATGCCAATAGCATTGACCATTCTGCTTGCTCTGTACGTTGCAAGTCCATTGAGAATTTTTTGAGGGGTAACCTGTATGGATTTATAGTCTCCTCAATCTGCCAGCAGATTAAGGTGAGAGGTATTGATCTTTACTTATTCAAATGTTTAAGCTCCTCTGACAGATCTTTGAGTGTCAGAATGCCAAGGCAGAAAGGATATGGAGATATATGCTCTAAAGGACAGAAGCAAATGTTATTATCTTCACTGTTTTGTGTACATTAGGGCTCTCAAGACACAGAACCATACGATCTGCGGAATCAGCTGTGTCATCTAAGCCCGAGCATCTGCTGAGTGCAAGATTACCGGGGCTGAACATTTGGGAAGTCATATAATGAATATAATTGATACAGTCAAACCCAAACATAACAAAGCAATTAAAATCACTGGTAAACTACAGACTCAAGCTTCATTCCTGAAGACAGCTTGGAAATTAATAATAAGTTGTTGAAAGAGTATGGTTACCTGAGGCAGAGGTGAAGAGTTGAACTTTTCTCCGCTAGCCCCCGCAAAGCTAGGTGGGAAAGCAGTTAGAAATTGCGGCTAAAATTAGGCAGTGAAACCTTTCATTATATTCCTGTCCCCTGGCTTACTTTTCTCTTCACACCCCATAGCATGACATTAACTAGCTGCTGCTTTTACCACCCACCAGATGTGAATGCCAATAGGGAAAACATGGCTGGTAAAGCCAACCCATTTTCCAGCTTCCAACTACTGTCTGTTAGCCCGAGGGACCACGAGAAGACAGATGGCAGCAGATTCCGAGGTGATGGGATCCTAACTGTATGGACAAAGAAGGCTCGCTAATGGCCTCCTTTCACTCAAGATGATTCCACAAAAAGCCTGTCCCTCAATGGGACAGAGTAACCCCAACCAGGGAAATGGGCTAATATTGAGTTAATCTAATTACATTGTTGCAAGTGTAATTCCCGTTCCATCAGTATTCTCTCATAAAGAGCATGAGGTGTGAGAAGCAGACTGCACAAAGAAAGCACTAAAATATTTTGAAGGCTTAGAACAGTCAATTTCTCAATAAACCTTTACTACAGGAACCAGATTTTGATGGCCCACTTTCACTTATCAAGAATTGAGAAGCTAAGTACCTTTTAAAAGAAAGAAGTTACTTTTAGGTCGAAAATACATTCTTGATCAAGTTTAAAAGACTCACTTGCCAAGCGAAACAAACCATGCAATTGGGTAAAAGGCAATTATCTATGTTTCTAGAGGAAGACTTTTAGCAGTATGATGAAAAGTTATGAGTGAAATGAACAAACAAGCACAGCTGTGTTGGTTCAAATTACCTTTCTCTGCCCCCAAAACTTCCTCTTTTTTAGACATATGGATGAAAGGAAATCTATCCAGAATTTTTCAATCAATTCTTTGACTAAAATTACCCTCATACCCACATCTGATGTCCTTGTTGGTCATGGCTGAGTGATAGTACTCTTGCCTTGGAGTTAGAAAGTTGTGCATTCAAGTCTCAATCCAGGACATGAGCACAGAATCTGCTGTTTTTCCTTCTGTAGTACTTCCGCCAGCACCTCTCTGTGCTGCTCCTAAACTTATCCTGGAACTCTTTCCAGGTACTTATGTAAGACCAGGGATGTCAACATTGCAACACACATAGGGAACATGGGGGAAGAAGAATAGGCCATTTGGTCCTTTGAGTCTGCTCCATCATTCAATAAGACCATGGCTGATGTGGTTGTGGTTTCAACTCCACTTTCCTACCTGCCTCCTTGACTGCCTTCCCTAACAAACATCTGTGCAACTCAACCTTGAATAAATTTAAAGACCCAGACCCCACTACTTTCTGGGGAGGAGAACTGGGTCCTGAATTTGAATGCTCACTTCTCAGAGGCAGGGCAACTCTGCTGGTAGCATTTAAGTCCTGCAGACCCTTAAAGGTGATAGCTCAAAGTTCTCAGCAGCTGGTTTCCATGACTACCTCCATAAAGTCCCACAAGATGTGAAGGTCAATGAACAAAGCATGCAGATTGGATGTAATGACTGGGTTGAAGGCCTCTTCAAGAGAGAGGTTGTAAGGCACAGAGGTTCAGGGAAGAAATTCCTGAACTTTGCAGTTAGAGAGCTAACATGGGTTGAAAAAATCAGATCCAAGAAGCCAGAATTGGAATGACACAGAGTTCTTTGAGGATTGTAAGGCTAAAGGTAGTGAGAGGGATCAGGAGAGGTGAGACCATGAAGGGATTTACATTTAAGGCATTGCTGGACTGACAGTCAATGTCGGTCAGTAATAAAGGGATGATGGGTGAACAAGACTAGTGGAGAATTAGTATAGGGGCAGCAGAGATTTCGATGAGTTCCAGTTTCTGGAGAGTGGAAGATGGAAGGTCAACTAAGAAAACTTTAGTGCAGTCAAGTCTGGAGGTAACAAAAGAGTGAATGAGGGTTTCATCAGCAAATTGACTGAGACAGGAGTGGATTATCAATGTGGAAGTAGGTGATTTTGGTGCTGGAGAAGATTAGGGTTGAAAGATGAGCTCAGAGTTAAGTGGGATACCAAGTTTGCAAACAATCAAAGCTGAATTCCCTAATCATGTTCCGGCTGCCCTTTGTTTTGTTTTCTGGTGGGTTCTAAGAATAAAACAGGATGTGATTACTATTGTCTCTATCCTTATCATTGACTTAGCCTGTGTGTCTCCACTTTCATATTATTCAGTTCTTAACATCAGTGCCAAGTGTAGACACGTCTTTATTTCACCAGTTTCACAGGACTGAACTAATTAAAGCTATTATACTACTTCACATGCACTTGGCACTGGTCTGAATATGTGCCTTTGATATCATCAGCCAGCATAAATAATGTGAGGAATCACAATCAGTTGCCACAACAGTAGCAGTACCGTTACATAATGGCGTGGTAAATGTTTAATTGCCAAAAAACACTGCATAAATAACAATGCAAGTACTGAAAAGAAAATCACGTGTGATGGAACTTTTCCTGTAACAGAAAGTCAATATTATTGTTTACATTAAGGTCTCATGAGAGCATGTAACAGTTTATAATTAACTCAGAATCCATATTCCATATGATAGCTGACTGAAGCCTGTATGGAGGCTATGGTGCAATCGCTGATTATTATAGGAACAGGGAAAGAGGGGAAGAACATTTAGCGCCTTGATCCTGTTCTGCTATTTAATGAGCTCCTGGCTGCCATATGTCCTCACTCCATAAATCTGGATTGTTAACCACGGCATTGAACTATAACTAAAAGAGAAAATGCTGGAAAATCTCAGCAAGTCTGGCAGCATCTGTAAGGAGAGAAAAGAGTTGTTTCGAGTCCAGATGACCCTTTGTCAAAGCTTTGACGAAGGGTCATCTGAGCTAGAAACGCCAGCTCTTTTCTCTCCTTACAGATGCTGACAGACCTGCTGAGATTTTCCAGCATTTTCTCTTTTGGTTTCAGATTCCAGCATCCGCAGTAATTTGCTTTTATATATTTATTGAACCTTAACTGTTTCCCCAGCCATACAAGTAAAAAGGTTATCTGAATTTGCCCCATATCCTGAAATAACTGTGGCTAATAAATAACTACCAATCTCAGTTTTTAAATTAACAGTTGATCTAGCATCAACCACCCCGTTATGGATGAGAGTTGCAAATTTCTACCGTCCTTCGCATAAAGAAGTATTTGCTAATTTCACTCCTGAAAGGTCTGGCATTAATTTTGGACGAGATTCTCCAGCCCCCTTAGCCATGTGTTTCCCGCCGGCGGGAGGTGGTATGCTGTTTGCTAGCGGCGGGATCCTCTGGTCCTGCCACTTCCAATGGGAATTCCCATTATTGTCAACCCACGCTGGCGGTAGACCCACGGGCGGGGGTGCACTGCCAGCAGGACAGGGGAATCTCTCCGGCGCGAACGGCTGAAGAATTCCGGCCTTTGTGTCTATGCTCTCCTGGATCTAGACTTGCCCTACTAAAATAAATATCTTCTCTCAATCTACCCTATCCCTTAATGTTTTGAAATTCTTTGATTAAATCAACCCATAACTTCCCAAGAAATTATTGTTTTCGAGTTCATTCTTGGGCTGTGAACATCACGGGCAAGGACAGCCTATTCCAAATTGTCTGTGAGGGGGTGGTGGTGAGCTGCCTTCTTGAACTGTCTCAGTTCATGTAGTGTAGATAAGAACATAAGAACATAAGAACTAGGAGCAGGAGTAGGCCATCTGGCCCCTCAAGCCTGCTCTGCCATTCAATAAGATCATGGCTGATCTTTTCGTGCACTCAGCTCCACTTATCTGCCCGTTCATCATAACCCTTAATTCCTTTACTGTTCAAAAATGTATCTATCCTTGCCTTAAAAACATTCAATGAGGTAGCCTCAACTGCTTCACTGAGCAGGGAATTCCACAGATACACAACCCTTTGTGTGAAGAAGCTCCTCCTCAACTCAGTCCTAAATCGGCTTCCTCTTATTTTGAGGCTACGCCCCCTAGTTCTAGTTTCACCCGCCAGTGGAAACAACTTCCCTGCTTCTATCTTATATAGTCCCTTCATAATCTTATATGTTTCAATAAGATCTTCCCCCATTCTTCTGAATTCCAATGAGTATAGCCCCAGTCTACTCAATCTCTCCTCATAAGCCAACGCACTCAACTCCAGAATCAACACCCACAGGTACACCCACAGTACAGTTCAAGGGGGAAACTTCCAGGATTTTGACCCAGCGACAATAAATATTTCCACAGAATAGTGTGTGATCAAAACAGGAACACACAGGTCATGGTGTTCCCATGCACCTGCTGCCCTGGTCCTCCTTGGTTGCAGAGGGCACAAGAAAGAAAATGCAATGGATCAGCCTTGGTAAATAACTGCAATGCATCTTGTAGATGATACACACGGCTACCACAGTTCGTCGGTGTTGGAGGGATTGAATGTTTCTGGAAGGGGTAGCAATCAAGTGGGCTGCTTTGGTCTGGTGTCAAGCTTCTTAAGTGTTGTTGGAGTTGCACTCATCCAGGCAAGTGGAGAGTACTCCATTGCATTCCTGACTTATGCCTTGTACCTTTGGGGAGTTACGAGGTGAATTACTCACCACAGAATCC
Source organism: Mustelus asterias (assembly GCF_964213995.1). Classification (NCBI taxonomy): domain Eukaryota; kingdom Metazoa; phylum Chordata; class Chondrichthyes; order Carcharhiniformes; family Triakidae; genus Mustelus; species Mustelus asterias. Next base: position 22,205,203 of record NC_135814.1, on the reverse strand, counting down.
ATAGCCTTTGACCTGGTCTGGTAGTCACAGTATTTATATGGCTAGTCCATTTCAGTTTCTGGTCAATGGTAACCCTGAGGAAGTGGATCATGGGGGATTCAGCAATGGTAATGCAATCGAATGTCAAGGGGCGATGATTGGGTCCTTTCTTGTTGGAGATGGTCATTGCCTGGCACTTGTGTGGTATGAATGTCACTTGCCACTTGTCAACCCAAGCCTGGATATCCTCCAGGTCTTGCTGCATTTGGACATGGACTGCTTCAGTATCTGAGGAGTCACGAATGGTGCTAAACATTGTGCAATCATTGGCAAACATCTTCACTTCTGACCTTATGGTGGAAGGAAGGTCATTGAAGAAGCAGCTGAAGATGGTTGGACCTAGGACACTACCCTGAGGGACTCCTGCAGTGATGCCCCGGAGCTGAGACGATTGACCTCCAATCACCACTACCATCTGCTTTTGTGTCAGGTATGGAATCATAGAATCATAGAATCACAACAGTGCAGAAGAGGCCATTCGGCCCATCGAGTCTGCACCGACTCTCTGACAGAATATCTTACTCAGGCCCTCATCCCCACCCTATACCCGTAACCCACATATTTCCTATGGCTAATCCATCTAAGCTAGACTTCTTGAGACACCAATGGGCAATTTCCCCAGGCCGATCTATCTATCCTGCACATCTTTGGATTGTGGGAGAAAACCGGGGTACCCCACGCAGACATGGGGAGAATGTGCAAACCCCACACAGTCACCCAAGACCGGAATCGAACCTGGGTCCCTGGTGCTGTGAGGCAGCAGTGCTAACTACCATGCTAGCCTATACTGGAACAGGTTAGGGGTGTGGCTAGTTCTAGAGCAGAAGTTTGTACTACTCCCGGGAAGTTGTCAAGGCCCAGGGCCTTTGATGTTTCCAGCACCTTCAGCCATTCGTTGATGTCATATGGAGTAAATCAAATTGGCTGACTACTGGGCAACTGTGATGCTGGAGACCTCAGAAGGAGGTTATGATAAATCATTTATCACCACTTCTGGTTAAAATGGCTACTAGTGCTTTGGCCTTGTTTTTTGCACTGAAGTGTTGCGCTCTGCCAAGATTGAGAAAGGAGATTTTGTGAAGCCTCCTCCTCCAGTTAGTGGTTTAATCATTCCAACCATTCAAGAATGAATGAAGCAAGACTGTAGGGTTCATTCCAATCCATTAGTTATCGCATCACTTCGTTCTGTTTATCACTTGCTGCTTCTGCTGAGTATCATACATGTAGTCCTGTGTTGGAACTTCAGAAGGTATTTTTCAAAGTGCCTGGTGCTGCTTCTAGCATGCACTCCTGCATTCTTCATTGAACTAGGGTTGATCTCCTGACTTGATGATAATGGTGGAGTGAAGGACATTCCAGGCCATGACATTATAGATTGTGGTTGAATACAATTCTGCTGCTACTGATGACGTACAGCACCTCATGGAATTCCAGTCTATCTCAGTTATCATGGTGATGATGGTACAGAGCACAATGAAGAGTATCCTCAGTGTGAAAACCAGACTTTGTCTCCACAATGTACATGCGGTGGTCACTTGCTCCTATCAACAGTGTCATGGACATCAGTGTCATCAGTAACAGGTAGATTGGTGACGGTGAAGTTTTTTCTCTCTCGTTGGATCCCACACCACCTGCAGTAGGCCCAATGTAGCAGCTACGTGCTTCATGACCCGACCCACATGATCAGTATTTGTCTTGCCTCCAATGTTCACATTTCATGGAATTATGTTATAATGGATATCAGGACCGAAATTCACCGGCCCTTCACACCGGCGGGATTCTCCAGTCCCGCTGACAACACATTCGCATTGCAGGTTTCCCGCCGGTCTGGGACCAGAGAATCCCGCCGGTGGCAAACAACTCACCACCTCCTGCTGATGGGAAACACACAGCTGGGAGGCTGGAGAATCTCGCCCCAGATGGCATCCTGAGGAGAAAGGTCTGATTCATGGTAATTTATTTGGAACTGTTTCATGATCCTCTCAAAATGTATCTGGAATGAATATTTACATCCCATTTTAATAGATAGTACTATCAAGGCTACATGATGAATATCTATAGAATTAGAATTATATTCTACACATTGCACTAACCATAATTCACTCTCATTGCTCAAGAGTTATCAGACCAGTCCACTCATGGGACATAAATCATATCTGTGTCTCTTACATCCATCTTCTTCTCATTTTTGTTACAACCATTTTAAAAATGATATTGCATTCTAATAACATTCTATGTGATAGTTAGATCCCCATGGTTAAGGACCAAGCTTTACAATGTTCAGAAATGGGTTAAGGATATCTTGGGAAATGGTTGCAAAAATAATTGACCAAATTCCATCTGCCGATAATAGGGAATCAGTACCTCTGAATAATCTTCCTATCAGCTACACTGGAGTTATATACTTTGAAATGACACTTCATTGGTTGGTTCAACTGAGAAGTGAGCAGATGAAGAACATGCAAACTGAAAGCACACCGCAGGATTTTCCAGCCCTTCCCAATGGTGAGATCTTGCAGTCCCACTGGAGAACCCCTGTGGCGGGTTCCCCAGCGGCAGAATGGGCAAGTCATGCAAAACACCATTGACATCGGCGGGACCACAAGATCCCCACCAACGGTTAATGTCAAGCCACCTCTGCCGCTGGAAAATCCCACCCTTTGGGAGGTGGTTAGAGGTCTACTGTCCATTGAAATTTACATTGGTAAGTAACCTAATGGGGACTGTTGAAATCTGAGGTGCAGGTCACAGGGCATCTTGTGAAATATTGCTTTGCAACAAATTATTTTCCCCAACTATAGTACATTCCATGTTTCGTGGTATAAAACTCTGGTCGCTATAAGCAGCAAATTCCTAAAATTAACGTGGGGTCTCTGCCAGAACCTTCTTCCTAACAGCACTGAAGATGTACCTACACCACATTGGAACATAGGAACATAAGATTTAGGAGAATTTGGTCCTTTGAGACTCCTCCACTATTCAATAAGATCATGCCTGATCTGGTTGTGGTTTCAACCCCACTTCCCTGTCTGCGCCTTATAAGCCTTGACTTCCATGTCTATCAAAAATCTATCTAACTCAGCCTTGAATAAATTCAATGACCCAGATTCCACTGCTTTCTGGGGAAGATAATTCAGTAAGAAGTTTAACAACACCAGGTTAAAGTCCAACAGGTTTATTTGGTAGCAAAAGCCACACAAGCTTTCGAGGCTCTAAGCCCCTTCTTCAGGTGAGTGGGAATTCTGTTCACAAACAGAATTTATAAAGACACAGACTCAATTTACATGAATAATATTTACAAGATAATTCCACAGACTAACTACCCTCAGAGAGAAAATATTTCTTCTCACCTTAGTCTTAGCTAACCTCCTCCATGTGTGGACATGTCCTCTCGGTATCTAATCTGGGAAGTCCTCTCAGAATCTTTCAATGAGATCACTCCTCATTCTTCTAAACTCCAATAGGTAAAGGCCCGGCCTGTTCAACCTTTCTTCACAGAATAAGCCTTTCAGTGAGTCGAGTGAACCATACGGATTGCAGCAGTCCAAGTTGGCTGTTCACCACCACTTTCTTAAGAGCAGGAGTGGGCAACATATACTGGCCTTGCCAGCAACATTCACATCCCATGAATGAATACCAAAAATCAGAAAATGCCTAACGATTAGTTTACAGATTAAGCCTCGGTAACATACTGTGGGCAAACGGCAGATGTCAGAAAGCATTTTCATTGGAAGAACATCAAATCTTTGTGTTGCTGGAGGGTCATAGAAACATCATCACGGAAGCAATATGAAGAGAGGAAATGTCAACTGCAGGTTATGGGAGTAGCAACAACCACCTATTTTTCTTATCGGGCCTTCGCAATGTTGTGGAAGCAAAATGCATCAAAAGAAGGTGATACTGTTCACTGGGTCCCAAACACCTCTCCCAAACAGTGCAGACTCCATAGCAAGAAGCAGCCTTTAACATAAATACAGGTGGCAGCACTCAACAGCAGTGTTTGTGTGCTGCAGCATGTTTGATCACGCTGGCAGCTATACCAAAAGTCGAAGACCACACTCTGACTGCATGCGTTAAGTATCCCTCTCATGTAATGACATGTTCAGCATCTTTAATATTCCTCCTAGTTCTCTACCAGATCAACAGATAAGTTTTTTTAGTTTAGTTTAGTTTATTTATTAGTGTCAAGAGTAGGCTTACATTAACACTGCAATGAAGTTACTGTGAAAATCCCCTTTGGTCCACACTCTGGTGTCTGTTCGGGTACATTGAGGGAGAATTGATCATGGCCAATTCACCTAACCAGCACGTCTTTTGGACTGTGGGAGGAAACTAGAGCACTCGTGGAAACCCACGCTGATACGGGGAAAACGTGCAGATGCCGCACAGACAGTGAACCAAGCCAGGAATCAAACCTGGGTCCCTGGCATTGTGAGGCAGCAGCGCTAACCACTGTGCCACCGTAAAGCAGCATTTCAATGGAATATTCATTGTCCAATGTGAGCTTGGTTGCCAAAAATAGCGGAATGAAAAGTCACGATAAAACTCCTGTCACACCCCCACCTTACAACCTGCACCCTCTCCCCCATCTCCCACCCCCCCACCTCCTGTCTCGGCCTCACTGCTAATATAAAATACTACACCAACATTGGCTTGGTTAATATTTATTCCTTCGCTGTTTGCAGAAACTTTGGCGTCCGTGTTTCCCACATTACGATAATAACTGCATTTCAAAACTGCTCAACTGGCATATCGGAACATTATATGGTCATGATAGACTCTACGTCAATACAATCCTTTCTACACTACTCATTGCACGGTGGCACAGTGGTTAGCACTGCTGTTGCACAGCGCAAGAGACCCGGGTTTGATTCACGGGTTGGGTCACTGTGCGGAGTCTGCACGTTCTCCCTGTGTCTGCGTGGGTTTCCTCCGGGTGCTCCGGTTTCCTCCCACAGGCTGGTTAGGTGCATTGGCCATGGTAAATTCTCCCTCAGTTGTACCCGAACAGGTGCCGGAGAGTGGCAACTAGGGGATTTTCACAGTAACTTCATAGCAGCGTTAATGTAAGCCTACTCGTGACAATAATAAATAAACTTCAAACTTTATTTGGTGCTATTTGGAAGCAGGGCAGAGGAAAATTGAAAAGTTAATAATTAAATCATCTGACTTACCATGACTAATGTCATCGAGACACTAGTATGATGCAAACATCTATTTTTGGTTTTCCACTTTATGCTTAGCATTGTATATTCACAATTTTGCAGTGAAGAGATCAGACCTTGAGGATTTAATACAATCGAATACTTCTGCTTCTCCTGTCCACAGAATTAACTGCAAAATGTCAGAACTCTTGTAAGCGAGTCTAGCGAAAAAATTGACAGAATTATTTCTAAATGATTGCTCTGTTCATCCTTCTGTTTGAAGCAAAGACATTAGCAATTTCAATGGCTTACAATAACTTGAAACAATATTCAGCATTCTTCGCACATTGACTTAACAACAGTCTTCTCAAGCCAGGGCTTAGAAGATATTCATATAAATAGTTCTTACGATGAATTGAAATAACTTTTAAATTCTCCTGAATAGAGATAACCAGTCTAAGACAAATGGAACCAAAATTTAATATCCTTCCTACTGCAAAAAAGAGCAAATGGAATTATCCCTAATACATATGAGGATTAAGGAACTGTGGCACAAGGTTTATCTCGTTCATCCATCCATGGTTGCACTGCAAAATGTGAAGTCAAGTATAATATATCTAATTATTGATACAGTCTGTTTTGAATTTTCAAGGTAATTTAATCTGGCGCATTTCAATTGTAAATAATTTTGGTGTACGGACCATATTTTCTCCATAAAGGAGATTTTGAAAATCCCAAAATCCACTCCCGAACATGGCACTTCCTATTTTCCAGGGAGCCGGACTGGATTTAGCTGAGCTTCTCACATGCGCAATTTACGGAGGCAGCTGGCCATTTACATCATCAGCTGTCTCCACGGAAGTGGGATTTTGGTGGGGCCAGGATTGTAAAACCGAGCAGCTACAGGTTAGACCAAGCAAGGGCTGGTCTGAACTTGGTGGATTCATTTGAAATAGTCAGGATACGCATTGGGAGAGATAAGATATCCCTTTGGGTAGAGTCCCAGGCCACCTTTGGGAGAAGTAAGGCACCATTTGAGATAAGTTTGGTCCCAGTTGGGAGAGATAAGGCACCCTTTCAGAGAGGTAAGGCATCCTTTGGGATTGTTAAAAATAAACATGATTGTGTATTAAAAAGTACATAAACTTATTGGGACTGTCAAAGTTGTCAAAGCACTTTGAGCTGTCAAAGAACTGTCAGCGGTGTCAAAGAATTGTCAAAACCCATTGAAAATGATAACGCTGTCAATGGATTTAACTCTGTTGCTCTTTAAATTTAAAAACAGTCTGGAGTTTTTTAAAAAACAGTGCTTGATCTTTCATTCTGTCTGTTGTCCGAAGCCTGAAGTTTATCGTTGAAAGATTTGTGCTGCAATTACTGATTTTACAAATTAAAATTATCACAGTGGGGTACCTGTTATGTTAGCAGTTTGATTGACAGCTCCACGTAGTGATAGAACAAATATGATTGTATAAGATTAGTTGAAGGCATTTTAATGTATTAAATGTTTATTTAAAGTTGTTTAAATTAGTGATGTCATCAACAGCTACATAAACTTATTTTATGTCAGCATTTCTCCTGAGGCTGATACAAGATGAGTTAACATGGTGGGGGTAAGGGCAATTTGTGGTGAATGGGGGCATGGATTGGCATGAGGTAGGCACTATGTTGACATGGGGCTATGAACAGTCATGGGGATATGAGTGGAATAGGAGATGAGGGGTCATGGGGGTAGATAGAGGTGCATGGATTGGCATAGAAGGTATGACAGGGCATGGAGTTGGTAGAGGAGCATGTATTGGCATAGGGGGTGTGAGTGAAAGGAGTGGGTAGAGGGCACTAACAGGCAGAGCATGGATGGGTTATGAGCAGTGTGTAAGGTGAAGGGGTGCAGGTTAGAGGGCTGTTTTAATCAATTTTTAAATTATATTCAAAAAATGCTAAAGAACAGAGGCAGACCTTCCGCCCAACCCACCACTGCCTCAATACTCATTGTGGGAATGGTGGGCCTAACTCCTAATCCACCCATCCGGAACCATAATCCCCCTGATTCCCCCAATTGCAAACCACCATTTTTAAAGGTTGGGTTCGCAGATCCAAGAATTCTCCTGCTTTTCCACACCCGACTTATGAGCGAAAATCTGGCCCAAAAGCTTTACCAAAATGGTGGTTGGTCTTTAGAACTGAGGTGAGGAGAAATTTCTTCACCCAGAGGGTGATGAATGTGTGGAATTCACTACCACAGAATGTCGTTGAGGCCAAAACGTTGTCTGATTGCAAGAATAAATTAGATATAGCTCTTGGGGCTAAAGGGATCAAAGGATATAGGGAGATGGGGAACCAGGATATTAATGATCAGCCATGATCAAAATGAATGGTTGAGCAGGCTTGAAGGGTCGAATGGCCTACTCCTGCTTCTAGTTTCTATGTTTCTATGGTCATCCAGTGTGGTGTCGGGGGTTCAACAGTAACCGTCTTTTGGGGTAAAAGAGGTGGGTGGGAGTTTATCTTGTGTACAAGCTGTTCTTCCTCCTAAACAATGCAGGTAGCCATTGTTACATCTAGAGTGGTTATCTGTTCCACAATATAGACATTTCAGCATGGAACCTTTTAAAGACATTTCACTCTAATTCACAATGGGGTCTATTTTACATTGTGCAATGCTGGGCACAATGCAGATCATATGGGTGAGTGGGAAGTAAAAATGGAAGAATGCCTACTTTAGTCCATAATTATTTTGTTTCTTGCTCATTGCTGATTAATTTAGCTGGCATTTCAAAACATAGTTTGACTAATTAATAATTTATGATAGAACTTGACAATCTCACTTCCCGCTTCACTTCCACATCCTTATTTCAGGTTACTCGTCATATTTGGATGGATCTGCCAAGTCTTTTTCTTATCTTAATTATCACAAGCACCCAGGTGCATGAAATTTCTATGGCTCAGTAAATAAACTTTATTCTCTCTCCCAGGTGTCTACCTTTATGTTAGTTTGCTGTTTGACATCCTGCATTGGGAAAATTCTACACTTTGCTCATGCCTTCATTATTTTTAGTCTTCAATAAGTAATTTATTTCCATACAAAATACATGACCTTTCCAGTCTTATTTCCTGTCTGATTAGTCCCTGTCACAGCATCTTTGCCACCTTCCTTCAACATGATATTTTCCCACATTCAAAGGCAAATAGTAAGGTATGTATTACACATACTGATGGGTCAATCTTTTCCCTCTATGCTTTTACAGCATTTTAATTATGGCTCAGATCGTCTGATCTCTGGATCCCAGAGGCATTCGTGAAGATGCCATGGGAAACCCCACTCAGAGGTCCCAAAGCAAAAACTCCATCGGAATTACCCAGGAAGTTTCAACTTCTGTTTGGCAATTTTCCTGCATCTGCAACTCTCTGAAACTCTGAGAGAGATTTTCCAGCCTCAGGCGCCCCAAAACCGGAAAAACCCGCCCGAGGTCAACGGACCTTTCAATGGTCCGCCACCCACCCCCGCCACCCGCTACCCGCTACGATTCCCATTGCAGCTGGAACGGGAATACTCCTCCCCACTGAGTTAAAGTCAGAGACTTCAGATGGTTACTTATATTTGGTAGAATAGTTTCCCAGGAAAAGTGAGAAGAATTAAAACAAGTTCCAATTCCTGAGTTAATACTGAACCCCCAACACCCGACTGGATGACCGACCGCACCCCTGCCCCTCCCCCACCCCACCCCAACCCCCCAACAACACCATTTGATTACCTGTCCACTTCCCAACCCAAATTTCCCCGCAACACCCAACTAACCCTCTGATTTCCCCCTGATCCCCCATCTACCCCCAATCCCCCGACAACCCCCTCAACTATCAGTCATCCCATGGCAAAGCCCACACACTACCCTCCGCCACCCTGACTACACTCCCAACCCCCCTAACAATCCCCCATCTCAACCACCCCTACCCCCGCTCCCAACTACCCACCACACCCTGACTACTCTCCACACCCCAAATTACAACCCCACCCCACAATCATTTCCCCGCCCCTTCAATAATCCACCGACTACCTCCTGTCTACAAAACCCTCGACCCATCCTATCCCCTCACCCCCCCCCCCCCCCCCTTACCTGCGAACCTATCCCTCATACACTTCCTTATGCCTTCACTTTCTCTCCTAACTTGTCAAAGTGACTTTGGGACATTTAAACTTACCAGAATGCCACAGCTAGTGGTGTAAAAAAGTGGGTGCAGCTTAGTTTCCCTTGACACTCCTGCACCATGAGGGTAGGACACTCCTAGAGTAGATATGCTCTACATTCCTCAGGTATCCTGGTTGGGAAGAGCAGGTGAGAAATTTGGACCTCGGGTGCAAGGTAAGCAAACAGGAGCAGAATGGCAATGCAACAGCAATTGTGATTCTTTGGAAGATTGGGCGCATTATGTAACCGTTAGGCTTAGATGAAGTCGACTAGGAGTAGGCTGTCTCTATCAAAAATTAGCATAGATCAGTTGGTCTAAATGACCTGTTTCTGTGCTGTAAAATCTATGTAATTCCATGCAATATATTCCAATTATATAGTGTGCTCATTCATGTATGAGTGCACAGGTGTGTGCATGAGAATTCAATCTAACTGAATTTTAAGGACATTATAGCAACACATTCAAATTGAATTCTGCTAATCTGAACATCAAACTTTCTGTGGAAATGTTCCATATGAGCAGAACCACAGAGCCTTCTTGACATTTAATGAAAGGTGACTGAAACATAACTACTTCTTGCTGTGTGACAGAGTCGCAGATAATTGATATTTCTTTTGAATGATACATAGCTACACATGTCTGGATTCCAGAAGCAAGATTGTCTCTTTGAGCTGCAATGCGTGCCCAGTGTTATTTCAACAGAATTGAAAAGAAAATTAAAAGGAACCATCTCTGCTGGTAACAGCACGGGAAGATAATATATCCTACTGTGCCACAATTAGACCTAAGAGTTAGGAATGCGTGCCATGAAGTATTTTCGCTCAGTTGCACTTTTGCATTCAGCACCGCTAAGGGTGGTGGAGGGCAATTTAAGAATTAAAGGGCCAGGAATTCAACTCAATCCATTGCACAGTCTCATGACGACTAACTACACTGAACCGCCACAGCCATTCCCCAGCCAGTTCAAAATGAGTGCTCAGAGAGAGGTGGTCAAATTAAGCAAAATAGACTGATCCGGAAGAAAGGCTGGGGTTGTGGACATTCTGTTGCTGCAAACTAAACTCCAATCATTATCGAGATGCACAAGTTTTTACAAAAAATGAGAAATCCCAACCCAGATGTCAGTCAAGTTAACGACAATAAGGTACTCCAACCTGTATTTGCAATAAACTGAAAACAACATTTTACAGTTTCATTACTCATTTACAGGCAGAATCTCACACCACCCGGAAATACCCCCCCCCCCGCACCCTCACCCCACTACCCCACCCCCCCCCCCCCACCACCCAGACCAATCACACCCCCCCCACCACTCTGTCCTGCTGAGTGGCAGCGAGCCCCCCTCTCTCCCCCATTGATCACCTGCAGAGTGGCAGTGGGGTTCCCCTCCATCCCCCCCTCCCTCCGATCACCTGTAGAATGGCAAGGTGCCCTGTGGACAGTGCCAAGGTGCCAGGCTGGCACTGCCAGGCTGGCACTACCGAAGGGGCAACACCCCCCTTGCCCTCGACCTCCCTGAAGGTGCCTTAATGGCCTCTGATTCTACCAGCGAGGCCGTCATGACCGTTTCCCGTACGTGAGGACCAGGTGTTTTCCTCATCAGTAAGAATTTCTCCCGGCAAGGCCACAAAGGCAAGTGAGCCGGGACGATTGCATCCCGGGCTCATTACATCCACGGAAATGATGTTTTACATATACTTAAATAAATTATTCAGCCTCTTGCTGGAAATGGGCGAGAGGCTGATCACCCCTGATATCCGGTGCCAGTAAGATCGCTTTGCTCAAATGGAACGATTGTTCTGCTCATATGGAATGTTTCCATAGAAAGTTTGATGTTCAGATTAGCAGAAGTCGATTTGATTCTGCTGCTATAATGTCTCCGGATGGGGCGAGCCGGCAAAATCGCGGCCAGTGGGTTTTTCTCTTCCCTGAAGGTCTCATTTCTGTCCTCCTTAATAGAGGACCTCACCCTTTGATGAGTTCTCTTCTAGCCTTGTCCTTGCCACAATTATCTGCTGTTCCTCTCGACTGCTGGTTCTCTCACAAAATGCAGATGTTACGAACTCATTACTCAGCCCATGCTGGTGAGTTGGAGGAATAGAGGTGTCTTGTGCAAGGGAACAGCTGGACTTGGAAGAGAGTGAAAAGGGATATAACTCAGCATGTCCATAAGACCATAAGGTGTCGGAGCAGAATTAGCCCATTCGACCCATTGAGTCTGCTCCGCCATTCAATCATGGCTGATAAGTTTCTCAACCTCATCCTCCTGCCTTTTCCCCATAACCTTTGATCCTCTTACCAATCAAGAACTGAATGTCACTGAGAAGCTGGACAATAGCAGAGGAAAATCCTGAGAACACAATCTGAAGTTGTGAAGAATAATATGGATACAAGTAATATGCAGATATCCTACTCAGCTTTGCACCAGCCTCACCTTACCCAATTTTCATGGTTCTGCTATGCCACTACTCTCTCATTTTTTTTTTCTTTAAGTCTATTTATCAGGGTCACAAGTAGGCTTACATTAACTCTGCAATGAAGTTACTGTGAAAATCCCCGAGTCGCCACACTCCGGCGCCTGTTCGGGTACACTGAGGGAGAATTTAGCATGGTCAATGCACCTAACCAGCATGTCTTTTGGACTGTGGGAGGAAACCAGAGCACCCGGAGGAAACCCCCACAGACATGGGGAGAACTTGCAGACTCCGCACAGACAGTGACCCAAGCCAGGAATCGAACCCGGGTCCCTGGTGCTGTGAGGCAGCAGTGCTAACCACTGTGCCACCGTGCCGCTGATTGCATTTAATGCCCTGATTGCATTTACACCTTGTTTTTTAATTTCCCGGGAAGTCTCTGACAATAGTTTATTTTCAATGGTAGTTCATTCACACATGTCAATGAATGGAGTATTGGGATAATTTTATGCTGTGTGATGACAGTGCACACTGCAAATTCTGGTGCAGATATCTGACAGAATTTAATGGATGGAAGATAATGTTATCGGACTTGCATGCTTCAATTCTTGATATTTGCTGGTGTCACACTGTGGTATCACTGGTTAGTCAGCAATGTTCGATTAGAAAACTTCCCCTTGTAAAAAGTCTTCCTCTGCTCGTTATCTGTAGTGAATTTCCAAAGTGTGTCTCGCTCGTCCGTTTACTGTTTCACAACAAGTAGCAGATCCCTCCCCACCCCACCCCCACCCTTCGAGTAAGTAGCAAAAACAAAGAGTTGGGCAAGTTATTTCTTACAGCGTAAGGAAACCTTTCTTTTTAACTTCCCCTGATCCACGTTGCAATCAATGTGAGAAATTCAGACATGCACCTGACACCAACGAGCAAATCATCCTGATTTCAAAACAGCTGAGGGGGAAGAAATATTATTATGTGTGGAGCAGTGGTTAAGTCTGAAACATCATTAACCTTATCAGAAACAAATCAGTCACAGATCATATGCACTTGCTCAGCATGTTGAAGTGGATGTGAAGTTGCACGAACTAAGGAATAGCATGATGGGAAAATTGGTCAGCTATTTGGTACAATATAAGCAAGGCTGACTCCGCATAACTTTAAGACTGTATGAGTAAATAAAACAGGATAAGGTCAGGGATGACGGAGTCACCGACCTTCTTCTGTTATCAAAGGGCAAGATAAGGGTATGAATGATGAGACAAAAAGTTCTAGGAGGTCAGCAGGTTATGACATGATTAATGGTATTGCTTATAATTCTATTACTGATCGAATTCCTGAATAAGCTCTGGTCACGCTAACTGATAATGATTATGTATAAATGCTGAACTTTTTCTTTCTGTAAGTGCAGACTTGAGGAGGAATTAGTAAGTTGTACCAACTGCTCTCTGAACTCAAGTTGTCAGCCAATGCTGCATGCAGTCTTTTGTAAATAAAGGCTAGTTATTTTGTCTGAACGAACTTTGTTGAGTTTTTCTATCACAGTCAAGAAGCAGGAAAATTTCCACTTCAACATTTGGTGCTGCGAAGCAGAAACCAATACCCTGAGTGAATTCCGTGGGGGACTGAAGAAGTGATCGAGCCACGACCCGGAGGGAAGAGATGGACGCCGGCACAAGGTAAGATTAACCTTGGTCTCTCTCTCTCTCTCTCGGATCGGTGCTATGACCCCTCGTCCCTGATAGAGGACACTAACAGGTGACGGTATTCGAATCTAAATTGGACTGAGAGTAGAGTATTTAGGGTCAGGGACCCGATAGAATATTTAGGGTCAGGGACCCGATTGTGGCTGGCCTAAGGTCAGGGATCCCTTCATCTCATTTTACATCCTGATCAGGGTTACACAGGCTTAGTTTGGGTCAGGGACCCTGTGATTTGACTTTGATACCAGGAATTCTTTTTATTAACGTTTTTGCCAGGGGCACCGTATACTGACGTTATGGGACAGAGTTTAGACAAAACGGGGGGAAATTCTCCTTTGCCTTTTATGTGTTCTGAATCCCCTGCTCAGGAACGTAATTTACGTCGATTGAGTGCCGCATTAAACAGTAAATTGGGTAATGATATTTGGCCACTAGGCAGCTCATGGAACTTGGAAAATTGCACGGCAGCAGAAAAACCTATTTGGACAAAAAATGCAGGTTCCAAGTGGAAAACTTTAATTTCAAAATGGAAAAAAGAGTCGACTAGGCGTCACGAACAATCGTTATTAATGAGTTGGAGGGATAACGCCCGTAAAAGAGGGATTGATGAATGTGTGGACGGGAAATCAAAAGATTGGGAAACATTAAAATTGGAATGTGAACTTTGGGGTAGGAAGCATCATGGGATGAAACAACAGGGTAGGGAAAAGAAATCATCAGGTGATAGGCAGGCTGGGCTAACCCACCAAATTAAACAACAAGAGGATCCTCCCAGTTGTTCTGGCATGCCGCTGTTTCCCTATTCAGGTGATATAGAGGAACTCCCATTCAAAATGCTCTTTGGGTTAAAAATCTCCTCGATGCTGTTCAACTTCCTCGTCAATTGGCTGTTATTAAATGTGCTGTGCACACGAAGGGAGACACTCCTGTGCAATTAGGGAATGCCCATGCTGATTCAGCTGCCAAGGCGGCAGCTGTATCGGCCTCTGTGATTGTTCCCACTGGGGGTAATCAGGTTCTAAATTGGGTACCTGCATTAGGGATGAAGGGTATGCCAGAGATAACTGGGGTTTAACGTTTACAGAGGGACACCTCTGATTCTGAGCACACACTATGGAAGTCAATGGGGTGCTCGCACTCCTTGGCACGGGACCTCTGGCTTACTCCAGTTGTAAGAAGTTTAACAACACCAGGTTAAAGTCCAACAGGTTTATTTGGTAGCAAAAGCCACACAAGCTTTCGGAGCTCTAACCCCTTCTTCAGGTGAGTGGGAATTCTGTTCACAAACAGAGCTTATAAAGACACAAACTCAATTTACATGAATAATGGTTGGAATGCGAATACTTACAGCTAATCAAGCCATGACACCACACAACCCTGCCACAGCAACCTCTGCAAGACGTGCCGGATCATCGACACAGATGCCATCATCTCACGTGAGAACACCATCCACCAGGTACACGGTACATACTCTTGCAATTCGGCCAACGTTGTCTACCTGATACGCTGCAAGAAAGGATGTCCCGAGGCATGGTACATTGGGGAAACCATGCAGACGCTGCGACAACGGATGAATGAACACCGCTCGACAATCACCAGGCAAGACTGTTCTCTTCCTGTTGGGGAGCACTTCAGCGGTCACGGGCATTCGGCCTCTGATATTCGGGTAAGCGTTCTCCAAGGCGGCCTTCGCGACACACGACAGCGCAGAGTCACTGAGCAGAAACTGATAGCCAAGTTCCGCACACACGAGGACGGCCTCAACCGGGTTATTGGGTTCATGTCACACTATTTGTAACTCCCACAGTTGCGTGGACCTGCAGAGTTTCACTGGCTGTCTTGTCTGGAGACAATGCACATCTTTTTAGCCTGTCTTGATGCTCTCTCCACTCACATTGTTTTGTTTCTTAAAGACTTGATTAGCTGTAAGTATTCGTATTCCAACCATTATTCATGTAAATTGAGTCTGTGTCTTTATAAGCTCTGTTTGTGAACAGAATTCCCACTCACCTGAAGAAGGGGCTAAGAGCTCCGAAAGCTTGTGTGGCTTTTGCTACCAAATAAACCTGTTGGACTTTAACCTGGTGTTGTTAAACTTCTTACTGTGTTTACCCCAGTCCAACGCCGGCATCTCCACATCATTACTCCAGTTGGTCAGGTTTGTATTCCGGATTCTTTATTGCCGGTACTTATTGACTATTTGCATTCTTGTACCCATCTCAGCAAGGAGGGAATGGTACAGCTACTTCTAAAGACTTGGTGGCACCCAGATTTGAATACAGCAGCACAAAAGCGGCTGGGTCGACGCCTCATTTGCATGAGAAATAACAAGGGTAAAGGCATTAAATGCCCTCCCGGAACCACTCCCTTGCCAGATGGTCCTTTTGCCTGTATACAGCTTGATTTTATTGAATTACCAAAAGTAAATTGTTATAAATATTGTTTAGTAATAATCAATGTGTTTAGTAAATGGATTGAAGTCTTCCCCACCACGAATTGTACTGCACATACGGTGGTGAAGTTATTGTTGACAGAAGTTATTCCCTGTTTCGGGGTACCCAAACTGGTGAGCTCAGATAATGGACCACATTTTGTGGCTCGGATCAATACTGAATTGTGCGAAGCACTCGTAATTAAGCAACAACTGCACTGCGCGTATCACCCGCAGGCAGCAGGAATTGTGGAAAGAGCCAACGGGACTTTAAAAGAAAAATTATCTAAATTGACTGAAGTAACTGGATTAAATTGGCTAAAGGTATTGCCCTTGGCACTGTTTCACACGCGGGTGACTCCACATTCGCGGACCGGACTGTCAGCTGCAGAGATAGTCTACAGTCGGCCAATGAGGACTCCCTGGGATGCCCATGAAAACCCCTGGAGGGAGTAGACCTCCATGTGATGGGGGAACAGATGCAGAATTATTCGAAGCAATTAACACTTTCTCTGAAGTTTCTCCACTCATAGGTGAAACAGGCCCATCTCCCAGTGACAGCAGGGACAGCCACCCCTCGATATCCAGTGGTCGAACCTGGAGACTACGTATTGGTGAAGAACTGGGATAGAAAGAAGCTAGGACAACGCTGGAGCGGACCTTTTCAAGTACTACTGACCACACCGACTTCCGTCAAGCTTGAAGGACGTCCAAGTTGGATACACCTATCCAACTGCAAGAAGATTGTCTCCAACCCAGATACGAACACAGAATGAAGATCTTCATTATATTTTTTGGACTTTCTGGACTATTTGGCCTTAATGGCCACCCGGTAGTGAAAAAGCGAACTACCCGGGTACTGCATGCCAATACCTATTTATATATGTCATATACTTATGCTGAAAAATTGAATGTAAACAAGTGTTGGGTTTGTACCCACATCCCCATCCATTCGAGGGAAGGAATACCTCTCCAATCCTTCCCATTCCAGATAGGAGAGACAGTTGAATGGACTCTACGTCAAAACCGAACAGGGTTCGGGGGAGACATGATAGAACTGGAAGTGGCTGGCGATGAAATGACTAGGTTTCGGCTTGGTACCAGCCTGCTTATAATCATGCCTTGCTTCCACCCTCCCTTACCGTCCCCTCGAATGATGTGCGAGGTTCCCTATGTTTTAGTAAATCAGGGAAAGGAAAGCTGATGGGGCAAAGTAGATGTAACCTTACAGCTGAGTGGCAAGGACCAGTAGCAAACCTATCCACCAAGGTATGTTTATTCTTGATTGGTCCAGGATATGGAATATAACCTCTAATAGCTCATGGGCACATACTTCCCCAATACCCTGGATGACATTGGCTGATGATTTTACAGCCTATAATGGAACATATTTCATATGTGGCACCAAAGCATACTCGTGGCTTCCTACCAATTGGATAGGATCCTGTTATCTGGGATATGTCATACCCTACATGTGCCATTGTAGGTCAGGAATGCTGTACTTATATCCCAGATGCCTCTGAAAATATCACCAACCTGGCCGACCATATTAAGAGACAGGCTGATCAAATTCAAAAGATTGGCCGTGAATTTCATGATTATAACCCACCGGGTTGGTTAGGATGGCTGGGTCATGGATTATTCGATTGGATCTTTAAGGCCTTCATGTTACTGCTACTACTGCTACTGGGGATAGGATTGCTTGGTTGCTTGTGTAAATGCATTTTTAATCGGGTCATTGATATACCTATTTAATTAGTTGTCATGATATGACAAAAGGAGTGAATGTGAAGTTTTACGAACTAAGGAATAGCATGATGGGAAAATTGGTCAGCTATTTGGTACAATATAAGAACGGCTGACCAAAGCTATTTCAAAATGCCAGACCCCTGTAAGACTTGATAAGGCTGACTCTGCATAACTTAAGGCTATATGAATAAGACAAGATAAGGTCAGGGATGAAGGAGTCACCGACCTTTTTCTGTTCCATCAAAGGACAAGATAACGGTATGAATGTTGAGACAAAGAGTTCTAGGAGGTCAGCAAGTTATGACATGATTAATGACATTGCTTATGATTCTATTACTAATCGAATTCCTGAATATGCTCTGGTCACGCAAACTGATAATGATTATGTATAAATACTGAACTGATTCTTTGTGTAATTGTGCACTTGAGGAGGAATTAGCAAGTTGTACCAACTGCTCTCTGAACTCAAGTTTTCAGCCAAAACTGCATGCAGTCTTTCGTAAATAAAGACTAAGTTATTTAATCGGAACAAATTTTGTTGAGTCTTTCTATCACAGTCAAGAAGCAGGAAAGTTTCCACTTCAACAGGCATTAAGTAGTTTTATTTTAAATTTCTAGTATTAATCATGTTTATTCTTACCTGCATTATTGAGCACAGCTCTTTTGTTTTGTACTCGCCAGACATTCCATTTCTTATTCAAAATGCTTTTACATCTTCCCTCAGTTTTATAATATTATTGCCTTTATTTGGTGTATTGTATTTGGTGTATTACCAAAGGATATTTATTTGATACAAAGGTGCATTTTCATTATAATTTTACGATTGGTGTGAGTAAATGTCACTTCATACCAGCGCTACAATTATCAGACAAATCAGATTATCAGCAAAAATTCTAGATCATGACCCAACCTAATCCAGAAATGAAGAAGTGTGGGACTCCAAACTGGAGCAGGAAGCCTCAGTTCACGTCGTTTCAGTTTAGGCCTTCACATCCAATTTACAGGATAACAACGTGCAGTTATACAGCTTCTCAAAGAGCTTCTTTGGGGCAGCACAGTGACACAGCGGTTAGCACTACTGCTTCACAGCACCAGGACCTGGGTTTGATTCCCGGCTTGGGTCGCTGTCTGTGTGGAGTTTGCACGTTCTCCCTGTGTCTGCGTGGGTTTCCTCCAGGTGCTCTGGTTTCCTCCCACAGTCCAAAGATATGTGGATTAGGTGGACTGGCAATGCTAAATGGCTGCTTAGTGTTAGGTGGGCTAGCTAGGGTAAATGCATGGGGTTATGGGGATAGGGCCTGGGTGGGATTGTGGTCGGTGCACTCGATGGACGAATGCCCTCCTTTGGCACTGTAGGAATCTATGACTCTATGAAATGTAGATATTGTCCCAAAGCACTGAGGGGTTACGAAAAAGTGGACAGTGAGCCAAAGAAGGAACTATTAGGGCAGAGAGACCAAAGACTTTTTTATAGAGGGTCGTGAAGACAGAGAGCAAAGTAGAGAGGTGAAATGGTTTAGGAAGGGAATTCCAGACATTAAACCAAGGCCACTGAAGGGATGGACACCAATGGTGAGGCAAAGGTAGGAGGGAGTGCAAAAATCCAGAGTGTGAGGAACAGAGAGTTTGGGGAAAAGGGATGTGTTTGTTCAGGATGCTGGAATGATTTAAATACAAAAATAACAATTTTAAATTTGAGGCAATGGAGAATGAAGAACCAATGTAGGTCAGCAATGACAAGGTTAATGGATCAGAAGCAACATAGAAACATGGAAAATAGGAGCAGGAGGAGGTCATTCGGTCCTCTGAGCTGCTCTGCCATTCATTATGATTGTAACTGATCATCCGACTCAGTAACCTGTTCCTGCTTTGATCCCTTTGCCCCCAGGAGCCATATCTAACTCCTTCCTGAAAGAATACAATGCTTTGGCCTCAACTGCTTCCTGTGGTAGCGATTTCCACAAGCTGACAACTCTCTGGACGAAGAAATTTCTCCTAATTTCAGTCCTGAAAGGTTTACCCCATATCCTTAGTCGGTGACTCCTTGCCATCAGGAACATTCTTCCTGCATCTACCCTGTCTAGTCTTGTTAGAATTTTATAGGTTTCTATGAGATCCCCCCCTCATTCTTCTGAACTCCAGTGAATATAATCCTAACTGACTCAATTTCTTCTCATATGTTAATCCTGCCATCTCAGGAATCAGTCTGGTAAACCTTCTCTGCACTCTCTCTATGGCAAGAACAGCCTTCCACAGATAAGGAGACCAACCTCACCAGGGCCCTGTATGATTGCCCTTATGAGAGAGAGAGTTTGGAGTGAGGCGAAGGCTCACTTAAGCAGGCAGAGTGGATCAGATCATTCACCTTTTTCCTGCACTGTAGTATGGTTCCTTTTTGTGACCGATAGGTTCGGGCCTCTCTGTCGGCCTCTTTCCAGGCCGGTTTGGTCAGGTTGGTGGATCTTCTGCTCCCATCCTGAGGAAAGAGGGCCTTCCACCTTTCCTAAACGGCCTGAAAGTGTTTCTCTAGGAAGGGTTTACTGAACCATGGAGCAAAGGGTCTGTTGCATTTGGTTGCCATGCTTTTTTTTATTAGTGTCACAAGTAAGCTTACATTAACACTGCAATTAAGTTACTGTGAAAATCTCCTAGTCGCCACGCTCCAGCGCCTGTTCGGGTCCCTGAGGGAGAATTTAGCATGACCAATGCGCCTAACCAGCACGTCTTTTGGACTGTGGGAGGAAACCCACGCAGACACAGGGAGAACGTGCAGACTCCGCACAGACAGTGACCCGTGCCAGGAGCCGAACCCAGTCCTTGGCACTGTGAGGCAGCAATGCTAACCACTGTGCCACCGTGCCGCCATTATGATGAATATGTTGCCCGATGATGCAGATATTCATTCCACACCTGGACTACAGTGTGCAGCTGCCATTTAGCTATGGCGCCAGGGCATTCAACCACATGAGGTAACAGCGGAGCAGATGGATCAATGCCCGCTCCACCATGAAAGTTGATGGGCTCCTCACTGATGCATGATTAATGAGCTGGAATACAGAAGATCCGGTGCAAAATCCACCCCGCCATCCAGCAGGAATCACGCCAATTTTCCTGCCCACCACCGCACTTAGAATCATAGGATCGTAGAAAGTTCATGGCACAGAAAAAGGTCACCAAGCCAATCGTGCCTGCGCTAGCCGAAAAATGATCCACCCAGCCTAATCGCACTTTCCAGTATTTGGTCCATAGGCCTGCAGGTTACTGCATTTCCGGTACATATCCAGAAGCCTTTCAAATAAGTTGAGAGTTTCTGTCTCTACTTCCCTCTCAGTTAGTGAGTTCCAGACCCTCACAATTCTCTGGGTGAAAAATAATTTCCTCCTTCTAATCCTTCTACCAATCACTTAAAATCTATGCTCCCTAGACACTGACATCTCTGCTAAGATAAATAGGCCTTTCTCATCCACTGTATCTAGGCCCCTCACAATTTGTACATCTCAATTATATCTCACTTCATCCTCCTCTGTTCCAAGGGGAACAACCCCAGCCTAGCCAATCTTTCCTGCAATTGAAAACTAAATCAATACAAGTGATGTGTCGGAGGATTGGAGGACTGTTAATATTGCCCCATTGTTTAGCTGCAATATTTTAGTCCTGGCAACATTCTCATAAATCTCCTCTATTACAATTACATCCTTTCTGTAAGAGGGGACCAGAACTGTACCATAGTACTCAAGTTGCGGCCTAGCTAATAGAACAGTACAGCACAGTACAGGCCCTTCAGCCCTCGATGTTGTGCCGAGATTTGTCCGAAACCAAGATCAAGCTAACCCACTCCCTATCATTCTGGTGTGCTCCATGTGCCTATCCAATAACCGCTTGAAAGTTCCTAAAGTGTCTGACTCCACTATCACTGCAGGCAGTCCATTCCACACCCCAACCACTCTCTGAGTAAAGAACCTACCTCGGACATCCCTCCTATATCTCCCACCATGAACCTTATAGTTATGCCCCCTAGTAACAGCTACATCCACCCGAGGAAATAGTCTCTGAACGTCCACTCTATCTATCCCCATCATCATCTTATAAACCTCTATTAAGTCGCCTCTCATCCTCCTCCGCTCTAAAGAGAAAAGCCCTAGCTCCCTTAACCTTTCCTCATAAGACCTACCCACCAAACCAGGCAGCATCCTGGTAAATCTCCTCTGCACTCTCTCCAATGCTTCCACATCCTTCTTATAGTGGGGCGACCAGAACTGCACACAATATTCCAAATGTGGTCTCACCAAGGTCCTGTACAGTTGCAGCATAACCCCACGACTCTTAAACTAAAACCCCCGGTTAATAAACGCTAACACACTATAGGCCTTCTTCACGGCTCTATCCACTTGAGTGGCAACCTTCAGAGATCTGTGGATATGAACCCCAAGATTTCTCTGTTCCTCCACATTCCTCAGAACCCTACCGAATGTAATCCGCATTCAAATTTGTCCTACCAAAATGAATCACCTCGCACTTATCAGGCTTGAATTCCATCTGCCATTTTTCGGCCCAGCTCTGGCTTCAGCGTTCCCACTTTGAGTGAAGGTCAATATTCTTAGAGATACAAGATGAGGAAAAACAGGCACTGGACTGGTAGAGGTCTCCAAACAAGACCACGGGTGTTGCACTGATTAACAACAAGACTCGGCCAAGTTTCAAACACAACATGATGCCAGATCATGAAGCACTGGATAATATTGAGCAGGCCCTTTAAGCAAACCCTCTAGTTTAGCTTCTAGTTTATTTAACATCACACAGAAAAACACAGCTGCCATAAATTACTGCAATAGGCAACAGTACCATTATTTTCCATCCTCTCTGCACTTTATTGCCTTTACAGTGCTTAGAACGTTCTGGATCACAAGCCCTTCCCTCTCCCCAAGCCATTTAAAAATATCAGCCAACAGGAGGGAGTTTCTGCAGAGTGGATAATCTGCCTGAGATGAAATGTTTCATGGAGCCAAGTCACCAAGCAAAGAAGCACTTTGCTTATTCTCTCAATTCAAATTCGAGTTTCGAGAAAGATCAGGCTGGACAATACTGTCAGGAAGAAAATCCACCACAAACTTCAATAATACTTAATTCCTAGTGTAGATTAGGTGCTGCCAGTTTTGTTTTATATTGTTCCAGCAGGACCTCCCTGTTCTTATATTATATGTTTTAGCTATTCTTTCTAAGTGAAAGTTTATATTGTCCCACAGAATTGATTCCAATAATTTCCCCACTAACAGAATCAGAGTGACTGGCCTGTAATTGTTCAGTCTATCCTTCGCTCCATTTTTAAACAACGGGGCAACATAAATGGTTCTCCAATCCCCCGACACATCACTTGTATTGACTTAGCCTCCAAAACTGAAAATTCCAACCAGGGAATGGAATGAATTCCTTAAAGGAAGTTTGATGTGAGGAAGTCAAGTCAAGATAGCTGTGGGAGTCAGGGAGATCCTAAGAAGTACTTGTTGATATCTTATTTCTAGAAATAGAGACAGAAAAGTTGAGGAAGGAATAGGGAGTGTTGGAGATGGACCAATTGAAGGTGAGAGCAGGGTGAAAATTGGAAGCAAAGTTGATTAAACTCTCCAGTTCAGGGTAGGAGCAGAAAATGACATCATCAATTTACCTTAAAAAAGAGGTGAGGAAGGAGGCCTCAGCAGGACAGGATCAAACAATGTTTCATATATCCCACAGAAAAACAAGCATAGCTAGGACCCGGCTAGAGGGTGGCACGGTGACACACAGTGGTTAGCACTGTTGCCTCACAGCACCAGCGACCTGCGTTCGATTCCCGGCTTGGATCACTGTCTGTGTGTAGTTTGCACATTCTCCACGTGCCTGCGTGGGTTTCCTCCGGGTGCCCCGGTTTCCTCGCACACTCCAAAGATGTGCGGGTTAGTTGGATTGGCCATGGGAAATTGTCCCTTCGAGCCCGATTTTACTACCGTGTTGCACCCGTTTTCGGGCGCAAAAAGTTGGTAAAGTGAGGCAAGTAGCACGCCTCCGTGCCAGTTCCCTCTTTACCAAGGCCTGAAAATGGCCGCAATCGGGACCATGTCCGAAACGGGCTCAACAGCCATTTAAATGCATTTGCGTGAATTTAAATTGACTTAATTGACTGCACTCCCAACCTTACCGGCACTTCCCCCTTTACCACCATATTCGCTCATCAGAATCAGCGCGAAACAAACATGCTCCACAAAAGTCCGATTTGGGCGCTACAGTTAGTGAGGAGATAGGTGCCTAGCATCCAACAGCTCTCAGCTTGAGATCAGTGGGGGGGGCGGGGGAGGAAGGGAGGGGTCCGTGGCCACTCTGCCTGAGATCAGTGGTGGAGAAAGAGGGTCTGCTGCCACTCTGCCTGTGATCAGTGAGGGGGAAGGGGGTATCTGCTGTCACTCTGCCTGTGATCGGTGGGGAGGAAGAGAGTGTCCGCTGCGACTCTGCCTGAGATCAGTGGAGGGGAAGGGGGTCCACTGCCACTCTGCCTGTGCTCGGTGGGGGGGAAGAGGGGGTGGGCCTGCAATTGGTCTGGGTGGAGGAGGGAGTGGGGGGATAAGGGGGTCAGTAATGTTGTAGGGATAGGGCAATGTCTGTGGGGGCCAGGGGGAGGCATTATCCAGCCCGGGAGCAATGTGGCAGGGGAGCGGCATTCTATCATTTCTTTGCTGTGCATGCGCAGCTGGAGGCGCCGATCGGAGCTGCGGGATTTTAGGCGCGTTAAGCCCCGCCCACAGGTTTCTGCAGTGCGATTCAGAATTGCTGATATTTTTTCAGGCAGAGTGTGTATGGGGGCGCCTGAGAACAGGTCTAAAAGTCGGATCTGAAACACTCCAAGTTTCAAGTCCGCCCAGCACTTAGAATTAAAATGGTAAAATAGGGCCAGAAAATTAGTGTCAGAAGGACTAGTTAGGGTAAAATGTAAGGGGTTACGGAGATAGGGCTTGGGTGTGATTGTGGTCGCTGCAGACTCGATGGGCCAAATGGCCTCCTTCTGCACTGTAGGGTTCTATGATTCTATGACCCATAGCAACACCATTTATTTGCAGGAAGTGAGTCTTGTTAAAGAAGAAGTTATTCAATGTGAGAAAAATTTCTGCAAGTTCCATTCTGGGACAGGAGGGGGATTAATTCAAATATCCCTGATTGCACCTCTCATCTGTAAACAGAAAGGTGTTTTTCATTTCTGATGTCCCCCTCTATAAGTGGTGGCATACTTTCCTCAACACTTTAGTTTGGCATGTTCGAATCCCCTATTAATAGTCCCACAGTAAACTTGAGGCAAGGTAAAATAAGAGAATCGGTTTAGTTTATACACTCAAAATGTGGGAAGGGGTTTTCACAACGTCCACCCCTTTTTGCACTCGTACAACAAAAGAGGGATAGGGAAAGAAGGGGGTACAGGGAAGGACCACAATAGAAATAGGAATTATGGTTTCACATGAGTCCAGAGCCCAGAATCAAAAGTCCAGTGGCATATTCCTTCAGAGGTTAGCAGGCTGAAATTGTTGCAGGGTGATCCGTCTTCCCAGAAGTGAGGACTTCCATGATGGGAAAAGGCACAGAGAGATGAATTAGTCTTGAAGGCACAGATACTGATGTTCCAATGTTTCAATAGTTCACAATGTAGATGAGGATACTGGCAATTTATCTGGAAAGAGTTCCTTCCACTGCTAGCTATTAGGTGGTAAAATAATCAACTTGTAGAGAGATGGAGGTCAAAGGCAGGCTGCTAACCTGGAGTCCAGTTCTCTTTGGAGCTTGAGGATTGTCTCAGGATACAGCAGGATATGGATAGATTGCAGACTTGGGCAGAGAAATGTCAGATGGAGTTTAATCAGGACAAATGCGAGATGATGTATTTTGGAAAATCAGATTCAGGTGCTAATTATACAGTAAATGGCAGAACCCTTAGGTGCATTGACATACAGAGGGTGGGGGACGCCTGGAACGCACTGACAGTGGAGGTGGTGGAAGCAGGCACAGTAGCAATATTCAAGGCGTATCTTGATAGACGCGTGAATGGGAGGCAAACAAAGGGATAGCACCACATATGGGCAATAAGTAGTGGATGTAAATGAAGATTAGGAATTGGTGCAGGTTTGGTGGGCTGAAGGGCCTGTTCCTGTGCTGTATTGTTCTGTGTTCTTTGTTCTTTAAAGTCAGACTGTCTTAGTATGGGATGAAAGTGTGGAGAGATTGAACATCCAAGAGGACATGGTCAGTGTCCAGAAACTGAGCATTAAAAGAGAAACAGATGAACGTGGGAAAGGAATGTACAAAGGGAGAAAAGAATATTGTCGTTCCAGGAATAAACCAGTTCGGTGGGGCAGGAAGAGGCTGAAATAATAAGTCTACCAGGCCATCCTGTTTGAGGACTATGAGTTTGGAGCCCTTGTAGGAAAGACCTCCAGAGGAAATGAGGTCAATCAATGATTGGAATGATGGCTTGATATTCATTCATGGGGTCATAGTCAAGGGGGTGGTATGAGGAAGTTTCAAAGATTTGGCCTTCAGTCTCTGCACCACTCTTGTCAGCAAGTTTAATAACAATGTTGGGGTTGGACCTAAGAGAGTAGAGTTCAGCAATTTGAGAGAGAGAGAGACACACACTTTAGAGAAAGGCCAATGCACAGAGATATTGAGATGCCCAATGTCACACAACAGTTCTTAATGAAAGTATCTACAGAGGGTAAGAGGCCAGAGAGAGAGTATCAGGTGGAAGAAGAATACTGCAGACAGTGAAAGGGTATGTGGGGGGGGTGGAGGGGAGTCTCCTGGCCAAATAAATAGGGTAAGAGTTTTAACAACACCAGGTTAAAGTCCAACAGGTTTATTTGGTAGCAAATACCATTAGCTTTCGGTGCGCTGCTCCTTCGTCAGATGGAGTGGAAATCTGCTCTCAAACAGGGCACAGAGACACAAAATCAAGTTACAGAATACTGATTAGAATACGAATCTCTACAACCAACCAGGTCTTAAAGATACAGACAATGTGAGTGGAGGGAGCATTAAGCACAGGTTAAAGAGATGTGCATTGTCTCCAGACAGGACAGCCAGTGAGCTTCTGCAAGTCCAGAAGGCAAGCTGTGGGGGTTACTGATAGTGTGACATAAACCCAACATCCCGGTTTAGGCCGTCCTCATGTGTGCGGAACTTGGCTATCAGTTTCTACTCAGCGACTCTGCGCTGTCATGTATCGTGAACGTCGCCTTGGAGAACGCTTACCCAAAGATCAGAGGCTGAATGCCCATGACCGCTGAAGTGCTCCCCCACAGGAAGAGAACAGTCTCGCCTGGTGATTGTCGAGCGGTGTTCATTATAAATAGGCACAGAGGCAAAGGAAACAGAGGAAGAGATGAACAGTTCAGGTTTGCTGTGGGCTTAAACACAAAACTTTCTGATTTAGAGATAAGAGTGTTATTACCTGAGACAAGTTGGTATTTACCCTTTGAGTATTAACCCAGTGCAACTTCAACTGTGTCCAGTAATATACATGCAACATCCTTGGAAGAGGTGTCCCCTCCCTATTTGTCACTGACGCAAGTTGGCTGTCTGGTTCCTACAAGCCCTCAAATGTTTAAATGCCTCTATGATCTGCACTTCATTTCCAGCCTATTATGTATCCTCAGCTTCCAATTTTCCAGATTGGCTGCCAAATCTTCAGTGCAGTCCAGTACCTACATATTCCTTCATATACCTATATATATCGTCAGTGATTTCAGTATCTACATACACCTCTCAGCCTATTCTATCTCTCTCCACCTTTAAGATATTCCTTGAACCTTGCTTCTTTGACCAAGCTTTTATTCATCTGTTCTTTTATTTCTTTATATGTCTCAGCATCAAAGTTTGATTAATAATGCCCAGGTGAAGTGCCTTGGAACATTTTACTCTATGCTCATTTATTTTGTACATTTTTCAAATTATACATAAATGTAACAATGAATACTGGACCACCAAGAATCTTGCATTAGTTACATCATATAGAAATCAAATAACCAACCTCTACTTGCCAATGCAAAGATATTAATCACACTTGGATGGCAATTAGTTCATGAAACTAAAAGCTAATAGGAGAGGTTTTTGCCGTTTATCATGAATGTTGGGGGAGAAATTTCAAACAATGTTCAAATGACTTACTGCAGCCAAAGACAGCATAACCTCAATTGGATTGAACAGTGGCATATAATGATTGATACATCTGGAAAAGAATTGTTCATGATGAGCAATAAAATACCCTTTGATTTTGTCACATTCTGGCAAACTGTTTTGTTCACTCTACACAAATGGGGCGGCACGGTAGCACAGTGGTTAGCACTGCTGCTTCACAGCTCCACAGGGACCTGGGTTCGATTCCTGGCTTGGGTCACTGTCTGTGTGGAGTTTGCACATTCTCCTCGTGTCTGCGTGGGTTTCCTCCAGGTGCTCCGGTTTCCTCCCACAGTCCAAAGATGTGCAGGTTAGGTTGATTGGCCATGCTAAAATTGCCCCTTAGTGTCCTGGGATGCGTAGATTAGAGGGATTAGAGGGTAAAATATGTAGGGATGTGGGGGTAGGGCCTGGGTGGGATTGTGGTCGGTGCAGACTCGATGGGCCGAATGGCCTCTTTCTGTACTGTAGGGTTTCTATGATGATTTCTATGAAATGTTGAATTATAGAACTGCATTCAAAATGTGACTCCATGGCCTGGGGCGCAGCACCTCCCTCTGCGACTGGATTCTAAACTTCCGAAGCCACAGACCACATTCAATAAGGATAGGCAACGACACCTCCTCCACGATCATCCTCAACACTGATGTCCCGCAAGGCTGTGCCCTCAGCTTCTTATTATACTCCTTATACACCTATGACGGTGTGGCCAAATTCCCCTCCAACTCGATTTTCAAGTTTGCTGATGACATCACCATAGTGGATCTCAAGCAGTACAAGAAAGAGATAGAGAAACTGGTGAATTGGTGCAACAACAATAATCTCTCCCTCAGTGTCAGTAAAACGAAGGAGATAGTCATCAACTTCAGGAAGCATAGTGGAGGACATGGCCCTGTCTACATCAACAGGGATGAAGTAGAAATGGTCGAGAGCTTCAAGTTTCTAGGTGTCCAGATCACCAACAACCTGTCCTTGTTCCTCCACACCGACGCTAAGTACTTTCTCAGGAGGCTACAAAAAGTTGGCATGTCCACGACGACTCTCACCAACTTTTACAGATACACCATAGAAAGCATCCTTTCTGGATATATCACAGCTTGGTATGGCTCCTGCTCTGACCAAGACCGCAAGAAACTACAAAGAATCGTGAACGTAGCCCAGTCCATGATGCAAACCAGCCTCCCATCCATAAACTCTGTCTACACTTCCCGCTACCTCGGAAAAACAGCCAGCATAATCAAGAACCACATGCACCCCAAACAAACTCTCTTCCACTTTCTTCCATCAGGAAAAAGATACAAATGTCTGAGGTCACATACCAACCGATCCAAGAACAGCTTCTTCCCTGCTGTCATCAGACTTTTGAATGGACCTGACTTATATTAAGTTGATCTTTCTCTACATCCTAGCTATGACTGTAATACTACATTCTGCACACTCTCCTTTCCTTCTCTCCTTTGAATGGTATGCTTTGTCTGGATAGTTTAAAGTTTATTTATTATTGTCACAAGTGTTATACCAACACTGCAATGAAGTTACTGTCAAAATCCCCTAGTCGCCTGTTCGGGTACGCTGAGGGAGAACTTAGCATGGCCACTGCACCTAATCAGCAAGTCTTTCAGACTGTGGGAGGGAACCGGAGCACCCAGAGGAAACCCAAGCAGACACGGGGAGAACGTGCAGACTCCACACAGACAGTGACCCAAGCCGGGAATCGAAACTGGATCCTTGGCGCTGTGAGGCAGCAGTGCTAACTACTGTGCCACCGTGCTGGTGGAAGAAACAATACTTTTCACTGTATCCCAATACACGTGACATGAATAAATCAAATCAAATCAAACAATGTGAAAGCTTGTCAAGTGAAAAGCTGTTTGAGATGCATGTTTGTTTTATATGAATTCTGAGTAAAAAGATAAATGATCATTGTAATAACATATTTTTCATTCTGTTACTTATTAACATTACTTCCTATAAACTTGATGTTATAGTTCATAACACCACAGCCAATAATAACATAATACTTCTTTCAGTGGAACAATAAGAATAAGGTTAATATTATCAATATTTTATGAGACCCAGGAGGAAATCTAAAAGAAACAATCTGATTGCGGTTGTTAATAGAAATGTCTAATTCAGAGGAATGAAATTATCCATGAAGTAGTCAGTCCATGAAACAGAAAAGTAAATACCCCCATCTGGTTTTATTTAACCACTTTGAATGTAAGATGCCCTTTCCTACTCTCAAAATATCTACAATTTAAACTGTGTGACACCAATAAAATAACTTCATGTTTATTTCTAATTCTATAAAGTAGAATTAATTTAATCACAAACCATTAGCCAGTCAATTTTCTGTGGGTGTAATTAGATTAGAGAAGTATTGTCATTTTCAAGCAATCTTTTTTCGCAGAGGCAGCGAATCTATATCCTAGCCAGATAGCCTATGTTCAGGCACATTTCAGTTCACCAAACCCCCATTAACTCATAAATTGTAAAAGCAAACTACTGCAGATTCTGGAATCTGAAACAAAGACAGAAAACGCTGCAAAATCGCAGCAGGTCTGATGGCATCTGTGGAGAGAGAATAGAGCCAAAATTTCGAGTCTGGATGACCCTTCGTCAGAACGCTCCGACAAAGGGTGAGGTGATGATGTGAGGTGACAGTGACAGCCCTTGACATCAAGGCCATATTCAACCGAGTGTGGTATCAAGGAGCCCTAGCAAAACTGGAATCAATGGGTATCAGGGGGCAAACTCTCTGGTGGTTGGAGTCATACCTGGTACATAGGAAGATGGCAGCATCTGTAAGGAGAGAAAAGAGCTGATGCTTCGAGTCCAGATGACCCTTTGTCAAAGCTAAAAGACATAGAAAGTGGGAGATATTTATACTGCTGGGTGAGGAAATGAAAGATGAGTCATAGCCATAGAAACCAGGGGAAAAGACTGCTAATGGCTGTTCTCAGCGAGAATAAAGGGTGTGAATGGCCAAACAGCAGAGAAGCTGTAAGCTGTGACAGATGAAGATGTGGGGAGAGGGCTCACAGCTTACAGCTTCTCTGCTGTTCGGCCATTCACACCTGTTCAGGTACACTGAGGGAGAATTTAGCATGGCCACTGCACCCAATCAGCGCATCTTTCAGACTGTGGCAGGAAATCGGAGCACCCGGAGGAAACCCAAGCAGACATGGGGAGGACATTCAGACCTCCGCACAGACAGTGACTCGCGTCAGGAATCAAACCCAAGTCCCTGGCGCTGTGAGGCAGCAGTGTTAACCACTGTGCCACCGTGCCACCCCAAGTTCCTTCAGCAACAAGAGAATCCCTCCACAAAAAATCTGATGCAAGAAAGGAAGGCGACTGAAGGAGTTTTTGGGGAGGGGAAAAGGAAATAGTTCAAATCCTCATTTCATTTTGTTGTACGTCCAGTCATTACACAATGTTGAAAGAGCAGTCCAGGTTACTGTGTTGGAAATGGGCATTTTTGGTTGATGAAGTGACTTACTGATGTCCTCAGTCTATCATTCATCTGTCTGATTTCCAACACATTTGTAACCATGACCTGCTGAAGATGTGACTCTTCTTCCAGCACCCATCAACTGTTAGAAGAATGCCTTTTGTATAAAAATAAGATGGTAAGCGTATTCAGCCTGTATGAATAATTTTGCAGCAGTCTCCTTTGAAATTTCAATTGCACCAGGATTCGTCTGAAATATTTCCAGAACATTTCAATAGTTTTCCTAAACAAAACCACAGTGTTTTGCATTACTTGCCTAATCCCAGCCTATTTACGAACTCAAAATGGTTTATTATGCTGGCCGAGCTGAAAGGGTATGCAAACCTTGGATTCTTTTCAATCAAATTTGCCTGCCGAAGGTCATTCGTTATTGCTGAGAGCTAACATTGAATTCTCCACTAAACCTCCTACTGTGAAGTTTGCCATTAGCATCAGTCGGTTTTCTTTCTCCCAGAACAATGTGCAAAGTTTTCTACCGCATGTGTGACATTTTGGAGCGGATAAATTGCTTCCTAGATTGCTGAAGGTGAACACATTAAATTCCAAGACTGGTACATTAAGAACATTTATAGGAATCATTGTTTTGAATTTTTAATTATGGTCCTTGAGAGGAAATATTCTTGACACCTGCAGGTGGGTGAACGCATGCATAGGATGCCAAGAAGCCACAGCTGGAGCATTTAAGCCCTTTTATACTTGGGCTCAGGATCCAGGAACGCGGTGCTCAAGCAGTGTCCATACTCCCCTCTACTTTTTGTACCATAGCTATCCACCCAGGAGACCAATAAAAAGGAGCCCTTTCTTCCGAAACCTCCATGGTTGCACTCTGCATGATGGAATGCTATGTCCTGGAAGCTGTTAGAAACAGAAGGTTTTCATCTTCTATATTATACTGTGCCATCTGCCTTTGGGAGTACAATATGCCTGCCATCATCTGCTTAAGTGGAGGAAAGGTTAAGTGTTTTCGTGATTATATGCGATCATATGACAGTGGCACATGATTGACTTACAAGGTTTTGTTTCTTGAAAATGTTTTTTTAGTTGCCACAAATTATTTTTCAAAGAAGTTTAAAGGATCTTACAGTGTAGAAGGAGGCCTTTCAGCCCATTGAGTCTGCACTGACCATAATCCCACCCAGGCCTTATCCCCACAACCCCATGTACTTACTCTAGCTAGTCCCCCTGACACTAAGGGGCAATTTAGCATGGCCAATCCACCTAACCAGCACATCTTTGGACTGTGGGAGGAAACTGGAGCACCTGGAGAAAACCCACGCAGACATGGGGAGAATGTGCAAACTCCACCCGGGTAATCGAACCCGGGTCCCTGATGCTCTAAGGCAGCAGTGCTAACCACTGTGCCACCGTGCCGCCCCTTCAAGTTTCTTCAAGTAATTTGCCTGTATCTTGTTTGTGCATTAGTACCTTGTACACCCACTCTCTAATTTATTTTGCTTTAGCTTAGAATCACAAACAATCTCCAGTCTTCAGAAGATGGGAAGGTTCTCCTAGATTGTGGCTGGGATTTTCCAGTCGTTCACGCCAACAGGATTCTCTGATCCTGCTGCAGTGAATGGAAATTTGGCTGTGTGCCAAATCCTCCGTCCTAATTCGCAGCGATGGCGGGGCGTGAATGGTCAGAAAATGCCAGCCTATATTAGAATTTAATGTATCTCAGCCTTTTTCAGCCAGTAGCAGGGTTACAAATAATAAGGCAGGGATTGAATTATTGTTTTTCCCTACCTAGATGTTCTAACTTCCGGCTTTGGGCCTTCCCTGTTCTTTATTTGTTTTTAAATCCATCAGTTCTATGAAGTGCATCGAATTTAGACTTCCACGTTGAAGCTATTGTGTTGCTCTCCTGTTGTTCACAGCATGCGAACATGCAAATTAGGATTAGGATTAGGCCACTTGGCCTCTCACGCCTGCTCCACTGTAATGACTTCAATCGGGCCATTGAGGTTGGCCTATTGGAATGTGAACTCCCCGATTAAGGAGTCAATTGATAGGCCGACCAGGGAGTCTTTTCCTTGTATTTAACCGGGAGTGTCAGTTCCTCTGACACTCCTGAAGGTAGACTGCTGACTGATAGCACTCTGTGTACTGCTGTTGAAATTGTAAATAAAGGGATTTTGGTGAAGGAACTTCAGCCTCCGAAGACTTATTACATCCACCATTCAGTAAGATCATGGCTGATCTGATTGTATATTCCCATCTGCACCCAATAACCTTTCATCTCCTTATTTATCAAGAATCTATCTAGCTCTGCCTTAAAAATAATCAAAGACCCTGCTTCCACTACTTTGAGAAAGAGAGATCCAAACACTCATGGCATTCTGAAAAAAAAATTATCTTTATCTCGGAATTAAAGAATGGGTAAATGAGCCAGTTTCTGAGGAAAGGAAACAATTCTTTACCCACAAGAATGAATGGAGTTGTCAGGATGGCAGCATATTCTGGGGGGCAAATGTAGTCAACAGGCAGAGAGCTGCTCTTAACTGAATTGCACAGCACTCATCCTGGCACCCCTAAGATGAAACTGCTTGTCAGGGGTTATGTGTGGCGGCTTGGCATTGATGCTGATATCGAGAAGCTGGTCAAGCACTGCCAACAGTGCCAACTGCAACAAAGGTTGCCTTCTACAGCCCCACTGCACCCTTGGGAATAACTTGGCTGCCCATAAGTACGAATCCGTATCGATTATGTTGTTCCATTCCTGGGCACAATGTATTTGCTTGTGATTGATGCACACTCTAAATGGATGGACATTTTTGAGGTGAAGTCACCCATATCGCATGCTACCATCGAAAGATTACGTCAATGCTTTTCAACTCATGGATTACCTGAAGTCATGGTACCGTATTAACAAATGCTGAGTTTCAAAACTTCACCACTCTCAACGGTATTAAACAAAATAGAACTGCCCCTTACCACCCAACATTAAACGGACTAGCTGCGAGAGCTACAAAGGGTCATCCTGACTCAAAATGTTAGCTCTATTCTCTCTCCACAGATGCTGTCAGACCTGCTCAGATTTTCCAGCATTTTCTGTTTTTGTTTTAGATTCCAGCATCCGCAGTAATTTGCCATGATCTTAGTGTTTAACTCACTGTCACTTCTCTTCCAGGAATGCCTACCCTGAAGAAGTACTGCTCTTCTCTCTGAGAGAATTTCCATTTGTCCCTTTCACCCTGTACACCTTCAATGTTTTCCACTTCCCTCCTGGTGTTGGACAAGGTGTTTACCAAAACACGCTTTCACAGCCATATTTCCTTCCTCAGTGACTGTCTCTGTCTCCGACTCACCCCACGTAGATTCCAGCTGAAATTCCATGCTTGAGCTCTGATGACGGGTCTCCCTGACTTGAAACATTGGCTCTCTTCTCTCTACAGATGCTGAGATTGTCCAAACTTTCAAAACTGTCCGAAACAAAATGTCAGGAGGAACATTGGAAACTAAAATCTCACAATTCCTCCTTAGCCATCGTACCATTCCATATGGAACAACGGGAGTTACACCAGCAGAACTGCTAATGAAACATCGTCTCAGAACGGGACCAAGCCACATATTTCCAAATTTGCCAGGGAAGCTGGAAGCCAGCCAAAGTAATCAGAAAGCAAGCCATAGTACAACACAATCATTTGTGGTATTTGAAGCCGTAAACATGAGAAACTTCAGTAGTGAACCCACCCCCACCACCGATCTCCCCCAGAGGCCCCATACCTCATTAGGCCCCCCTTTGGCCCCGCCCCCTTGGCACTGCCTGGTGCCCAGTGGGAAGTGCCAAGGTGTCCCCTGGGCATTGTCACTTTGCTCCTTGGGCAGTGTCAGGGGGCCAGGCTGACAATGCCCAGGGGGAACCCCCCCCCACCCCTGGCCTTCAGGGGGGACTTCCATGGCCTCCCTTCATTCCAGCGGGGTCGGGCCGCCAGCTCCCCATTAGTGGGAAGCTGTTGTAAACCCCACTGGAGTGAAACACTCTTGACGGAGAGGGAGAGGCTTGTGGCCCCAGAGACTTCAGTCCTGAGCCTGCTAATGAGATTGAAATAACGATTTAAATGTATAAATCTGGCGTTTAGTTGACAACGCCAGAAATCCAGCGGCTGGAGACAGGCAGAGGCCCTGGCACCTAACAGCACACCCACTACACAGCCTCCGCTAATGTCTCCCAGCTGGGAGAATCGTCCCATAATGGTCAGTAAATATTTATGCTTTGTATTTAAGTAGTGCATGATTACCTGAAGGACAGGTTACATGATTTGCTGGTGCTGTCACTGGGGATTTCACGGGCTCCTGCTTTTAGTTTTAGTCTATACAGGCAACAGTTCCTTCAATAAATCTGCTGTTGTTAGTTAGTGTGTCCAAACCATATCCCTAACACAGTTAGGACATTATAATTCAGGACTGAGTGAACTAGTTATTGAAGTCTGTTTGAAGGACTTAAGGGGGAAGGGATGTGGTAATTGTCCCTTTAAGGGCAACACAGCAGAGTAAGGGTCAAATGGCCTGTGTTACCAATCCAGATGTGGAGATGCCGGCGTTGGACTGGGGTAAACACAGTAAGAAGTCTAACAGCACCAGGTTAAAGTCCGACAGGTTTATTTGGTAGCAAAAGCCACTAGCTTTTGGAACAGGCTGTTCCTTCGTCAAGTGGGTGGGAGTTCTGATCACAAACAGG
This sequence comes from Mustelus asterias, assembly GCF_964213995.1. NCBI lineage: Eukaryota > Metazoa > Chordata > Chondrichthyes > Carcharhiniformes > Triakidae > Mustelus > Mustelus asterias. Next base: position 22,169,161 of record NC_135814.1, on the reverse strand, counting down.
GCACAAAGACTCAAACTCAATTTACATGAATAATGATTGGAATGTGAGTCTTTACAGCTAATCAAGTCTTTGATTAGCTGTAAAGACTCACATTCTAATAATTACTCATGTAAATTGAGTTTGTGTTTTTGTGCCCTGTTTGTGATCAGAACTCCCACCCACCTGACGAAGGAACAGCCTGTTCCGAAAGCTAGTGGCTTTTGCTACCAAATAAACCTGTTGGACTTTAACCTGATGTTGTTAGACTTCTTACTGTGTTTACCAATCCAGACTCAGAGTGTGGAATCACCCCATGGTAAGAGAGGCTCCTAGGCAGAGAGATTTTGGGAGCTAACTATAGCCATGAGGTGGCTGCACAATTCTTATTAATAAATACCTTTTATGTTCATTATTAAAGTCTGTGAAAGTGCATGTTTAAGTGGTAAAAGTCGTGGGTTTGAAAAGTGCTGTCAAAGGAGGCTTGGCAAGTTGCTTTAGTGTATCTTGCAGATGTTACGCATTGCTGTCACTGTGCATCTGTGATGGACAAAATGGATGTTTAAGGTGTTGGATATCTCTGATCAAGCTTTGTCCTGGATGGTGTTGAGCCTCTTGAGTGTTGTTGAAGATACACTCATCAAAAGCAATTATTCCATTATACTCTTGTCATCTGCCTTGTTTTTGGTGGACTGGGTTTTGGGGAGTCAGGTGAATTACTCACAGCAGGAGTCCCAGCCTCTGACCTGCTTTGTATTTCTATGGTTCATCAAGTTAAGTTTCTGGTCACTGATAACCTCCAAGGTGTTTATGGTAATTGATGGATTCAACTTTGATAATGCCACTGAATGTCAAGGGAGATGGTTAGATTATCTCTTATTTCAGGTGGTCATTGCCTGACATTTGTACGGTGCGAATGTTAGTTGCCACTTATGAGTCCAAACCTGAATGTTGTCCAGGTCTTGTTGCATATGCATGTTGACTGCTTCAGCATCTGAGGAGTTGAAAATATGTGTAATTATCAGCAAGCTTCTCCTCTACTGACCTTATCTTGGAGGAAAAGTCATTGACAAAGCAACTGAAAATGATTGGGCCAAGAACATTACCCTAAGGAACTCCTGCAGCAATATCCCTGAGCTGAGATTGTCCTCTAAGAAGTTTAACAACACCAGGTTAAAGTCCAACAGGTTTATTTGGTAGCAAAAGCCACACAAGCTTTCGAGGCTCTGAGCCCCTTCTTGGACCTCACCTGAAGAAGGGGCTCAGAGCCTCGAAAGCTTGTGTGGCTTTTGCTACCAAATAAACCTGTTGGACTTTAACCTGGTGTTGTTAAACTTCTTACTGTGTTTACCCCAGTCCAACGCCGGCATCTCCACATCATTGTCCTCTAACACAGAAAGAGACGGTGGAATGATTTTAACTTCACTGAACTCGTCATCCTAGGCTAATGCTTTGGGTTCAAAGTCCACCTCGGGAACTGATGGAATTTAAATTCAATTAACAGATCTGGATTTAAAATTGTGAAGGTCCTGAACAGAGTAGATCAGGGAAAAATATTCCCACTCTTGAAAGGATCGAGAATGAGAAGGCACAGATTGAAAGTAAATATAAAGGAAGCAAAAATGATATGAGGAGAAACTTTCTTACACAGCAAGTGGTTAGGGTTTAGAATGCACTCCCTGGGAGTGTGATGGGACCAGATTAAATTGAAGCATTCAAAGAGAAAGTAGACTTATCTGGATAAGGAAGAATGTGCAGTGTTACCAGAAAAAGTTGGGGGATGGTACTAAGTGAGTCGCTCATTCAGGGAGTAAATGCTGACACGATGGGCCAAATGGCCTCCTTCTGCATCATAACATTTGTGTGATTCGGTGATGTTCATTTGCAGCAGGACTTGGACAACACTGAGGCTTGGGCTGATAAGTGGCAAGCAACGTTTGCACCACACAAAAGCCAGCAATGACAATCTCCAGAGAATCTAACCATCTCCTTTGTGTTAAGTGTGACTCCAACCAGTGGAGATATTTCCCCTAATTCCCATTGACTCCAGTTTTATTTGGGCCAGAAGTGCTTAGCGGCTGATGCCACACTCAGTCAAATGCTGCTTTGATGTCAAGGGCAGTCACTCTAACCTCACCTCTTTTGTCCATGTTTGGACCAAGGCTGTAATGAGCACAAGAGCTGAGTGGCCCTGGTGGAACCCAAACTGAAAATCAGCAAGTAGGTTATCGCTGAGTAAGGGTTGCTTCATAGCATTGCTAATAACCTTCCATCACTTTCCTGATGATTGAGTGTAGACTGATGGGGCGGTAATTGGTTGGGTTCGATTTGTCCTGCCTTTTGTGTACAGGGCACCTGGGCAATTTTCCACATTGCTGAATATATGCCTGTGTTGTAGCTTTGATGCCTATGTTGAACAGCTTGGCTAGGGACACGACTAGTTAGAACATAGAACATAGAAAAAATACAGCACAAACAGGCCCTTCGGCCCACAAGTTGCGCCAGTCATGTCCCTACCTACCTAGGCTTATATATAGGCTTACCTATAACCCTCAATCCTATTAAGTTCCATGTACTCATCCAGAAGTCTCTTAAAAGACCCTATTGAGTTTGCCTCCACCACCACTGACGGCAGCCGATTCCACTCACCCACCACCCTCTGAGTGAAAAACATACCCCTGACATCTCCTCTGTACCTACTCCCCAGAACCTTAAACCTGTGTCCTCTCGTAGCAGCCATTTCAGCCCTGGGAAAAGGCCTCCGAGAATCCACCCGATCTATACCTCTCAACATCTTGTACACCTCTACCAGGTCACCTCTCATCCTTCGTCTCTCCAAGGAGAAAAGACTGAGCTCCCTCAACCTATCCTCATAAGGCATGCCAACCAATCCAGGCAATATTCTTGTAAATCTTCTCTGCACCCTTTCAATAATTTCCACATCCCTGGAGTATTGCTGGAATGTTCTGGAGTATTGCTGGAATGTTGGCATGGCCCATTGCCTTTGCAGTATCCAGTGCCTTCGGCCGTTTCTGGATATCACACGGAGTGAATCAAATTGGCTAAAGTCTGGCATATGTAAGGCTGGGACCTCAGAAAGAGGCCAACATGGATAATCCACCACGGCTGAAGATTGTTGCAGATGCTTCAGCCTTGCCTTTTACACTGATGTGCTCCCCCCACCCCCACCCCAAACAACTCCCCCCGCCGCCCCCCCCCCCCCCCCCCACCACCACCTCCCCAACCCCCTCCCCATCATTATTTAGGATTTGTGGCGCTGCCTGTTCCAGTGAGTTGTTTAATTGTCCACTGCCATTCACAAGTGGGTGTGGAAGACCTGCAGAGCTTAGAATTGATCCGTTGGTTGTGAAATTGCTTAGCTCTGTCTATTACTTGCTGCTTCTGCTGTTTGGCAGTGTTGTAGTTTCACCAGGTTGACACCTCATTGTTAGGTATGCCCGTCGCTGTTCCTGGCATGCCTTTCTGCACTCTTTATCAATCAGGATTAATGTCCCAACTTGATGGTAATGGTAGGGTGAGGATTTGCCAGGCTATGAGGTTACAGATTGTGGTTGAGTACAATTCTGCTGCTGCTGGTTGCCCACTATGCCTCAAGGACGGCCAGTTTTGAGTTGCTAGATCTGTTTGAAATCTATCCATTTGAACTTGAAGCACTGCCATACAACACAATGGAAGATATTCTTGATGTTAAGACAAGATTTCACTTCCACAAAGACTGTGTGGTGGTCATTCCTGTCGATACTATCATGGACAGATATATCTACGACAGATAGATTGTTGAGGATGTAGATTCAAGTAGGTTTTTCCCTCGCCACCAGCCACAGACCCAATCTAGCAACTATGTAATTTAGGACTCAGCCAGCTCAGTCAATAATGATGCTACCAAGCTACTCTTGGTGACAGAAATTGAAATCCCCCACCCACAGTACATTCTGTGCCCTTGCCACCCTCAGTACTTCCTCCAAATGGTGTTCAGCATGAAGGAGTGCTGATTCATCACTGAAGTGGGGATGGTAGATGGTAATCAGCATAAGAACAGAGTGGTACAACACAGATTTCCCTGTCTTGTTCACACTCTAAGCTTGTAGAGTGGGAACTTGTAGAGGGGTAGGCTTTGGAGGAAGATTGTTATTTATATTGCACATTATATTGCTGAGGGATTGGAGCAGGGGGCAGGGATTCAGGTTTCTGGATCATTGGGACCTCTTTTGGGGCAGGTGTGACCTGTACAATAAGGACGGGTTGCACTTGAATCCCGGGGGACCAATATCCTGGCGGGGAGGTTTGCTAAGGCTACTGGGGAGAGTTTAAACTAGAATGGTTGGGGGGGTGGGAATCAAATTGAAGTGACTGGGAGAGAGGAGGTGAGCTCACAAATAGAGAAAGTTTGTCGACAGTGTGAGAGGAAGGATAGGCAGGTGATAGAGAAGGGGAGCGCTCAGACGGAAGGTTTGAGATGTGTCTATTTTAACACAAGGAGTGTTGTGAACAAAGTGGATGAGCTTAGAGCGTGGATCACTACTTGGAAATATGATGTGGTGGCCATTACAGAGACTTGGATGACTCAGGGACAGGACTGGTTACTTCAAGTGCCGGGTTTCAGATGTTTCAGAAGGGACAGGGAGGGAGGCAAAAGAGGTGGGGGAGTGGCACTGTTGATCAGAGATAGTGTCACGGCTGCAGAAAAGATGGACTCCATGGAGGGATTGTCTACGGAGTCTCTGTGGGTGGAGGTTAGGAACAGGAAGGGGTCAATAACTTTACTGGGTGTTTTCTATAGGCCGCCCAATAGTAACAGGGATGTTGAGGAGCAGATAAGAAACAGATCCTGGAAAGGTGTAATAATAACAGAGTTGTCGTGATGGGAGATTTTAATTTCCCAAATATTGATTGGAATCTCCCTAGAGTAAGGGGTGTAGATGGGGAGGAGTTTGTTAGGTGTGTTCAGGAGGGTTTCTTGACACAGTATGTAGATAAGCCTACAAGAGGAGAGGCTGTACTTGATTTGGTATTGGGAAATGAACCTGGGCAGGTGTCAGATCTCTCAGTGGGAGAGCATTTTGGAGATAGTGATCATAATTCTATCTCCTTTACAATAGCATTGGAGAGAGATAGGATCAGACAAGTTAGAAAAGTGTTTAATCGGAGTAAGGGGAATTATGAGGCTATCAGACAGGAAATTGGAGGCTTAAATTGGAAAGAGGTTTTCTCAGGGAAATGTATGGAAGAAATGTGGCAAATTTTCAGGGAATATTTGTCTGGAGTTCTGCATAGCAACGTTCCAATGAGACAGGGACGTTATGGTAGGTTACAGGAACCGTGGTATACAAAGGCTGTAATGAATCTAGTCAAGGAGAAAAGAAAAGCTTACAAAGGTTCAGGGAGCTAGGTAATGTTAGAGATCTAGAAGAGTATATGGCTAATATGAAGGATCTTAAGAAGGAAATTAGGAGAGCCAGAAGGGGTCATGAGAAGGCCTTGGCAGGCAGGATTAAGGAAAACCCCAAGGCATTCTACAAGTATGTGAAGGGCAAGAGGATAAGACGTGAAAGAATAGGACCTATCAAGTGTGACGGTGGGAAAGTTTGTATGGAACCGGAAGAAATAGCAGAGGTACTTAATGAATACTTTACTTCAGTATTCACTATGGAAAAGGATCTTGGTGGTTGTAGTGCAGACTTGCAGCGGACTGAAAAGCTTGAGCATGTAGATATTAAGAAAGAGGATGTGTTGGAGCTTTTGAAAAGCATCAAGTTAGATAAGTCGCTGGGACCGGATGAGATGTACCCCAGGCTACTGTGGGAGGTGAGGGAGGAGATTGCTGAGCCTCTGGCGATCATCTTTGCATCATCAATGGAGACGGGAGAAGTTCCGGAGGATTGGAGGATTGCGGATGTTGTTCCTTCATTCAAGAAAGGGAGTAGAGATAGCCCTGGAAATTATAGACCAGTGAGTCTAACCTCAGTGGTTGGTAAGTTGATGCAGAAGATCCTGAGAGGCAGGATTTATGAACATTTGGAGAGGTATAATATGATTAAGATTGTCAGCATGGCTTTGTCAAAGGCAGATCATGCCTTACGAGCCTGATTGAATTTTTTGAGGATGTGACTAAACACATTGATGAAGGAAGAGCAGTAGATGTAGTATATATGGACTTCAGCAAGGCATTTGATAAGGTGCCCCATGCAAGGCTTACTGAGAAAGTGAAGGGGCATGGGATACAAGGGGACATTGCTTTGTGGACCCAGAGCTGGCTTGCCCACAGAAGGCAAAGAATGGTTATAGATGGGTCATATTCTGCATGGAGGTCGGTCACCAGTGGAGTGCCCCAGGGATCTGTTCTGGGACCCTTACTCTTTGTGATTTTTATAAATGACCTGGATGAGGAAGTGGAGGGATGGGTTGGTAAGTTTGCTGATGACACAAAGGTTGGAGGTGTTGTGGATAGTGTGGAGGGATGTCAGAAGTTGCAGCGAGACATTGATAGGATGCAAGACTGGGTGGAGAAGTGGCAGATGGAGTTCAACCCAGATAAGTGTGAGGTGGTTCATTTTGGCAGATCAAATAGGATGGCGGAATATAATATTAATGGTAGGACTCTTGGCAGAGTGGAAGATCAGAAGGATCTTGGGGTCCGAGTTCATAGCACGCTCAAAGCAGCTGTGCAGGTTGAGGCTGTGGTTAAGAAGGCGTATGGTATACTGGCTTTCATCAATCGAGGAATTGAGTTTAGGAGTCGTGAGATAATGTTGCAGCTATATAAGACCCTGGTCAGACCACACTTGGAGTACTGTGCTCAGTTCTGGTCGCCTCATTACAGGAAGGATGTGGAAGCCATAGAAAGGGTGCAGAGGAGATTTACAAGGATGTTGCCTGGATTGGGGAGCATGCCTTCTGAGGATAGGTTGAGTGAGCTCGGCCTTTTCTCCTTGGAGAGATGGAGGATGAGGGGTGACCTGATAGAGGTGTATAAGATGTTGAGAGGTATTGATCGAGTGGATAGTCAGAGGCTTTTTCCCAGGACTGAAATGATTGCCACAAGAGGACACAGGTTTAAGGTGCTGGGGAGTAGGTACAGAGGAGATGTCAGGGGTAAGTTTTTCACTCAGAGGGTGTGGGTGCGTGGAATGGGCTGCCAGCAACAGTGGTGGAGGCAGATTCGATAGGGTCTTTTAAGAGACTTTTAGATAAGTACATGGAACTTAGTAAGATAGAGGGTTATAGGTAAGCCTAGTAATCGCTAAGGTAGGGACATGTTCGGCACAACTTTGTGGGCTGAAGGGCCTGTATTGTGCTGTAGTTTTTCTCTGTTTCTATGTTTCTATTATCATGATAAGATCATTTCCGCTTTGTTGAAAAATAGTAACTATTTTACCGATCCAGAATCCTTTGGTCCTTCCAGGGGGTTGTAATAACCAGAAATGAGGAAATGGCTGAGGCATTGAACAGGTATTTTGTGTCGGTCTTCACAGTGGAAGACACAAATAACATGCCAAAAATTGATGACAGTAAGGCTATGGCAGGTGAGGACCGAGAAACTATCATTATCACGAAAGAGGTAGTGTTGGGCAAGTTAATGGGACTAAAGGTAGACAAGTCTCCTGGTCCTGATGGAATGCATCCCAGGGTACTCAAAGGGATAGCGGGAGAAATAGCCAATGCACTAGTGGTAATTTACCAAAATTCGCTGGACTCTGGGGTGGTTCCCGCAGATTGGAAAACAGCAAATGTGACACCACTGTTTAAAAAAGGAAGTGGACAAAAGGCGGGTAACTATAGGCTGGTTAGCTTAACTTCTGTAGTGGGGAAAATGCTTGAATCTATCATCAAGGAAGAAATAGCGAGACATCTGGATATAAATTGTCCCATTGGTAAGACGCAGCATGGGTTCATGAAGGGAAGGTCATGTTTGACTAATCTGGTGGAATTCTTTGAGAACATTACATGTGCAGTGGACAATGGGGAACCTGTGGATGTGGTGTACCTGGATTTCCAGAAGACATTTGACAAGGTGCCACACCAAAGACTGCTACATAAGATAAAGGTGCACAGTGTTATGGATAATCATTAGCATGGATAGAGAATTGGTTAACTAACAGAAAGCAAAGAGTGGGGGTAAATAGGTGTTTTTCTGGTTGGCGATCAGTGACTAGTGGTGTGCCTCAGGGATCAGTGTTGGGATCGCAATTGTTTACGATTTACATAGATGATTTGGAGTTGGGGGCCAAGTGTAGTGTGTCAAAATTCGCAGATGATACTAAGATGAGTGACAGAGCAAAGTGTGCAGAGGACGCTGAAAGTCTGCAAAGGGATATAGATAGTCTAAGTGAGTGGGCGATGGTCTGGCAGATGGAGTACAATGTTAATAAATGTGAGGTCATCCATTTTGGTAGGAATAGCAGCAAAATGGACTATTATTTAAATGGTAAAACATTGCAGCATGCTGCTGTGCAGAGGGACCTGGGTGTCCTTGTGCAGGAATCTCAAGGAGTTGGTTTGCAGGTGCAACAGGTAATTAAGGAAGCAGATGGAATTTTGTCCTTCATTGCTAGAGGGATGGAGTTTAAAAACAGCGAGATTATGAGCTGTTTTAGGTGCTGGTGAGGCCACACCTGGAGTACTGTGTACAGTTTTGGTCTCCTTACTTGAAAAAGGATATACTGGCATTGGAGGGAGTGCAGAGGAGATTCACTAGGTTGATTCCGGAGTTGAGAGGGTTGGCTTATGAGGAGAGACTGCGTAGACTGGGGCTATACTCATTGGAATTCAGAAGAATGAGGGGAGATCTTATAGAAACATATAAGATAATGAAGGGAATAGATACGATAGAAGCAGGAAAGTTGTTCCCACTGGCGGGTGAAACTAGAACGAGGGGGCATAGCTTCAAAATAAGGGGAAGCAGATTTAGGGCTGAGTTGAGGAGGAACTTCTTCACACAAAGGGTTGTGAATCTGTGGAATTCCCTGCCCTGTGAAGCAGTTGAGGCTACCTCATTGAATGTTTTTAAGGCAAGGATAGATAAATTTTTGAACAGTAAAGGAATTAAGGGTTACAGTGAGCAGGCGGGTAAGTGGAGATGAGTCCACAAAAAGATCAGCCATGATCTTATTGAATGGCGGAGCAGGCTCGAGGGGCCAGATGGCCTATTCCTGCTCCTAGTTCTTATGTTCTTACGTTCTTTCGCAGCAAAAGGCTTCAAGGCATTTTTTATAAAAGCAAAATACTGCGGATGCTGGAATCTGAAACAAAAACATGGATGCATATCCATCCCATGCAAGGTATTGTGCCTGCTTTTGGTTGGTTTTCTCTACAATTTGGATACCAAAACTGAAACCTGCAGCAACTCGGAGACCGTGCCTTACTCCTGACATTTTCATAACGGTCTAGAATTATTTCATTAGAACTGCAGTGTAATTAAATATATGTTTCCATTCCAGACATTGGTTTTAGTAACACATTCATATTAAAATCCCTTGAAAATTTGAAAAGAGGGTGGCACGGTGGTTCGCACTGCTGCCACAATGTGCCAGGGACCCGGGTTCGATTCCCGGCTTGGGTCACTGACTGTGCGGAGTTTGCACATTCTCCCCATGCCTGCGTGGGTTTCGTCCGGGTGTTCCGGTTTCCTTCCACAGTCCAAAGATGTGCGGGTTAGGTTGATTGGCCATGCTAAATTGCCCCTTTGCATCATGGAGACTATTTAGGGTAAATACATGGGGTTATAAGGAGAGGGCCTGGGTGGGATTGTGGTCGGTACAGACTCAATGGGCCAAAAGGCTTCCTTCTGCACAATAGGGTTCTATCTATCTATAAAATGACTGAGTTTAATTCATGTAAAATCAAAATAATTTAAGGTTAAAGCCATTCATTATCTACTATCCATTGACTGGCATCTGATAGAGTTTGATGGTACTTTATTTGCTATATGAAGTAATATTTTGCACATTATATACTTTATCAAAGAATCCTTACAGTGAGGAAAGAAGCCATTCGGCCCATCAAATCTGCATCAACTCTCTGACAGAGCATCCCATCCAGGCCTATCCCTGTAACCCCACGTATTTACCCCAGTAATTCCCCTAATATGCACATCTTGGGACACTAAGGGGCAATTTAGCATGGTCAATCCACCAAACCCGCACATCTTTGGACTATGGGAGGAAACCGGAGCACCAAGAGGAAACCCATGCAGGCACGGGGAGAACGTGCAAACTCCACACAGACAGTTACCCAGGGCTGGAATTGAACCCGAGTTCCTGGTGCAGCGAGACAGCAGTGCTAACTGTGCCACCATGCCGCCCATTTTATTTTGGTTTTTCACATTAGGGTTTCTCTTTGCGAGCAATGCCTGTAACTGATGGAAAAATCAAGAATACGACTTTGCATTTAAAGAATCCACAGCAACACCTAAATTTTTGCTGGAACGAGAAAACTGACAATGCTCTGGCACAATCAGCTTACCTTTGAAACCTATCCGGATAGACATCTGTTTACAAATTGGATTAATAATATAGAGATAATGATGGACGTAGATAGTCAAACATTTTATGGAACACAAAGGTTCTCGCACTGCTGGAATCAGGTTTGAATGACCTATGCAAGGAAACGAGTTGATGTTATGACAGGAGATTGAGATATTCAGTGGAGTGGAGCAAAGAAAATTTGTGAAGAGAAAACTTTGGATAGGCTGAATGAGCTTTGCTTGTTCCCGGCCCTTTCACGCTCTCAATATCACTCTGAGGAAGTCCAAACTTTTTATTATCTTTGCATTCAGTGCAGCATTGCATCATTATGTGGTATTATAGTTGACCGGACAGAGTATCAGTGATGGGTGGTGGAAGCTGCTGGCCAAGGAGGTAGGATGGAACAAGACTGTGCACTCAGCAGCTAAAATCGTAATGCCAATGGCTAGATTCAGTTTTCTTAAGGGCGCCTCTGTCACATGCTTGTAATTAAAACATTGAATAAAAGGTCAATGGCCACATATGTGTATATTTCAATTTTGTTTGACTACTGAGAAGATAAATATTAATCTTGGGGGATGTTGCCATGTAACAAATAATACTGTAGAACTGTAGAAAACTGTAGAAAATAGTGATATTATTTTGAAGATTATAGGGATAGGGCAAAAAAAGAACAGAAGGAAGAAGAAGGAGTTATACAGATATGGGTAAATTGCTCCTGCAGATAGTCAGCACAGACATGATGGGCTGAATGGCCTCCTTCTGTGCTATAACAGTGCTGTGATTCTGTGATATTGTATGTAGACTTCCTTATTTACAGAGGAATAAGAAAAAGGTTATTTTGTACTATATACTTCCAAAGGTGTGCAGGTTAGGTGGATTGGCCATGCTAAAATTGCCCCTTCGTGTCCCAAAATATGTAGATTGGGGGATTAGCAGGGTAAATACATGGGGTTATGGGGATTGGGTCTTGGTGAAATGCTCTGTTGGTGCAAATTTGATGGGCCGAATGGTCTGCTTCTGCACTGTAGGGATTCTATGATTCTATCATTCTATGATTCTATCATTCTATGATTCTATTCTATAATATCACCATGTCCTAATAGATAGCTACAATGAGGTTCAATAGGGAATGCCCTCTTCATTCTGCCAACAAAGATGTATTTTTAGGACTGCCGTATGGGATTTTAATTTCTTAGCTCACAATGTATACTGGGAGTCTGAGACTGATTGTCTCTCCTCTATTATGATGTTGCCACAGGGTGTTGGACAGGTCACAGAGGCTACTGCAAGCAAGCGGATAGCGAGCTTTGCAGCAGAGCTTCAAGGCCTCATAGGTTATCAACACGGTTTTAACAATTGAATTGATCGGTATCCATGTTTCTCACAGCTTTCAACTCAGCTATAATACAGCGGTTCAATTGCAGATAAAAGGTTGATCCACTGCCTGTGTCACAAAATAGGGACCAAAGACAAAAACTGTTCCAGCCAGTACTCAGCGAGTCTTATGGATTTGAGTGACGGGTGGATAAAGCTGAACCGGATTACTTACTGTCATTAGGGATTATGACAGTGGCAGAGCTCAAGACAACATTATAGGAATCCAATGGTAGTAAATAGTAAATTGCCCCCAGCACTGCTGCTGTAGATAGAACTGTCAGAAATAGTAATTCATTGAAGTAAAAGTAGCAGTGTCTTGGCAAATCATTTTTTTTTGTTTGTGAAGGCAGATAAACAAGCAGAGCTGCACATCAAGCTTGTCACAATGGCATCAAATGTGTGCTTGATGTGTTAATATGTTTTGATACAAGTTACAGAACCATGACGTGCAAATTTGTTTAAAACCATGAAGATGACTATGCCTAACTCAGTTAAACAAAAAGATTTTCCCACCTTTTGATGGCATTTCGGTTGAAGAGAAAAGGTTTGTTGATTTGCCTCCAGGCCTTTGCCAATCATTTAATCTGTTGGCTCAATACACAATGCTTGGGCAACAGTAGTCAATTTGCTCCCAGGCCTCTCCCAATGGTATCCTATTGCCTTTTGCGAGAGGTCATATGAGAATGGGTTCAGGACATTGTGTCTGATTCTCTTTCTGCCTGATCAACTCTGGCAATATGGCTCTTTTGTACCACTCTTGCCACTCAATTGTCAATTTAAACCTCATTCTAAGATGTGAGCACATAATCTAATGTGACAGTCTACTGCAGTGCTGAAGGCGTGCTGCATTTTTGGAGGTACCTGCCTTGGATGAACCTTTGCCCTTTGTTTTTGGTAATTCAGATAGATGTTAAAGATACTGTGGGCACCATTTTGAAGGAGAAGGGAGAGATTTCCCAGTGGTTTTGTTAATATTCCCCAACAGTTAATTCCATGAAAACAACGAAAGAATGTCTTAAACAAAAACAGAAAATGCTGGAAAAGCTTGATATTCAACACAGATCGGAATCTATCATGGGTTTCTGTACAAGCTATTGAGACATCCCCTGTTATCGGGTATGATTGTAGGCAGATGATGGGTATTAACACGGGCCTCACTTGTGCCACTATAGACACAGGCTGAAACTGTACTTGTTGGGTCAAGAGGTGCATATTCTCATGTGTAACTGTGTAAGTAAAAACTGTGTAATGTTTGGTTTGCCTTCATTTTTATCCTTCACTAACTGGATTTCTGGAGTATATTATGGTAACAGAAGATGGTTGCTTGAAAGTAAAGGCTGAAAAGAAAGAAAAGCAAATTCCAAACATAAAAATTTGGAATCCGAGTTGTCAACATTGAAAATGGTGAAAAGCTAGTGCAAACTATTGTGGTATAATTACCCCCCAATGTTTCCAGAATCTGAACCATGTGACCAGTGGGAGAATGAAGTGGATGTCTGGACAAAATTAACCTTGGGGATCCTGGAGCAGTTGAAACATTTAAATTCCTGGATTGTGCTTAGGTGTCTCATAGAGACAAGAGGGCGAATTTTCCCATTCTACCCACCACGGGAATCGTAGCAGGCAAGAGGTGGACCATGGAAAGGTCCGTTGACCTCAGGGGGGATTTTCCAGTTTCGGGGCGGGGGGGGTGGAGGGGGGCTGCGGCCAGAAAATCCCATCCAAGGAATTGATTCTAACTACCACATGGTTGTTTTGATGTGTTGGAGTTAAGTACCATGATGAAACACCTTAAAATCAATAATGTTTTAAGCACGAATAAATATCGAAAAAATTAAATCTGGGGAAATGTGTACTCAAGTACTTATCCTTAGCTTACTCAAAGAATGTGAAATTAGTCATTGTTTTGTGAAGCTTCACATATTAATCTTCCTGATGGGTATTATAGCACAGGTGGCTTCATATTATTTTGCTGCATAAAAATAGGAATATCGTTTAGATTGGGAAGCCAAGAAAATAAAAAAGGGTTGCTAAAGGTAGCTGTTGGTGAGACAGTGGATGTGGGATTCTATTTGTTAAAAATTGTAAGTGAGATTCAATACAATGGGCATACGAAAGATAGTTTATCCACTGAATGATACGGAGATTGTGGGATAATGTACTCGATGAAAAATGAGTAAGGAAAGGTTACGGATTAACCTTGCTACCCTGAAACAAATGCTTGAGAGAAAGGAAATTAAATTGGCAAATGCAAACCGCAAACTGTTTGTTTTACAAAAAAAAGTGGATGCACTAAGAAATGGCAGGGGTTTTCGGTGAGAGGCACCACACAGTGTAATGCATTGTGCAGAATATGAAGGTTTTTATTTAATTCATTTTGTAATTTTGGTTGTACATGTAGGTCGGAATTTTCCTGTCCCGCCCGCCTGCCTCAGGAATCGTAGTGGGGGGGGGAACTATACAAAGGTCCGTTGACCTCGGGCAGATTTTCCGACCAAGGGATGAGCGCGGCCGGAAGATCCTGCCCGTAAAGTCTAAGCAGGATTTAGGGTCCTTCCCACTGGCAGGATCTTCTGGTCCCACTGTAGATGATACCTCGCAGCAGGTTCCCCAGCAGTGTGACAGGCGAGCCACACAAAACGGCATAGGCATTGGTGGGACTGGAGGATCCCGCCGGTGGCCAACGACGAGCCACCTCTGCCTTCAGAAAACACACTGCGGAGCGGGGGGGTGGGGGAGAGAGAAGGGAATCTGTTCATTGTACATTAATAATGTTTAGTCACAGGCAGGTGTTGGGCATTAACTGGGGTTTTATTTCTGCCTCTTTCAGTACGTCCCAACAAAACTATTTTGTGATTTTGCATCTATATTCGCTGCAAACATAAATGGCGACACTGGCGCAAAATCACGCAAGAGTCGGGAAACGAGAATCTCGCCAGTGAGATATTGTTTTCTGATTTTTCCATCCCTCACTGATGATACAACAAGATTCCCCCCCGGGTTTTAATAAATTTTAATATTATTAACAGGCCTCCCCAACACATGATCCCCATCACTGAATATTCACACCTTGCCGATGTGACATCATGTCAGCCAGGTTTAACAACAGCGTCAGATTCTTGATTCCTTCTTCTGAATTCTTACATAGGTTACCATCCCCCTGCTATACTAGTCTAAACCAGTCAGCTAGGCTCACACTACCTATTAGTTTGCAGAGATAGCTGTGGCCAAGTTGAAAGAATTATAGCCCATGATGTTTCGTCTTCAATTTGAGATGATAGAATCCCTACAGTTCAGAAAGAGGCCATTCAGTCCATCACACCTGCACCGACAACAATCCCTCCCAGGCCCTATTCCCATAATCTCATGTATTTACCCTGACACTAAGGGGCAATTTAGCATGGCCAATCAATCTAACCTGTACATCTTTGGACTGGGGGAAGAAACCGGAGCACCCGAAGGAAACCCATGCAGACAGTGGGAGAATATGCAAGCTCCACACAGACAGTGACCAGAGGCTGGAATTGAACCCGGGTCCCTGGTGCTGTGAGGCAGCAGTGCTAACCATTGTGCCACCGTGCTTCCCTGGTACCACTGGGAAAATCCAATATGTACTTATTTTTGCTCTGCTACAGAATACAAATACACAACGCATGACTGGCAACTTAGCTTGTCAAAAACCACCAAACTAGAATGAATACGATATCAACTTGCTGTTCAGCATAATTCAAATAGATGCTTTGCAAAGCTAATTCAAACCAGCTAAGTAGATGAGGCACCTTAAATCTCAAATGTGTTTTGTGATGGAGTTCCTGGTGTTGAACAGTGTTAATATAATCAATCATGACACACAAGTCAGAGCTATTACAGACAGAGGTTGATTTCCCACAGTGGGCACTTGGGTGACAGAGATTGAGTGAATGGAGTGGTGCAATAATCTGGGATGTCTAAGAAAAACAAATGGCAAGATTAAATATTGTTTGAACCTTGATGTCTTGGTTTGAACCTTGATTGCCTTGGGGAGGCAATGGTCTAGTGGTATTATCGCCGGACTATTAATCCAGGAACTCAGCTAATGTTCTGGGGACCTGGGTTCGAATCCTGCCATGACAGGTGGTGGAATTTGAATTTGGTTAAAAATATCTGGAATTAAGAATCTATTGAGGAAGTGATAAAAACGGTTGATGAAGGAAGGGCCGTGGATGTCGTCTATATGGATTTCAGTAAGGCATTTGACAAAGTCCCACATGGCAGGTTGGTTAAGAAGGTTAAGGCTCATGGGATACAAGGAGAAGTGGCTAGATGGGTGGAGAACTGGCTTGGCCATAGTAGACAGAGGGTAGTGGTCGAAGGGTCTTTTTCCGGCTGGAGGTCTGTGACCAGTGGTGTTCCGCAGGGCTCTGTACTGGGACCTCTGCTATTTGTGATATATATAAATGATTTGGAAGAAGGTGTAACTGGTGTAATCAGCAAGTTTGCGGATGACACGAAGATGGCTGGAATTGCGGATAGCGAAGAGCATTGTCGGGCAATACAGCAGGATATAGATAGGCTGGAAAATTGGGCGGAGAGGTGGCAGATGGAGTTTAATCCGGATAAATGCGAAGTGATGCATTTTGGAAGAAATAATGTAGGGAGGAGTTATACAATAAATGGCAGAGTCATCAGGAGTATAGAAACACAGAGGGACCTAGGTGTGCAAGTCCACAAATCCTTGAAGGTGGCAACACAGGTGGAGAAGGTGGTGAAGAAGGCATATGGTATGCTTGCCTTTATAGGACGAGGTATAGAGTATAAAAGCTGGAGTCTGATGATGCAGCTGCATTGAACGCTGGTTAGGCCACATTTGGAGTACTGCGTCCAGTTCTGGTCGCCGCACTACCAGAAGGACGTGGAGGCGTTAGAGAGAGTGCAGAGAAGGTTTACCAGGATGTTGCCTGGTATGGAGGGTCTTAGCTATGAGGAGAGATTGGGTAAACTGGGGTTGTTCTCCTTGGAAAGACGGAGAATGAGGGGAGATCTGATAGAGGTGTACAAGATTATGAAGGGTATAGATAGGGTGAACAGTGGGAAGCTTTTTCCCAGGTCGGAGATGACGATCACGAGGGGTCACGGGCTCAAGCTGAGAGGGGCGAAGTATAACTCAGACATCAGAGGGACGTTTTTTACACAGAGGGTGGTGGGGGCCTGGAATGCGCTGCCAAGTAGGGTGGTGGAGGCAGGCACGCTGACATCGTTTAAGACTTACCTGGATAGTCACATGAGCAGCCTGGGAATGGAGGGATACAAACGATTGGTCTAGTTGGACCAAGGAGCGGCACAGGCTTGGAGGGTCGAAGGGCCTGTTTCCTGTGCTGTACTGTTCTTTGTTCTTTGTTCTTTGATGACCATGAAACGATTGTTGATTGTTGGAAAAACTCATCTGGTTCACAAATGTCCTTTAGGGAAGGAAATCTGCCATCCTTACTAGACAGGCCTACATGTGACTCCAGATCCATAACAATGTGGTTGACTCTCAACTGCTCTTGGGCAACTAGAGATGGGTGATAAATGTTGCCCAGTCAGCAACACCCCACCAATGAATAATAAAAAAATGGCTCAATTTCTGCTTTTACTTTGATTGCATCAGATACATTGAATGTATTGAAGAGCCGGCTAGATATAGCACTTGGAGTGAATGGGGTCAAAGGTTATGGGGAGAAAGTAGGATTAGGCTATTGAGTTAGACGATCAGCCATGATCGTGATGAATGGCGGAGCAGGCTCGAAGGGCCAAATGGCCTCCTCCTGCTCCTATCTTCTATGTTTCTATGTATGTTTCGATGTTTCTATGTTTTCTGTAAGAGAAAGACACAACGTGAGATTACAATTTCTAATGCAATTTTATACAGAGAAATGAACAGGCACACTCGAATGATTCCCTTACAGGCCTCACAAGTAATTGAATTATCATACAAGTGCAGAAAGGATGTTTTGAATTTAAGGTTGAAGTTCAAAAAAATGATGAGGGAGCTGCAAAGGAGCATACTGATATAAAGTTCTACATTCTACTGGCCCCAGTGATGCATTCTGTCCATTGCCTCTGAGGGAAAGATGTTCCATTCCTTTCCATTATCATTCGCCTAAAATTAGAAACAAATATAATTATTACAAACATTTTTGTGGCTGAAAGGCATAAAAAAAATAGATTTTCTTACCATATACATCTGGCATCTGCACAAATGAGGAAAAGTAAAACCGAAAAAGGTTTTTATTTGAATGTAGAACTTGATGCACTATACCGCAGTGATAGGATTTGTTTTGGGTGAACAGTCATAAGTCCTCAAGCATTGCCCTGCTGATCTCCTGTCACTGCATTGGGACAATATTCTAACCACTTTACACGAGGAAAAGTGTGGAAAAATAGACAAATGCCATACATTTCTTAATGGTGCTTTAAGGACAGAAGTAGCAGAGGCCGTGAAGGTGGAAAAATGTGAAACCAGCCAGTGAGAAAAGTAATTGCAAAATTGAGAGATAGAAGGCGTGAATTCACGAGCAGAGTATATCAGTAAATGTGTGTTGTCAATAGTTCTTTCTATAGAATTCTGATACCACAATCTGAAAACCCAAGTCTCCTTGTCTTTTACCGATAAAAATTATAAAACACTGTGGATGTTGGAAGATACTGCAGACTGGTTCAATTAGGATTTACTGTGCTTTGCTAGATTCTTATAAAGAAGGTATATATTATTAACAGAGGATTTGTGCTTCACTTTAACTGTTTTACAATCCTTGCTTTGGTAATAAAACAGCTGCAATACAAAGCCCCTTAGGTTTTATAATAAACCAATATATGCCTACAATGGCTTGATCATATTAAAGGAGTTTATCATATTGTGAAAAGAACGTGGCATCTTCAAGGGTTATTGACTGGAGCAGTTGGGATTATGATCACTGAAGTGTGACTTTTCTTTCTATTGATTGGGCCTTATGGTGTATCCAAATGTTTCGGCTTTATTCATAAATAATCAATGTTTCATTAACTTGGCATGATTCCTGATATAAAGGATGAGATTCAAGTTTTATCACTGGAAGTTAAGAGCTTCAATTAATCTTATGTGATTTTTCGTTAGGATATTGACTTGCTCCACTCCATCATGGCAAACTAAAATTGAAATGTTGTACATTGCGTAATTTGCATTGAAAGTGTAATTTTGATAAGTGATTTTATTAGACATTGACATGCATAAAAATCATTAATAATCAAAAGCAGATTATTTTAGCTATTGCAGTGAGTTCTGGTTTGCTCGTAATTTTGTTTGAGATTCTGTCCACACATCAGCCTAGTATTGATCATCAGCTGTGATGCGTCAGATAGCTCCACAGAATTGCCTGTCAGTGGTACTGAGCTCCCTAACAATGTGTGATCCTGCAGATGCTAAACAGATTAAAACATCAATGAAAGTACTGAATCAGAGCTTTTGCTAAATCATTAGTACATTGTAAAGATACAAGCAAGAGGTCAGTTAAACCCTTATTAATAGATGGAGTAGTGGAAACAAGTGGTGCAGTTGATAGATTTTCAGTGGGAATGAATGGTAAGAATCTGCACATTCCCACTCAAGCAGAGCGTGTGCAAATTCATAATGCAAATACATGTTTCAAAGAACGTCAAAAAGCGCCATTCTGTAATAGTTGCATTGAATATTTTACTTTTTTTTGTATACTGGAATGGAGACTTAAGCTAATTAAAATGCTTGGCCATGCATCATATTTTAACTCACTTAACTCACATTTCAACTTTTAAAATAAACTCATTCTAATCAAAGTAAAAATTTTCACCTTCTGCATCAAAAACATAAAATTCTGGAAATGCACAGGTGCCTAAGTGTCGGTGGAAAGAAAGCAAAAAATTAACATTTTGGGTGTACAGCCTTGCTGTTCTGAGCTTTACTGAAGGATTTTCTCCACTGGCCTTAAAGCCTCTACAGAAGGATCAAACGGGATTTCCTGAAGCCGTACATGCCCAGAACCATTCTCAGAGAGATATTTTCCCAGAGGCTGCCTCCAATTTGGCTGCCTACAAGCTCAACAGCCTGACCATCACCCCCACCCCACCATATCATGGGCCCACATTATCCCAGTGCACTGGTGCTGTCCACCTGACACATTGGCGGTGGCCAATGGCACTGCCAGCGTGTCCAGTTGCCACCGCTGGGCTATCTGGTAGCCACTGCCAGTATGCCAGGTGGACACTGCCTGATGGGCATCGCCCTCCCATGCTCCCAACCACCCGAGGGCTTCAATGGCCTCCGAGCCCTCCAACGTGACCGTCGCGCCTGGTCTCCGCTAGTGGAGACCAGTAGCAATTTTCGCCGTTATCGCGCCGCGCCCAAAGCACAGAGACTTCCGTGTGCTGGGATTTGAACGGGCTATGCATATTTAAATGCTACTTTCAAATTGCTTATCAGCCTCACGCCCTTTCTGGGTGCTATCCGGTTCATGCCATTAGGAAGAGGCCCGGGAGACTCGCAAACCGTTTGGTGCCGGGTGCGAAACAGATTTTTAGGCTCGCACGCTATTCTCCAGGATCAGCGCAATCTACTAATGGTGCATCGAGGTCAGAGAATCACCCCCTTCAAGTCTTGCACAATCTTCAAATTTTGTAGTTGTGTCCAATACACCCGGGTCTAGGCTATAAATATAAATCGAGAAAAGCAGTGACTCCTCCATGTACCATCCCCCAGTCAGAAGTGTTGTGTGTTTGTCTACTGGAGGTATCCCAAGAACTGACTCCACAGAAAAACATCAGGGAGCACAGGTATTTATCTGCAAGTCTCACTTGCTAGGAATGCCTACTGCTCTTCCAGGGCGGTCCCCAGCAGATCTCCAGGCACCCAGGGTCACATGCTATACCCCCAACATACATAACAAGAAGTAAAGTTTTCTGTAATTCATGTGTAAATAGGATTGAATTAAATAATTAAATTATTGCATAGTGAAATTCTAGCATGCTGAAGTCTAATGTTTCAAAATACCAAATGGGTTGAAATGAAATGCCTGTTGCTACTAATATTTTTCACTTAAATAACATAGTTTTACTAAGTTTGGGGACTAAAATGATTAATACATAGGAATGCAATGTAATAATAGATTTAGAAATGATATGGCTAATACATTTTCTTAGAGATCCTACAGCTCAAAATTTCCCACTGTGCCGATGGATGGGGTGGTGATGCACCTGAACCCTGGCACCTTTCCATCGACACCAAAATTAAGTCATGGGTGGGATGGCCCATGGTCAGTCTTCCCTGCCCCATCAATTGAGGCCCTTAACTGACTTATTAAAAATTAATGACCACCTAAGGGCCTCATCATGTCACTTCTGGTGTTAACCCAGCTGCAGCGGGGCCTGTTGCCATGTGGTATGCGTGACAGATGAACCTGTGCAGGCCACTTGTCATGTCCCAGGCAATATACTCGCTTGACTGAAGGCAATCAATGCCTTAGATCGAGGGACTGGACATCAGGAAGGGCGGGCCTGCTGAGAGTCACCTCTATGCCCTTGCTTCTGACCCTCACCACAGCCCCCCACCCCACAAAAACCCACCCCACATTACTTATCTATAGCCTTTTGTTTTTATTTCTTCATTGGATGTGGGTGCTGTCGGTTAGGCCAGCGCATACTGCCCATCCCTAATTGCCCTTGTTCAGAGGGCATTTAAGTGTCAACCACATTGCTGAGGATTTGGAGGCACATGTAGGCCAGACCAGGTAAGGTCGGCAGATTTCCTTCCCTAAAGGACATTCCACGATATTCTGCTTGGGGGGGGGGGGGGGGGGGGGGGGCGGGGGGGTGGTGGAGGGGGGGGGGCGGGGGGGTGGGGGGGTTGGGGGGGGGTTCCGGCAGCAGGCACAACCTTCTCCTCAGTGGTGCTGCTGAGCCCAAGAGCTGCCAGCCTCATATTGGCTGGCAGCTCTCGCTAGGTGGGACTTCCATCCCGGGATCTTGATTGCAGGCCCGCTGCAAGCCTCCCCGCTGCCTGATTGACTCGTGGTTGGGCGCACCTTTCCAAAAAGTGGCACTGCCAAGTCTCTCACCTCCTCTCTAGCTGGCAGGCAGGACCTCGGACACCTCAACTAGATTCCGCCTGTTTTCCCAGCCCACCCTACCCCCTTTGCCACCACAGGCCACAAAAGATCTGTCGTTGGTTTCACAAATCTGGAATTTGCCGGGATCATTTTTCCTTGTTATTTATTGCTGTTTAAGTTTTTGCTGCTTGCCATGCATATGGGTAAATGACAGGTCCAAGTAATTCTCCAGATAATTCTTACAGTTTCAGAGGTATTTTTCTAATTAGCAGCAGTGATTAAATGTTATAAGCAGTATTATAATTAAATGAGTAACACTGAGCTACAACAAACAGCAGACAAACAAACAGTAATTAAAATTCAACAGTCTTTTTTAACCACCTTTTTTGAGTCCGAGATTGGAAAACTTTCAGCTCACAGGTAAGAGCACGACTAAGTGCTCAGGTCATATGTGTGGTTCATAGACACAGAAAGGGAGAAATTCTTTTTTCAGCTCTCAAGATAAGTCCCAACTCTAATCTCAGAGAAGTAACGCCAAATGTACCGGTATGAATTTTTCCACACTGGCTATCCATAGAACCACAGAACCATAGAATCCCTACAGTGCAGAAGCCGGCCATTCAGCCCCTTGAACATGCACCCGTTCTCCAAAGGAGCACCGTACCCAGGCCCGCCCACTATCTCCGTAACCCCGGACATTTACCATGGCTATTCCACATAACCTACACTTCTTTGGAGGGTGGGAGGAAACCAGAGCACGCGGGCACAGGGAGAACGTGCAAACTCTGCACAGTCACCCAAGGCCGGAATCGAACCCAGGCACTGTGAAGCAGCAGTGCTAATCATTGTGCCACCGTACCGTATAAGCTTCCTCGGTTTATTAATTTAGAACAGCTTTTGACTTTGAAAGCCACACCCACTGGAGCCAGGATTAAATCTGGCTCAAATTCAGTTTGCTTTGAGCCTTTTCAGCAGCAGTTCTCAAACTCTGGATTGCAAATCCAATTGCAGATGCAGAAACAGCAGATTCGATTGCAGGGGGGCGGCACGATGGCACAGTGGTTAGCACAGCTGCCTCACAGCAACAGGGGTTCGATTCCCGGTTTGGGTCACTGTCTGTGCGAAATCTGCACGTTCTCCCCATGTCTGCGTAGGTTTCCTCCGGGTGCTCCGGTTTCCTCCCACAGTCCGAAAGACGTGCTGGTTAGGTGCATTGGCCACCATGCTAAATTTTCCCTCAGTGTATCCCAACAGGCGCCGGAGTGTGGCGACTAGGGAATTTTCACAGTAACTTCATTGCAGTGTTAATGTAAGTCTCCTTGTGACACTAATAAATAAACTTTAATTTCCCTCTCCTCCAAGACTATACCCCCACGCCAGCAGCGAAGCCCAGGCTGTGCTCAGCCCTGCCCTTTCCCTGCGCATCTCACATTCTTTCTCTAGACCATGAACCCCTTTACTGAGTCTTGAAGCCTAGCCCTAACCATAAACACAGCAGCAATCCCTCTGCTGCTAAGTGCAGCCTGTCTAAGCCCAGGCTCAGTCTTCATATTACGAAACGATCTGCATTTCAACATTAACTACCTGAAGACCCTTACCCTGGGCTTCTGTTGCTTCCTGACCAAGGTCCATGAGCTGGAGCAGCTCATATGAAATAATGGACTGGTGAGTGCATAAAATAATAATTGTTTGAAAGTATTTTAAAGCACAGATTTTCATATTTATAGGATGCATTGTTATATGTCGATCTACAGTACGCAAACTTTAATAGCTTGTCACACTCATGCAATATGAACTTATGAGTCATAAATATGAACTGATGAACTATAAACCCAAAATGGATACCCTCCTGCAAAACAAAATGGAGTTGAGAGGTCAGAAGAACCTATTCCATTCTACTAAAAAACATGGAACTACAAGATCCCTGAGCTAATCTTCATATCTGGGCCCTTCTTGACAAAGTAATTAAAGTGCAAATGACCTTTCTGGACATATCTTTGAGAAGTAATTAAAATGCAAATAACCCTTCCGGTGGTTAAAGGCTGCACTTCTCCAGCTAATTAAAAATACTGGTTTTGCAATAGAGCTGCACACTCCAAACTGGAAATTCAGAGAATGTGTGTGATTTTATCAAGATGGCATGTGAATGGATGATGCTCAGATTCCCTTGCTTCACAAAGGCCAAGCCCACAGAAACTCTATAGGAGGGAAAGAGATGCTCTGGTCATATGACCGAAACTAGGTTTCTGATCAGGAGATTTAATAAAGAAAATTTCTGGAGTAGGCAGGGGCGATACACCTAGACCAGTGAAGGAAGACAGCGCTGCTTATGAAATACCAATAGGCAGGGGTTCAGGTTGGCCTTGACCTCACTACCTGAGCAACTGCAACAAGGCTTTGCTGCAAATCTTTGCTATTGCACCTTGACTGGAGTGGACCAAGAGACATCTGCTGCTGTGAACAGAAAACAACAGCGAATGTATATTCCTAACCCTCCAAACCCATTCCTTCAGTTGACAAAAGGATTATAGGCCTGCAAACTTTCAAGTCAGAATGGTTGCACAGTGGTTAGCACTGCTGCCTCACAGTACCAGGTTTGATTCCAGCCTTGGGTGACTGTGTGGAGTTTGCACGTTCTCCCCATGTTTGCATGGCTTTCCTCCGGGTGCTCCAGTTTCCTCCCACAGTCTAAAGATATGCAGGTTAGGTGGATTGGCCATACTAAATTGTCCCTTAGTGTCCAAAGGTGTGTGGGTCAGGTGAATTAGCCGTGGTAAATGCAACGGTTACAGGGATAGGGTGGGGGGGTGGGCTTGCTAAGATGCTATTTAGGAGAGTCGGTGCGACTCATTGGGCTGAATGCCCTTCTTCTGCGCTGTAGGAATTCTACAATTCTATGGTTAAGTCTTTACCCCAGGAAAAAGCAAGTGTGATAAAGTACTCTTCAAATTCCAAGACCAAAGTACGTACTACTTCTGTGTCTACAATCTTTTGTTGCATGCATGTGTATCTGTATGAGTAATGGGTGTATCTGAATGATTATTGGGTGTAGTCACATAAAAATTCGGGTGTTTAATAATAAACGTCCATCTTTATTTTTAAAGTTACAAGAAAACCTATCGTGTATGTATTCCTGACCCTCAGGAGTTAAAACATTTTCTTTTGAAGACACTGTCCTCAGTCAGTCGAGAGGTAGAGGAAAGCAAAGCCACCCCCGTCATCTTTCCCCTGTCCCTAACAAATTACATTCTGAATATTACTGTTCTGCTTTATTGCTGTTTTGTTTTTGTTGCTGTCTGGGGGTCATGTTAAATTTTAAGTGTTAATATGGGGTCATATTGGAAATTAGATTGCGTGCCGCCTAACAGCTATCAGGGAGAGAGCATGGTGATTCAATCGGCCTGGCTGGATTTAAAGCTGGCTCTCCGATTTGAAAGAAGTGTTTTAATTTCTTGCACCACTTAATCAGCTGAGTTGTAAACATCTGTGAAGAGTTCGGGGAAGGAATATGAGCAATTCCAGGATTTGGAGCAAAGAAAAAATTTTGGCAACCCCCCTTGTTGCTTCCAGTGTTTGTTTGCACTGTGTTTAACAAGTCCTAAAGTTTGGCAAAGGAAGTTGTAGAGAATTGTGTAATATGATAATGCATGAATTCATGTTTGGTTAAGGCCCATTGCGTAATAGGTGGAGTGAGCCGGCTGGTGAGTCATTGCCATGTTCTATATATTCCAAATCTTAAACTGAAACACCCAGCACTTCTAATGAAATTGTTTTTTAATACTTTTTAAAACTTCTCTTACGCATTTGCAGTCATTTATGGTACCTATTGATCTGTCTGATTGACCTTGCTCTTCAAGGGTTTTGTTCTTGCGTTTCTCTTTTGTACAATATTCATTTTGTACAATTGACAGATGACAATAAATACTCCCCACCATGCTAGCGTTGAATATGTTTTGCATGCTGTATAATATTAAGATAATATTATGGTAATTTTTCACCTTAAGAAAGAGTCCAATAACTTTAAGATAATAATCTTTTACATAGAATGATTTAAGATTTACAGCAACTAACCAATCCTTCCAATTGGCCTCTGACAGTGCGAATGCTCCATTCAAGTATCCTCTCACCCTCATTCTTCTAACCCCAGGAGCATATCATTCTATTCTTTTCACCCTCATGTACTTATCTGGATTTTCTTTAAATGCATCCATTGTATTCTATTTGCCTCAAAGAGTCCAGGTGGTAGCAAGTTCCACATTCCAACCAGTCTCTTGGTGTAGATGTTAAAGACCACCACAATTTCAGGATTTAAAAGCTACAAGGCTAAGTACGATTAATTAAGGGTTTATTTTGCACTCTACAGCAGAAGGGTCAGAGTGGTGCAAGTTGGCATAGAATCAGACATAGATTCCCTGCAATGCAGGAGGAGGCCATTCAGCCCATCGAGCCTGCACCGACAATAATCCCACCCAGGCCCTATCCCCATAACCCTACGCATTTACCCTGCTAGTCCCTCTTACACTAAGGGACAATTTAGCATGGCCAATCCACCTATCCTACACATCTTTGGACTATGGGAGGAAACCAGAGCACCTGGAGGAAACCCACACAGACACAGGAAGAATGTGCAAACTCACCCTAGGCCAGAATTGAACCCGGGTCCCTGGCCCTGTGAGGCAGCAGTGCCACCATGTCGCCCTGAATGGATGGGGTATGAATGGGGTGCTGAGATTTTGCCAAAATGTTGAGCAGATGTGGATGCAAATTGTGTTTCCAATTAGTTTCCCTTCCATTCAGCATACTGATCCAGTTACTGATCCTGTTGCTCAAGATGTGTGCATTCTAGGGTGGGGCAGGTGGTGCAAGGGAAAACAATTTAGAGGAAGGGTGTGTATTTAGTAATGAGATATTTACATTGAATGAGTGCCCAGTGCAATTCAGGTCTAACTGATCAGATATCCCTCAATGTAACATCCATATTGCCCAAGGGTTGCTAATCATGGTTCAAGCCATAGACCAGGGTGAGTAAGCAGGCCCAAGTATTATCTCAGCCAGTGACAGGGTTGAACCCATGCTGTTACCCTGATTTTGCACCACACTTCAGCCATCTATTCAACTGAGATAACTGACCCCATTGATAACAGGTATACAGCTCCAAATTGTATAGAATTGCTCTGTTCTTTTTCATCAAATAAGATGTTGAAACATACCAATGCTTGACTAATCTACCCTTCTCTCCCATGAAAAAATGAAGTCAAGCTTCAGCCAAAAGTCAAAGTAACAAAACAAAGCCCCTAGACGCCACGAAAAGATTTGCCTTTCACAATAATTGGATGTTCCAAAGAGCTTTACAGCTAATGAAGTGTTTTGATATGTTGTTGGAATGCAGCAAACACAACAAGTTCCCACAAATAGCAATGTGATCAGATGATCTGTACATTATGATGTCGATTGGGGGATAGAATTTGGCCACAACATTGGAGATAGTTCCCCAACTCTTCTTCAAAGCAGTCCATGGGATTTTTTTAAATCTCCAAGAGAGGGCAACTGGGGCCTTGGTCTAATTTTTCATCCAAAACACGTTGCAGCACTCCCTCAGTACTGTACCGGAACCTGAATCCAAAGCTCCAGACTAAATGATTATTCACATAAGCTCCCCAAGGTTCTGCTTCCAAAATGTACAGACCTCCAGGTAAAATCTTCCATCAATGAACACCTTCACAGTGGCCTGAGCCACACAAATACATTAAATATAATATAATATGGCCTGAGCCACACAAATAGATGAAAATGTAAAGACCCCAGTGTGGTGAACCATAGATGGTTACCACTCTGGGTACTTGTACATATGTTACTCTTGTTACTGTTGGGTTAGGGTTTGGGTGTTCCACCTGTTATTATTGTTTATGTGGTACACTCCGTTCGGCTCTGCCTTCTTACAGGAGTATAAAGGTCACTGCTACTTCCTAGTAGCCCTTAGTCTGGGATAATATTGTTAAGTAGTGTGCTCCAATCTTGTTGTGAATAAAAGCCTTTATTCCCGGGTACGTCCTAGCCTCCCGTGTGAATCAATCGCGCATCACCCAGCTTTTGGAAACGTGAACGTCAGCTCAATAACTACTACAAAATACTGGCTAGTAGACTGGCTATTGTCAAGCCTGATTTGATCTGCATTGGCTAGAGCATTTTGCAGAGATCTGCTAAATAGGCCAAAAAAACAGGTACCTATTTTACATGCCTCAGCACTGCAACAGCAACAAGTAGCCTGTGCTGGTACTCTCATTCAACAAAGTGAAGTGAGAATTCCATCTGACTACATGCAAAAAATACTATCACAACCCATAAGTAGATTTAAATCCTATATTCCGGTCTCCAAGCTGGCTGTACCAAGCACTACAGAATGCTGCATTCCTTATTCTGTCACTAAAGGGGTCAGTTAGCTCAGTTGTTGGACGGTTGGTTTGTGATGCAGCGTGACGTTAACAGCGCAGGTTCAATTACCATACTGGCTGAGGTTATTCCTGAGCCTTCTCAACCTTGCCTCTCACCTGTGGTTAAATTGCCACCAGTTAGCTCTCCCCCGCAAAGGGAAGAGCAACCTATAGTCATCTGGGACTATGGCGGCTTTACCTTTTACTAAAGTGCCAGACAAGTATTTCTTTTATGTTCCTCTTTGTCATAATCACAAAGCCTCTGGCAGAAAGCACAGAATGGGTTCAGAGAGATGGTGGAGTATCAGACACAAGACAACACCGTCAAAGATGTGCAGGTTAGGTGGATTGGTCATGCTAAATTGCTCCTTAGTATCCCAAGATGTGTAGGTTAGATGGATTAGTCATGGGAAATTTTTGGAGTTATGGGAATAGGGTGGGGGAGAGGGCCTGGGAGAGATACAGTGCAGACCTGATGGGCCAAATGGCCTCTTCTGCACTGTAGGGATTCTATGATTCTATGATTCAAATGATGACCTTCTACTTTACATAACTTGTCTCTGCACCTCACTTTGACACTTTTCCAAAAAGATCAGGGAATTTAATCTCCTCTCGAGATGCAGACTTAACTATTTTAAAATAGAGAGCAGGTCCCTTACATAGGACTTCTCCACAGAAATCCACAATTACAACTAATCTGTTCCATTGGTCATGGATTTACTACATTCCTAGAGTTTCTACAAACTGCAAAGCTTAATAACTTGACAAAAAGTACACACTTCTCTTTCTGTCACCTCCCAGCTTGTACTGGCCGGAAATATGTTTCAGATGCTGTGTTCTAGTCCAATTGTTCTGAGATACATCGCCAGGTTCCAATAGGTGCACAAGACACTAACTATACATCTCACAAGCCTGAAGCTCTCCAAGCTTGAAGAAGAGTTCCACTTTCCCAGCCTTGTATACCACCATTGGATGGCCAACTCTGAGGAATCATAGTCCGGTGTGTGATCTGCCCTACAACACATGGATGAGCACAAAAACTAAGACATCAGGCCAAATGAGACTCAAGGTTTCAGAAGCTTTTGGGCGGCACGGTAGCACAGTGGTTAGCACTGCTGCTTCACAGCTCCAGCGACCTGGGTTCGAATCCCAGCTCGGGTCACTGTCTGTGTGGAGTTTGCACATTCTCCCGATGTCTGCATGGGTTTCCTCCAGGTGCTCCGGTTTCCTCCCACAGTCCGAAGATGTGCGAGCTAAGTTGATTGGCCATTCTAAATTGCCCCTTAGTGTCCTGGGATGCATAGGTTAGAGGGATTAGTGGGTAAATATGTAGGGATAGGGTCTGGGTGGGATTGTGGTTGGTGCAGACTCGATGGGCCGAATGGCCTCTTTCTGCACTGCAGGATTCTATGATTCTATGAAAGCAAGGAGGAATGGAGAGAGAGAGAAAGAGGAATTAATGCAGTACCACATTCAAAAGAGTACACAGGCCAACTCAAGATATATTAAGAACAGCAGACGCTGCAAATGCTCTTCAAGTTACATCCTTCCTGGGCTTCACTGGCCCGAGTTTTTCACTCCTCAGGTGCACCCAGATAGCGGGCCTGGAAGCTGATGCAAAACATGATTCCGGCTGTGGTTGGCATGAAGTATGATTTCACGCTGGCTGGCCAAGGGCACAATTGAAATGTGGAGCTTGTTCAAGGAACCAGCTACTGCGTGACCTTGATAAGTATGTACCTGTCAGGCAGGGAGGAAGTGGTCGAGCGAGGGAACCGTGGTTTACTAAAGAAGTTGAATCTCTTGTGAAGAGGAAGAAGGAGACTTATGTAAAGATGAGACGTGAAGGCTCAGTTAGGGCGCTTGAGAGTTACAAGTTAGCCAGGAAGGACCTAAAGAGAGAGCTAAGAAGAGCCAGGAGGGGCCATGAGAAGTCTTTGGCAGGTAGGATCAAGGAAAACCCTAAAGCTTTCTATAGGTATGTTAGGAATAAAAGAATAACTGGGGTAAGATTAGGGCCAGTCAAGGACAGTAGTGGGAAGTTGTGCATGGAGTGCAAAGAGATAGGAGAAGCGCTAAATGAATATTTTTCGTCAGTATTCACTCAGGAAAAAGACAATGTTGCTGAGGAGGATACTGAGGTACAGGCTATTAGACTAGACAGGATTGAGGTTCATAAGGAGGAGGTGTTAGCAATTCTGGAAAGTGTGAAAATAGATAAGTCCCCTGGGTCGGATGGGATTTATCCTAGGATTCTCTGGGAGGCTAGGGAGGAGATTGCAGAGCCTTTGGCTTTGATCTTTATGTCGTCATTGTCTACAGGAATAGTGCCAGAAGACTGGAGGACAGCAAATGTTGTCCCCTTGTTCAAGAAGGGGAGTAGAGACAACCCTGGTAATTATAGACCAGTGAGCCTTACTTCTGTTGTGGATAAAGTTTTGGAAAGGATTATAAGAGATAGGATTTATAATCATCTAGAAAGGAATAATTTGATTAGGGATAGTCAACACGGTTTTGTGAAGGGTAGGTCGTGCCTCACAAACCTTATTGAGTTCTTTGAGAAGGTGACCAAAGAGGTGGATAAGGGTAAAGCAGTTGATGTGGTGTATATGGATTTCAGTAAAGCGTTTGATAAGGTTCCCCACGGTAAGCTATTGCAGAAGATACGGAGGCATGGGATTGAGGGTGATTTAGCGGTTTGGATCAGAAATTGGCTAGCTGTAAGAAGACCGAGGGTGGTGGTTGATGGGAAATGTTCATCCTGGCGTTCAGTTACTAGTGGTGTACCGCAAGGATCTGTTTTGGGGCCACTGCTGTTTGTCATTTTTATAAATGGCCTGGATGAGGGCGTAGAAGGATGGGTTAGTAAACTTGCGGATGACGCTAAAGTCGGTGGCGTTGTGGTCAGTGCGGAAGGATGTTGCAGGTTACAGAGGGACATAGGTAAGCTGCAGAGCTGGACTGAGAGGTGGCAATTGGAGTTTAATGCGGAAAAGTGTGAGGTGATTCACTTTGGAAGGAGTAACAGGAATACAGAGTACTGGGCTAATGGTAAGATACTTGGTAGTATGGATGAGCAGAGAGATCTCGGTGTCCATTTGCATAGATCCCTGAAAGTTGGCACCCAGGTTGATAGGGTTGTTAAGAAGGCGTATGGTGTGTTAGCTTTTATTGGTAGAGGGATTGAGTTTAGGAGCCATGAGGTCATGTTGCAGCTGTACAAAACTCTGGTGCGGCCGCATTTGGAGTATTGCGTACAGTTCTGGTCGCCGCATTATAGGAAGGATGTGGAAGCATTGGAAAGGGTGTCGAGGAGATTTACTAGGATGGTGCCTGGTATGGTGGGAAGGTCTTATGAGGAAAGGCTGAGGGACTTGAGGCTGTTTTCGTTAGAGAGAAGAAGGTTAAGAGGTGACTTAATAGAGGCATATAAGATGATCAGAGGATTAGATAGGGTGGACAGTGAGAGCCTTTTTCCTCGGATGGTGATGGCTAGCATGAGGGGATATAGCTTTAAATTGAGGAGTGATAGATATAGGACAGATGTCAGAAGTCGGTTCTTTACTCAGAGAGTCGTAAGGGCATGGAATGCCCTGCCTGCGACAGTAGTGGACTCGTCAACATTAAGAGCATTTAAATGGTCATTGGATAGACATATGGATGATATTGGAATTGTGTCGGTTAGATGGGCTTTAGATTTGTTTCACAGGTCGGCGCAACATCGAGGGCCGAAGGGCCTGTACTGCACTGTAATGTTCTATGTTCTATGTTCTATGTTCATTCAGGAAGGACAGGAAGCTGGAAAAAGATGGTGGGGTAGTTCTGTTAATTAGAAAAGGCATTAATACTGTGGTGAGAGAAGACCTTCGTCCTAAAGATCAAGATGTAGAATCAGTTTGGATGGAACTAAGGAACAGCAAGGGCAGAGAGCACTGCTTGGAGTTGTTCATAGGCCACAGTGGCAATATGAATCACGGTATAAATCAGGAAATAATAAGTACGTGCAACAAGGGTAATGATGGGACATGATACAGACTGGGTAAAGCTAATTAGTACTAATGTTGTGGAAATGCACACTGTGAAAGGCTGAGCACTGCTCGGTAGGTCAGGAAGAGAGTGGGCACCAAGAATAGGGAGGGTGTGGGCTGGCGCTTCCAATGTGCTCACTCTGGGGGACAGCCACTGCAGAGCTGTCTCAGGGAGCTGCTGACACATGAAAAATAAAAATCACAGGAAAGACAATGACAGGAATGTCCAGGCAGCACAATCTTACATAGGCCTCAGTCCCCAGACGTATTTGTTAATTGTATTTGAGCCCTGACCTTTCATCCCACCCTGGGTCAAGGTTGCAGCTTAAACTTAAAGGCTGCCTTGCCAATCGGTCCGCTCAGCAACCAAGAAGGCAGACGAACCATGTAAATTCCCAGCAATTGGTGTCTAATTAATTTAAATTGACTATTTCACTGTCATACACATCGGGGCCAACTGCAGCCTGGAGTGAATTTGCATCCGTTTCTGGGCCTGACTGGTGCACATGCCCATCAAGCAAAAAATTCAGGCCAATGAATCCCAGGAAGGATGCAAAATGCTCCCAATTCTCAAACTTATCTTTCTTTATTGGTAACTTTATATGCCTCTTGCTTTGATCTAATGCAATCCTTGATTTCTTTTGTGAGCTACGGTTGGAATTATTTTCTTGCTTTGCTTTTGTGCATTAAACGAATGTATTTTTGTTCTAAATTATGTATTAGTTCTTTAAACTTTAGACATTTCCTGTCTACCACAATACTGTTTAACATACTTTTCCAATCTACCTTTGCCAATTTCACCTTCATAGTTTCCTTTGTTTAGATATTAGACCATAAGAGCATAAGATATAGGAGCAGAATTAGGCTATTTGGCCCATTGAGTCTGCTCCACCATTCAATCGTGGCTGATAAGTTTCTCAACCCCATTCTCCTACTTTTTCCCTGTAACCCTTGATCCCTTTACCAATCAAGAACCTATCTATCTCTGTCTCAAATGCACTCAATGACTTGGCCTCCACAGTATTCTGTGGCAATGACTTCCATAGATTCACCACTCTCTGGCTGAAGAAATTCCTCCTCATCTCAGTTATAAAGGATTGTCTCTTTACCCCGAGGCTATGCCCTCGGATCCTAGTCTCAAAGGCCCTAGTTTCTGATTGAACTTCATCACTTTCAAACATTTTGTAAAATTTTATCATCTTACACTCATTCTTTCCTAAAGGCTCCTTTAGAACGAGATTATGAATTAGCCTTTATTCGTTGCATAACACTAGACCTAAAATGACTCATTCCATGGTTTGTTCCTCAGTGTACTGGTCTAGAAAACCATCTTGCGTATATTCAGGTCCTAACTTTGGTTTCCTAGTAGCTATGCCATTGTAATGGTTATCAGGTCATACTTATGACTTGAGTGTTACTGAAAAAAGACATTTTATCGAAGCTTTTTGTCTTGTACTCAACAGGACAATTGCAAGAAAATCAATGAGAGGGAAAACAACAACTTTTAAAGTTGAAGTTTATTTATTAGTGTCACAAGTAGGCTTACATTAACACCGCAATGAAGCTACTGTGAAAATCCCCCTGTCGCCACTCTGCGGTGTCTCTTCAGGGAAACTGAGGGAGAATTGAGCACGGCCAATGCACCTACCCAGCATGTCTTTCAGACTGTGGGGGGAAACCAGAGCACCCAGAGGAAACCCACACAGACACAGGGAGAGCGTGTAACCCAAGCCGGGAATCAAACCCGGGTCCCTGCAGCTGTGAGGTAGCAGTGCTAAAAACTGTGCCACTGCCAAAATTGACAATTTAGGTTGTTTTCATTGAAGGGGAGAAGGCTGGGGGGGGGGGGGGGGGTTGGGGGAGAACTGATTCAGGTGTACAAGATTATGAGGGGCATGGATAGAGTGGGTAGAGAGCAGCTGTTCCCTTTAGCTGAAGGATCAGTCACAAGAGGACACAAATTCAAGGTGAGGGGCAGGAGGTTTAGGGGGGATGTGAGGAAAAACGTTTTTACCCAGAGGATGGTTACGGTCTGGAATGCACTGCCTGGGAGGGTGGGTGGAAGTGGGTTGCCTCACGTCCTTTAAAAAAAACCTGGATGAGCACTTGGCATCATAATATTCAAGGCTAAGGGCCAAGTGTTGGTATATGGGGTTAGGTAGGTAGGTCAGAACATATGTTTCTCACATGTCGGTGCAGACTCAATGGGCTGAAGGGCCTCTCCTGCACTGTGTGGTTCTGTGATTCAGTTTGTCACTAGTCAGAATCGGAGGTCATATGCCCCTCACTGCTATTCCATTTTACATTGAATGAAAGGAGACAATTGTATTTTATAAAACCTTGCATTTGTAACATTACACAAAGGTTTACAAGATAATTTCATAATCCAGAAGAGTAATGGTTAACTCAGATTAACTCAGTTTTCAATCTTTAGCGATATATTTGTATTTCAGATATGTCACTAGAACTTACGATTGTGCCTCCCTCTTAATGCCTTGATGCAAGAAGCTTCATTAATCGGTGACTCAACTTTTTAAAGTTTCTTTTGAAGATTACTTGCTCCAGGGAAATACACCCAACACTCAGGATGTGTTGCAATAATGTTCTGCAGATAAATGTAAATTACAACTGCAAAACAGCAGCTGAAGATTCATTTGAGGTTTATTTTTAAAACTTACCCCTTGCCAGAGACAGCAATGTTGAACAGAACTGCAAGGCCATTAAATATGTTTAGGAAACACAGATTAAATCTGGTATATATGCTCAGAAATTATTGTGATTAAATATTTTGCAGAGTAGTTTCAAGGTGCATGTACAATCATCAGTCTTTTTGAGGCTTGCATTCTTCCAATAGGTATCATTGAGCTTTTGCTATGATTAAGTTTGTTTTAATAAGAGATCTTATCAAGATCTCTTATTAAAACAAACTTAATCATAGCAAAAACAAGCTGGTTAGGTGCATTGGCCATGCTAAATTCTCCCTCAGTGTACCCAAACAGGCGCCAGAGTGTGCTGACTAGGGGATTTTCACAGTAACTTCATTGCAGTGTTAATATAAGCCTACTTGTGACACTAATAAATAAACTTTAACTATAAAAGTTTAGATCAAGTTAGTACCGATAATAATGTCACAGCATTTTATCCTTTCCATCTTTCAGACATGGCATGCAGTCTATCATATGCAACAGTACCAACAACAGCAACTTGCATTTATATAGCATCTCTAATGTAGTAAAAAGACCAACGTACTTCACAGAAGCATTAGGAGCCAAAATTCAACACTGACCCTCACAAAGAAATATCAGGGCAGGTGGCCAAAAGCTCAGTTAAAGAGTATACAACAACTTTTTAAGGAGAGGCTCAAAGGAGGAGAGAGAGATAGCAAGGACGAGAGGTTTAGGGAGGGAATTCCAGGGCTGAGGACCTAGGCAAATGAAGGCACAGGTACTTGTAGTGGAGTGATTAAAATCTTGCATCTACAAAAGGCCAGAATTGGAGGAACACAGCGACCTTGGATGGGTTTTAGTTTGTGTAAAATAGACTTTCAGCAGATTGAATGCAAGATGCTATATCTGAATTACAGAAAATCATTGGAAACATATTAGATATCTTAATTTTACAGAATTCTTTTTATTCAAGTATTTCAGCTTCGATCTTAATCCCACGTCTCAAATCTTATTTTGCTGTCCGAAAAATGATTAAAAATCGAAGAGCAATCAGTGGTTTTTACTACCTTGATTGCTGTCCATGAAAATTATTTTGTGATTAATAGTCCAATTTGACAATGTTTGTAAATTATAACCTTCAGAATGGGTCAACTTGTTTGCTCCATTCCATGGAGAAATACAAATGATGTACTTACATATTTATATAGACCTAGTACTGTGTGAACTTGGGCTCTACAGATTTATTGAAAAGGTGATGACACATTGGAGATGTTTCCAATATGAAAGAGAAACCTAGCAAGGGAAGACAAATAAAAATGCTTTTAAACAAGGGGCAGTGATATAACATTTGTCAGGCTAGTGTGTAACCTGGAACACCAATAGTTTCAAAAGCCGAATCATTCTGGTAAAAACAGATACACCCAGTGTGGAATCCTTCCACATCAACAGATTCCTAATGATTTGCAGCAGTACAACGAGATCTGGTGGTGCCATACAACTGATCCTCTGATTACTGCCAGCAAACTGCGTGAATTGTAATTAGTAATTGCAAAACAGTGAATTTGGCTATTTTGTGCTATGGACGCAAATGGCCACTACTTGTAAAGTTAAATGCTGCTTCCTTCTTTATGTCAGATGATGTACAGCTTTCCTTAACAGTTTTCAAAATATAAAACCAGCAGTGACAGGAATCAATGAGATATTACAGGAAATGCTTCAGAATATCGCTGCTCAAGGAATGCGAAATTGATGGTTGACTGAGATCTTTCAATGCAATCTTTTCTCAAGACAGCAAGGCAAAGAAGTGTTGAGCAACACAAAATCCCACCCGAGGCCAACGGGCATTTCCATTGTCCACCCCTCGCCCGCTCCGATTCCATGGCAGGCGGGGCAATAAAATTCCATCCGTTGCTAATAATAACCTGAACCAAAAGCATGAACAGCCGTTTTTTTATTTTAAAAGTTATACAAAATTTAGACTTGGAAACTAAATTAAATCTTGGTTTGTGCTCATCTGACGGGTTTAGAACGTTTGTATCGATCGCTCACGGTCAGCTTCTCTACATTTTCCTTTAAGTCTAAAATATAGACGCTCTGTTGGTTATTTGTCACAAAAAATGCACAAAAATGATTTTAGTACATCAGCAAAATTATGTGTTAATGGGGCCAAAGGGGTTACATCTGTCATCTATCGAGATCCAAAAGGTGTTTCCTGTAGCTTTCGAGAATCCACGTTATTCAAGATTTGATTGACATGTTGTTAGGTTGAATTCATTTCCTGCAAGGACTGCCTAAGGCCGGCTGCCTGAACTTGTTTTGACTTTCAAACTTACACTTGTTCCCATAGAGCTACACTAAGTGAGCCTCGTCATATCAACCCAACCAAAGCTAATAGCTCATAAGAACAGTTTTTTTTTGCTTTCAGGATACATCAAAACAGAAAAATATGTGTCCAATCTTTAACACGCAGCTTGCATTATCTTACATTGAAGTTTCTTCAGTTCTGTACCAAAGTGTAAGGATTTAGGCCTTTAATATGGAAATAGCTTTTGCTTGCAACCACAAGGTTTTCTACAGGCTCATGTAAAAACAAGTTTTCACACGTGGGGAAGGATTGCTTTGGCTGCTGTGTGTATTGTAAAAATGTTCTTTTTGATCATATGTACATTATGGCTATATGCAGTAACCAGCACAATTCTACCCCACCCTCCCTGTGACCTTTGAGAATAATGAAAGATTGTGGTGACGTACGCAAGAAGGGCAGATTATTCTATGCATTTAAACCATCGCTCTGATCGCTAACCCCACTGATTACACACACTGCTTGCATATGAGTGTTCTAAAATAAATGTTTTGGAGCACGGTAAAAATGAATGCAAACATTTCTGTGAGGGGCAAAGAATATCTTTATTAACAATTCAGAAGAACAAAGTTTGTCCAACGGAGATGTACATTGTACAAGTACAGAGAAGACTTACAGGTTATACAAAGAAGACATAGAACATAGAACAGTACAGCACAGAACAGGCCCTTCGGCCCACGATGTTGTGCCGAGCTTTATCTGAAACCAAGATCAAACTAACCCACTCCCTATCATCCTGGTGTGCTCCATGTGCCTATCCAATAACCGCTTAAATGTTCCTAAAGTGTCTGACTCCACTATCACTGCAGGCAGTCCATTCCACACCCCAACCACACTCTGCGTAAAGAACCTACCTCTGATATCCGTCCTGTATCTCCCACCACGAACCCTATAGTTATGCCCCCTTGTAATAGCTCCATCCACCCGAGGAAATAGTCTTTGACCGTTCACTCTATCTATCCCCTTCATCATTTTATAAACCTCTATTAAGTCTCCCCTCAGCCTCCTCCGCTCCAGAGAGAACAGCCCTAGCTCCCTCAACCTTTCCTCATATGACCTACCCTCCAAACCAGGCAGCATCCTGGTAAATCTCCTCTGCACTCTTTCCAGCGCTTCCACATCCTTCTTATAGTGAGGTGACCAGAACTGCACAGACTTACAGGCTTTGCAGACAAAAGGGGTGGAAGTGTTACATTGGAGCACAGAGACCCACACTATCTGTTCTTTGCAGTTCCCTCTCGATGATGATAGATCACATTAATGTAGGTGGTCAAAAGAATGGTAAATAATTCCAATTAAAGATGTATGAACATATATATATATATGTAGTATTATATATTATATATCTGCAGACATACATAGCTCCCTAGGAGCTCATTCAGAAATAGCCTTAAGTGCTTCAATATTTGTGAACAGTGCTGACTGTTGAGTAGTTAGGTCCAGCATTCATTTTGCACACAGAAAGATCCCACAACCAGAAAAGAGAATAATCCTGAGCATATCTGCTTCTGGTGCTGTTGTGGAGAGCAGAATGTTGTCGAGAACAACAGAATTTCTGATTCTTCTCTGATTCATGCCATTGGATCTTTAACATGCACTGAACCAAACAGCAAAGAGCAGGCCATCATCTAAAGGATATCATCATAGAACATAGAACATTACAGCGCAGTACAGGCCCTTCATCCCTCGATGTTGCGTCGTCCAGTGGAACCAATCTAAAGCCCCTCTAATCTACACTATTCCAATATCATCCATATGTTTATCCAATAACCATTTGAATGCTCTTAATGTTGACGAGTCCACTACCTCTGCAGGCAGGGCATTCCACGCCCTTACTACTCTCTGAGTAAAGAACCTACCTCTAACATCTGTCCTATATCTCTCACCCCTCAATTTAAAGCTATGTCCCCTCATGCTAGCCAACACCATCCGAGGAAAAAGGCTCTCACTATCCACCCTATCTAATCCTCTGATCATCTTGTATGCCTCTATTAAGTCACCTCTTAACCTTCTTCTCTCTAACGAAAACAACCTCAAGCCCCTCAGCCTTTCCTCATACGATTTTCCCACCATACCAGGCAACATCCTGGTAAATCTCCTCTGCACCCTTTCCAACACTTCCACATCTTTCCTATAATACGGCGACCAGAACTGTACGCAATACTCCAAATGCGGCCGCACCAGAGTTTTGTACAGTTGCAGCATGACCTCATGGCTCCGAAACGCAATCCCTCTATCAATAAAAGCTAACACACCGTACGCCTTCTTAACAACCCTATCAACCTGGGTGCCAACTTTCAGGGATCTATGCACATGGACACCGAGATCTCTCTGTTCATCCACACTACCAAGTATCTTACCATTAGCCCAGTACTCTGTATTCCTGTTACTCCTTCCAAAGTGAATCACCTCACACTTTTCCGCATTAAACTCAATTTGTCATCTCCCTCAGTACTGCCCTGAACTATCAGTCTAGAGATTAAATGCTGAAGTCCTGGGGTGCAGCTTGAAATCCCAACCTTCTGCCCCAAGCACAAAATGCTCCCAGTTGAACCAAGAACAAATTTTTATATTATTCCAGAGAAAATCAGACATAATACAGCAATAACTTACACTTATGTAATGTCTTTAAAATAGGGAAATATTCCAAAGTGTATCATAGGAATGTAATCAGACACAAATTAACACAAGTCAAAGAAGCAGATATTAATGCTGTGGTAAAAATAACCACTTGAGTCTGTAAGCGTCCAGTAAGCAAAGATTTTATTCGCGTATGCTGAGAAATGAGATCCATCCTAGTTGTTTTTCCAAGCATCTCTCAATAGTACAAAGTCTGTGTCACAATTTTATAGTCCTTGGTTCTCACACAGCAAAACATGTTTTGGCACAGACCTGAACAACTGATGTTGCTTTAGCACATACATAAATTAACCTAGTCAATGAATGTGGCACTTCATGCTGCAGATGTTCCCTGTTATCTCAGTATTTGGCCTGAGGAGGAGGTTTGTTCGCATTTGGGGCCTAATGATTCCATATCTGTTACCTTATCTCCTTAACACCTTGTCTACCCAAGCTGTGAAGACCAGGGCCCAGATTCTCCCAAAAAAAATTCTAAGTCCCCAATTTGCATAAAAACGGGAATAACTCCTGCTGGTTTTTTCAGCGTGATTTCCACAATGAATCTCCGACACTCTGTGCATCACAGAGTGCCCAAGCGGCATTCACCCTGGAAATCTGGGGGCAGAGCCTATTCCTGCCTGAGAGGCTGGCAGAATGGTGCTGAGCAGGCCACTGCGCATGTGTCGATCTGTCAGCACTCAGATCAGTGCATGCGCACTGGCCCCACAATCTCCTGATCACTGGCCAGCCCTGTAACCCTCCATCACTGCCCTTAACGACCCGCCATCTCCCCGATTGCTGGCTTCCCAGACCTCTCCGGGCCAGCCCCTATGTTCCCTGCCCCCCACCCGGCCAGTCCCGATCTCCCCAGCCCCCACCCGGCCAGCCCCGATCTCCCCCTCCCTGGCAGCCTGACCCCCCTCCTCAGTAGTCCCAACACCCGACAGTTCTGACCCTGGCATTGCCAGTTTGCCCCTTGGACAGTGCCAGGGTGCCAGGCTGACACTGCCACACTGGCGCTGCCCAAGGAGCACCTTCCCCCCCTTACCCCTGACCTCCCTGGAGGGGCCTCAATGGCCTCTGTTCCCTCCAGTGAGGTTGGCTGCCTGTTCCCCGTCAGTGGGAAGTAATTGTAAAACCCGCTGGAGTGGACCACTCCCGGGGGGAAGAGAGATGCTAGCAGGGCCGGAGACTTCAGTCCCAGGCTTGCTAATGATATGGAAATGCTGATTTCCATATTGTAATCAGATTCACGCCGATTTCCGACGTAGAGCTGATTACGTCAGAATTTTTCGGTTGGGAGACACACGGAGGCCGTGGCACCCAATGGGAAACCCATGAAATTGCCTCCGCTGATATCTCCCGGCCCATTGCGCTAACTCGGAGAATTGCCCATTAATTTTATGGCTTGTGACCTTCTTGGTTGGTTCCTGCAGTACTGGCTACATATGCCTACAGTATTGGCTATATTTCCCATCATTCCTGGAAAGAGTTCTCATGAGTAATTTTTTTCTATTCTAAAGTTATTAATGTACATGTTAATATCAATCTTAGTATGAAACCTTTTCAGTTACCCCAATTCATTAGGATGAGTGACTAAAAGCTCAAAGATCATAGTGCTGGATTTTAAAATCGTCTTAAAAGAGGTGGAAGAACCTACAGGTTGAGGGAGGAAATTCCAGAGCCTCGGGCGCGACAGCTGAGAGCACAGCTGCCAAGACTGGGTCAAAGAGAATGGAGGAGCCCAGAATTAGAGGAACACAGAGTGCTTGGAGGATTCTGGGCTGGAGGAGGTTCCAGAGATGGGGGTGGGGAAAACCATGGAGTGATTTGAACATTAGGATAAGAATTTTAATATCAAGGTTCTGGTGGATAATATAGGTCAACACGCACAGGGCTGATGGGTAATCAGTAGATTAGGATAACACTAACAACGTTTTGGATGAGTGCAAGCTTATGGGGGGGTAGAAGATGGGAACCAGATATGAAGGCATTGAGATGTTTTAAATAAAAATAGAAAATGTTGGAAATACCCAGCTGCTCTGGCAGCATCAGTGGGCCAAGAAACAGAGTTAACATTTCAACACGATTTCCATTATCCCACAAAAATTTACTTTTGGATTGGGATAATTTACTTTGGAAGTAACAAAACCATGGGTTTAAATAGCAGATGAGCTGATGGAGTGAGAATAAGGCAGTTCTTGTGATGGCGAGATTGTATAGTTTGAAACTCAGCGCAGGGTCAAATAAGATGTAGAGATTGCGAATAATCTGGTTCACTTTACGATCAAGGAATGGGATGGGATCTATGGCAAGAAAACTGAGTTTGTGGCAGGGACCAAAGCAATGGGGGGGGGGGGGGATATTATCCAGAAGAAAGCTATGGAGTTAGGTTGACGAGGGTATGGTTAATGCCTTATAGATCAGATTTCCAACTCTAGCCCGCCTCCAACTGCCCACTTGTGATTTTGACTGAGACGGAAAGGAGGTGGGAAGCCAGCCTGCTCCAAGCAGGCCGATGAGCATCATAAATATGGTAAGCCTCATTGCTATTGTACTTTTTGATGGTCTGGTTTCTCCAGCATTAGAAACCTGGCAGTGTCATCCAGGAAAAGGCTGTTATATGCAGGAGGAGAGTGTCTTTACACTTACCTGTTGGATCCAGCAAGCCGACCTGAGCAATCCCTATGATCAGACACACGCAAAAAAAAGCATTGGAGAATGCCACAACGTACTACTGCAAGCTTTCCATTGGCATGTGACTTTAATTAAGCAGTTGCCACGGTGCTAAATGTATCAGACAAATACAGAAATATTTTCATTTTACACTTTATAGACATGACAACGAGTAATACGTGGCAACAACAAAAGGGTGATTTGAGATAAAGTCATGGAAAAATAGGTAGGGTCCAGACTTGGGGCACTGGCTAAGTTTCTAACTGACAATGGAGGGAAGTTCCTGGTGACGAGTTTAGAGTTTTGTGTAAAAACATGAACACTGTGATCATGAATAACGGAAAATCCTTTCAGTAATGAACTCTGTGAAAGGAGTCACATGGTGATGGATGAAATGCTGCAGAAAATTTTAGCTGATCAACCGATGCTGCAGGTTGACAACTGCACTGGCATGGGTGGTTCATGCAAAAGATTTACGTCAGGCGATTGAAGGGGACAGTCCCTATCAATTGATCCATGTGAGGAATCCCAAATTACCCTTTGTACTGGGCAGATCGTCCTACTCTCCAGAGAGGACTATTGTTTCTGCGCGTTTGAATGTTTTAAACGCAGGGAGAAGGGCTTTCATCAAGTTTGAGGTCTTGAAGAAAATTCTTGGAGAAAATTCAGGGAGCTCCAGTGCATCTGTCCAACCTGCCTGCTGCAGATGCATCAGTCCATTACAGTATCGGGAGGGGTGACCACCGCACAGTCCTTGTGAACTTGCTGCATCCCTAGCCAAGCTGTTTCAGTACAGCTACAAAACTGGCAGCTATCCGGCAATTTGGAAAATTGCCCAGCTTTGTCCTGTATACAAGAAACAGGTCAAATATAATCCAGCCGATTATCGCCCTATCAGTCTACTCTTGATCATTAGCAGAGTGATGGAACGGGTCATCAAAAGTGCTATCTAGCAACAACAGATTAGAGGGGCTTTAGATTGGTTTCACTGGTCGGCGCAACATCGAGGACCGAAGGGCCTGTACTGCGTTGTAAGGTTCTATGTTCGAATACTTACTCAGCAATAGCCTATTCACTGACACTCAGTTGGGTTCCAGCATAGCCACTTAGCTCCTGACCTCATTACAGCTTTGGTTCAAATATGGATAAAAGAGCTGAACTCCAGAGTACTGACTGCGTATGGCATCAAAAAGCACTAACAAAACTGAAGTCAATGGGAATCAAGGGTTAAACCCTCTGCTGATCAGTGTCATACCTAGCACAAAGTAAGACAATTGTGATGGTTGGAGGTCAATCATCTCAGCTCCAGGACATCACTGCAGGAGTTCCTCAGGGTAATGTCTGAGGTCAAACCATCTTCAGTTATTTCAT
This sequence comes from Mustelus asterias, assembly GCF_964213995.1. Taxonomy (NCBI): domain Eukaryota; kingdom Metazoa; phylum Chordata; class Chondrichthyes; order Carcharhiniformes; family Triakidae; genus Mustelus; species Mustelus asterias. The sequence continues at coordinate 22,125,095 of NC_135814.1, read as the reverse complement.
TAATGACCTTCCTTTCATCATAATGCCAGAAGTGTGGATGTTCGCTGATGACTGCACAGTGTTCAGCACCGTTTGCAACTCCTCAGATACTGCAACAGCCCATGTCCAAAAGCAGCAAGACCTGGACAATATTCAGGCTTGGGCTGACAAGTGGCAAATAACATTTGCTTCATACAAGTGCCAGGCAATGACCATCTCCAACAGGAGAGGATTTAACTGTCAACCTTTGACATTCAATGGCATTACCATTGCTAAATCCCCCACTATCAACATCCTGGACGTTACATCAACTAGAAATTGAAATGGACCAGCCATATAGACACTGTGGCTACAAGAGCAATGATGTGGAGATGCCGGCGTTGGACTGGGGTAAGCACAGTAAGAAGTCTCACAACACCAGGTTAAAGTCCAACAGGTTTATTTGGTAGCAAATACCATAAGCTTTCGAAGCGCTGCCCCTTCGTCAGATGGAGTGAAAATCTGACTCCATCACTCCATTTTCACTCCATCTGACGAAGGGGCAGCGCTCCGAAAGCTTATGGTATTTGCTACCAAATAAACCTGTTGGACTTTAACCTGGTGTTGTGAGACTTCTTACTGTGCTACAAGAGCAAGTCAGAGGCTATGAATCATGCGACAAGTAACTCACCTCCTGACTCCCCAAAGCCTGACCACCATCTACAAGGCACAAATTAGGAGTGTCATTAAATACTCTCCACTTGCCTAGATGAGTGCAACTTAGCAACACTCAAGAAGCTGGGCACCGTCCAGGACAAAGCAGCCTGCTTGATTGCTACCATTTTCACAAACATTCAATCCTTCCACTACCAGCACGCAATGGCAGTAGTGTGTACCCTCTAAAAGATGCACTGCAGGAACTCGCCAAGGTTCCTTAGGCCACATCTTCCAAAACACGACCATTACCATTGAGAAGAACAAGGGAGCAGATACTTGGGAAAATGACCATCTGGAGGTTCCCCTCCAAATCACTCACCATCCTGGCTTGGAAGTATATCATTGTTCCTTCACTGTCACTGGGTCAAAATCCTGGAATTCCCTCCCTAACAGCACTTAGGTGTACCTACAATTCAGAGACTGTAGGGTTCAAGAACACTGCTTACCACCACCTTCTCAAGGGCAGCTAGGGATGAGCAATAAATGCTGGCCTAGCCAGCAATGCCCACATCCTGTAAATGAATTTTTAAAAAAGGCACCTTCACATATTCATGTTTTGTAATTACAATCCTGAGGAGCAGAATACAATAGATCAAGGACTTAGAGATTATGACACACAGGACAGGGCTATCACAACCAAAGGCCATTTGCCTGAATTGTGTACTCAGGTGACATATGTTCCAGAAGGGTTCAGTGAAGGGAGGGATGCAACAATTGTGGGACATGCAGGAAAAGCTACTGACAGGTTTAAATATTGGTTAAATGTTCAAAATGATGGCCAAGGAATGAGGGTTATAGACTGGTAGTGTGGGGTACAAGAATGGAAAGTAAGAAAGTGCAGCGCAAGTTCTAATAGTGGGTCTGAGAGGGAGTCCTGTTCAGAAAATGATCTTGTACCAGAGAAAGAATCTCTGACCATGTGAGAGAGAGATCTTACAGTAGTCATCCTGATAGACATTGAAGTACATGTAGAGGCCACAGCTTGCATAGATAACACATTACAATAAATGGAACAATCTCAAGATAGGATTAGAAGAAGTCCTCGTTACCATGAAGTTTTGGTGGTTACAAACAGACTAAAGGACGAATTAATCAGAGCCAAAATAAAATAAATCATAGAGTTAGAAAGAACTTGGAGTTTATTCTAAAGTATTTCATAGAGAACAGCGAGCCTTCTCGCACAGATCGACTTGTATAGAAAAGATCTTTGCGGATGGAACTTATAAGGCTAAAGGGAGGCTAGTTGTTCAAAGTTTTGCACAGTGATTGGACAATACAGCTAGAGTGGACTCTCCTGTAGTGGGAAAAGTAATCTTCAAAGTCATTTTAGCTCTGGTGGCCTCAATCATGAGAATGTAGACCAATTGACATAAAAGCCTAATTTCAACAGAGTGAAAATTTTCAGAGAGCAATCTTTGTGAAATACCTAAAGAGGCAAACGGTGTGGAAAATAAACTATGGAAACTAAACAAATGCTTAAATGACCTAAATGATGCCACAAAGGTGTGTATTTTTTGATGAGATCTATTTTGCTGAATGTAGCTTACATTCAACCAAAAGCTGAACCACCAATGTTTTATTGGTATTAAAATGGAAAACTTTCAGTCAACTTCTTGATGCATGTTGATGATTTCTTTTGGGGAAGTACCATGGAATTGGAGAAATGCGATATTAATAAGATCACATTGGAATTTAAGATTAAAGTCAGGCTTCAGGGGTATTTAAATATATTGGTTATTATATATTGGTTAAGTAGAATAGGGCTGGAGCAATTTTGAATCATCAATTCTATGTAAAGAGTGTTATGCCTATCCTGGGTAATTGTGCTAGGTCATCTCAGAAATGTCATTTCTAAAGAAGAAACAGAGCAGTTGCAAAGCTTAAATGGTCAGTTGAATTGGTTACACGTCAGACATGACCAGATGTTCGCTTTGATATATTTAGTGATACTTCTTTATCCAGTCTTCCTAATGGATATTCAAGTGCATAATATTTTTGGTGGATGAAAATGGGAAATATTGCCGTTTAGCCTGGGAAGAAAACAAAAAGGCTTCTTAGAAGTACTACAGCTGTGTAGACACAGTCTCTTGTGGAAGCAATGCTTATGGGATTCCATTTGGCAAATAGTTTAAGGGAAATTCTATACGAAAAGAGTACTGAAAACAATTTGCCTGCTGAATGTTATAAAGTTAATTATTCCTTGTGGGATAACATGCACACTACAAGAAGCGTAGTTGAAAAAAGATTAAGAATTGAACTTGCTAGCATGAAATGTTGGAAAAAAAGGAAATCTCCAAGATCAAATGGGTTGATGCAAGTCATCAATTGCCTGATAGTTCTACAACAAAGGAGTCCTTGTACCAAAAGATTATTGGGATCCTAGAAGAGGAATGTCTTTTAATATAATGTTATATAGAAGAGAAGGAAAATCATTTTTTTCTTCTTTGATTTGTTTTGAAATATTGCTTGTGATTATTATTTAATTTTTATTTAAAAATAAAAAGGAATCTGGTAATTAAGTGTTTACAGATGGAGGCCAGTCATTGGATAATCACTTAAGCACACTGAAGCAACTGAAGGCCATTAGTGGTTGGTTGTAGGGTTAGGAGCAATATATTTGTAATGTTTCATTTTGTGAATGCATCTAAAACTCAAATAAAGATTGACTTCTGGTTTCCTCCTTCACCAGCTGGCTGTCAGATGTTTAACATGGATATACAATATTAAAAATGATTGAAATTATATGGAAATCTAATGCTTAAAATATCTGGATCATCTTGACATTTTTAATCAGTTTTTAATTTACCAGCATTAGCAAATTAGGAAATGTGGTATATGGAAGACATTTCTTTTCTCATTTCCTTCTGCCTTCCCCTTCTTTTAACAATCAGAATTGTCTGTGTGAAGTTTGCACATTCTCCCCATGTCTGCATGGGTTTCCTCCAGGGGCTCTGGTTTCCTCCCACCGTCCAAAGATGTGTGGGTTAGGTGGATTGGCCATGCTAAATTGCCCCTTAGTGTTAGGGGGATCAACAGGGTAAATACGTGAGGTCACGGGAACAGGGCCTGGGTCGGATTGTTGTCGGTGCAGGCTTGATGGGCAAAATGGCCTCCTTCTGCACTGTAGGGCTTCTATGATTCTATGAATGTGTTTTGCAATTTTCTCGACTCTCTTCCTCATTGAATCATTTAGTTGCCTTCAGCTGAGCAACCTCCCCTGCCTTTCTCCAACCTAAAATATTTATCTGTAACTCATCACAAAGACACAGGCATCAAGAAAATTCAATTTGCTTCGTATTTAGCACTTTTTCAATAAATTGAGATTATTTTCTTCCCATAACAAAAGAATGTTTTCATGGTCTATCAGAAAACCTTGATCTACCTAGAGGATATTCTGCTCAAAATCCTCCAGTAATACCAATAATACCCAAATGTGGAAGGCTTTAGTTCCTATAAATTGTGGGTTAAATTTGAAGCTGAATCGCAGGTCTGTACATTTTGCAGTTCTAAGATTCCGAGTATTAGCTGGGCAGAAAATGTTACCAGTGTAGAAAATGGAGTGGCTATGAGGTCTGAGGTTATCATGCCCTACTTTAACAATAATAGATGGTTGATTTTGTAGCTGGCAATATATTGGTTTCTGAGGTATAAGTGCTTGGCAATCTGCAGCTTTACAACATAAAAAAATATTACCGCCCTTTCAAACGAACTCAGTCAATCAGGAATTAATCTGGCCCACCTCCCTCATTAAATATGAACTTTAATGCACCATTTTGTATGAGGTGTAGCATAATAAATTGGTTGGGAAGTTGACAGTGATGACAAAATAAATAGTGCTTGCTAACTTTTTCTTAAACCAAAAGGGTTATTTTTTTCCCTCGCTACAGCACAGTTAATTAGTTTATTGCCAATGAGTGGTTACAATATTGGTTCACCTGCACGATTGTCTATTGTATGCTGAGTTTGTGTGGGGAGGTGCCTAGTGTGGAAAAAGTGCGAGTGACTTTGACAAAACTAGAAGATTATTACCACATGCTGCATTTTCAAATTTTCTTGTGGTTTGTTGTTGACCTAAATAAATTGAAAACAGGAAGCTGGCTGCCTGCTTCTCTCCTTAGGAAATCAGAAGTTACAAATTATCTTTATTGTTAAGAAGTAATATTTATAGATTAAATACTGGTGACCAAACTATAAGCTTTTGCTTTCGATCATTTATTTTTCATGCATATAATGTGGTTCTTAAGACAAAATTATATCTATGTATATTTGCAGCTGGAGGGGTATCTAGAGGAGGAGGGATTTTTACTTTACTAGAAGGTAACATTTGTGTTTAATTTTGTAGAGCTTTGCAGAATACAAAATGTGTTGCTTCGTATTTTTATGGTTGTATTATTTTTAACAAATAAATGCCTTTAAAAATAAATTACCTGTGCAGCAAATCTTCAGGCACTTAAGTACATTCATAGGAACAAAGAACTGGAGTAGGTCATTCAGCCCCTCAAGCTTGTTCTGCCATTCAATCAGATCAAGGTTGATTTGTACCTCAATGTCATTGTACCCACCTTCTCTCCACATCCCTTAATATCCTTGCCTAATAAAAATACATCAATCCTAGCATTAAAAGTTTAAATTGACCAAGCATCCAGGCCCATCTGAAAAAAGGAGTTTCAGATTTCCATGACTTTCGAGTGAAAAAATGCTTTATTATTTCACCTTATATGCAACCTTCCTCCCCCCCCCCCCCCCCCACCTCCACCCCTGCCTTGATATGAAGTCCAAAGTCCAACATTCCATTCTAATTCTTGTTTACTCTTTGTATCTGTGCACTGTATCTCAGTTACCTGAGCACTTCTGTTAATGGTATGTTAATTATTTTATCAAGGTTAAGTATACACAAGTGAACGACATACATCGGATGAGCAGCTTGGGTACATATGTAAAAACACACACACCCAGTGTAGAGGGGATCGAGGAAGGAGGAGGAGCTCCTCATGAGCCTGCTCCTCGGCCCAAGCAAGTTGGTATTAACAGGTCCAGGCAGTGGGTGGTTCAGGGGGTGAACCTGATCCGACTGTTTGCCCCTCTATCGCATCTACGCTCACGGCTGAGTGGCCTTGGAGAGGGAGCATGCGGTATCCCCTGGCACTTTTCAAGCCTTCTGTGGCCAATGGATGCCTCAGGGGCTGGGTGCATCATCATCCCCGGGAGTTACACTTTTGGTTAATTTTGTAAGTTCCTTTTTGATGTTTTGTTTTAGTTTTAGTGCCCCACCAGAGGCTGTCACCCGCTCTCATTTATACTTAATTTATTGATTTGCATTTTATTCAAACGTTTAAAAAAGGCTTCCGGCACTCTGGGTGTTAGCAGGTACAAGACAGGGATATGTAATGCTGCATTCTGCAAATAAACCTACTATCAAACCTAAAAAAAATGTCTAGCCTCATACTTCACCATCTAGCTTGGAATCCATTTAGCACAAAGATAGTCTTTTGCCCCTTCTTTCACCTCCATTGAGAAAATATTTTGATTTGTCTTTCAGTGATCAGCGTGGATGGTCATACATTGAAGTCTATCTGCCATAATATTTCCATTCACTTTAAGTCTGTTTATGCCCCTTTGTGTCTATCACCTATAAAACTTACTGTGCCTCCAGTCTTACAGTCATCTGCAAACATGGATGGATATACATCTCAATTTCTTCAACCCAGTCATGAATATATGTAGTAAAAAGCTGATGCTCAATGCATAACCCTGTGGAATGACATTTGTCACGTTCCACATATCAGAAAATCTTATCAAATGTCTTCTGGAGGTTCATGAGGTTGCCATCAATAAAATGTTCCCATATTAGCATTTGTTATTTATGTTTCAGTGTTATTGTAAGAGAATTGAATTGTGTTTCTTGACAGTATTCACCCATGATGAGATCACTTTGCTGTTCTTCCATAATGATTGAAGATTGAAGCATTTGACAAGGTCCCTCATGGTAGGTTGGTACAAAAGGATAAATCACATGGGATCAAGGGTGAACTAGCCCGATGGATTCAGAACTGGCTTGGCCATAGTAGCGGTGTGGAAGGGTACTTTTCTGAATGGAGGTCTGTAACTAGTGGTGTTCCGCAAGGATCAGTGCTGGGACCTCTGTTGTTTGCAATATATATAAATGACTTGGAAGAAAAGGTAACTGCTCCGATTAGCAAGTTTGTGGATGATACTATGATTGCTGGAGTTGCGGACAGTGATAAAATTTGTCAGAGAATACAGCAGGATATACAGCTGGAAAATTGGGCGGAGAAATGGCAGATGGAATTTAATCCGGACAAATGTGAGGTGATGCATTTTGGTAGATCCAATTCAGGATCTGAAGCTATAAACTAAATGGCAGAACCATCAGGAGCATAGATGCACAGAGAGATCGGGACATACAGGTCCACAGATCCTTAAAGGTGGTAACACAGGTAGAAAAGGTGGTGAAGAAAGTTATGAAGGAAGAAAAAAGTTGGCAAATTATGTTACAGTTGTATAAAACATTGGTTAAGCCACATTTGGAGCACTGTGTCCAATTCTGGTTGCCACACTACCAGAAGGGTGTGGTGGCTTCGGAGGGAGTACAGAAGAGGTTTACCAGGATGTTGCCCGGTATAGATAGTATTAGCTATGAGGAGAGATTGAATAAAGTGGAATTGTTCTCCCTGGAAATACTAAGGCTGAGGGGGCGACCTGACAGAAGTTTATAAAATTATGAGGAGCACAAATAAGGTGAACAGTTGGAAGCTTTCTCCCAAGGCAGAAATGACTATCACAAGGGGGCACAAGTTCAAGGTAAGGGGGGAAAATTTCAGTGGAGATGTGCAGGGCAAGTTTCTTACAAAGAGGGTGGTGGGGGCCTAGAGTGCACTGCCAAGTGAAGTGGTTGAGGCAGCGACGTTAGCGACATTTAAGACTTAGGGGCGGCACGGTAGCACAGTGGTTAGCACTGCTGCTTCACAGCTCCAGGGACCTGGGTTCAAATCCTGGCTCGGGTCGCTGTCTGTGCGGAGTTTGCACATTCTCCTCGTGTCTGTGTGGGTTTCCTCCGGGTGCTCCGGTTTCCTCCCACAGCCCAAAGATGTGCGGGCTAGGTTGATTGGCCATTCTAAATTGCCCCTTACTGTCCCGGGATGCATAGGTTAGAGGGGTTAGTGGGTAAATATGTAGGGATATGTGGATAGGGCCTGGCTGGGATTGTGGTTGGTGCATACTCAATGGGCCGAATGGCCTCTTTCTGCACTGTAGGATTCTATGATCTATTATCTGGATAGGCACATGAACAGGTGGGGTATTGAGGGATACAGATGTTGGTCTAGGTAGGACAACATGATCGGTGCAGGCCAAAGGGCCTGTTCCTGTGCTGTACATTTTCTTTGTTCTTTGACTGAAACCATTTTTCCAGTTTTCTTCACTGTATTTGTACTATACCATGAAATTCTCTCTTAGTAATTGAATACTTTTTAAATGACCCATCTCGACCTATCTTCAAGGGTCTTAGCGCGTGAAGACCCAAGACCTACTTACAATATTACAGCCTGAACTTTGCACTCGGTGGGCCTGGAAGTGAACATGAAATGCGCTTCTGGCCACGAATGGCCCTAGAATGCGATCTCACGATCAATTACAGGGCAAAGCACAGGGAGGAAAGCTCAGACCTCTACAAGTTAAATGTAATGAAAAAGATCCAGCAAATAGTGTCCAGGCAGCACAATCAAATGCCTGACAGCAAAACTCAGGAAATCTCAGACCCAGACACTATTCTTTAATTGTATTTCAACCCTGACATTTTATCCCACCCTGAATCGAGGTTGTAGCTAAAAGGTGAAGGCCGTCTGGCCAATAGGCCCGTTCACCAACTGTAAAAGTAGTCGGACTACATGAAATCGCTTTTAATTGGGCCTTATTGGGCCTAATTGGCTGCTTACTTGTTGGCGGGCGCGCTTACGAATTCTGCATGTGCCCACCAACTGAAATACTATGTGAACACATTAAGACGTTAGGACCCGATGTCTTCTCACGTGATTTCACATGCTTCCGGGTCAGGCTCACACCAGTCCGCACAACATAAAATTCTAACCCTGGTCATCTTGGATAATTGAATTAACATTACTGAGTTCCACAACACCTCATTGATAGACAAGGAATAAAATAACAAATCCTTGTTACCCATATGCATGATATCTGCAAATGGTTTTACTGAATGTCATAATGGTATTTTTCTGACAGATACTTTCATTCAATATTGCTTCAATTCTAATTCAAGAAAATTAGAAACATGAAAATATTTATGGCACAAAAGGTTACCACTTGACCCATGTCCGTGCTGACTGAGAAAGAGCGATCCACCCAAATCCGACCGTACACCTCCTGTCAAGTAGCCCTGTAGGTTAAGGGAACTAAATACTGTGTGTATGGTATGATCTAACCATTAATATTCATCGGTGTGAAGAAGAATGTTAATACTTTTTATATTTTTGGGACCTACCTTGGTGGCACAGTGGTTAGCAATGTTGCCTCACAGCATCAGGGACCCGGTTTGATTCCCAGCTGAGGGTCACTGTCTGTACAGAGTCTGCACATTCTCCTCATGCTCTACATGGGTTTCCTCTTGTTTCCTCCCACAGTCCAAAAGACATGCTGGTTAAGTGCATTGGCCATGCTAAATTCTCCCTCAGTGTACCTGAACAGGCACCGGTGTGTGGCGACTAGGGGATTTTCACAGTAACTTCATTGCAGTGCGAAGGTAAGCCTACATGTGACGAATAAATAAACTTAAAAACTTATCCTGGTATCCTGTGATGCAGGCGCGCATGTGTGTATGTGTATGTGTGTGTGTGTCTGTAACTAAGTTAATTGAACTGACAATTGTCTACAAGGTTGAGGACATCATCTAGTCATCTCACATCAGTGTAGATGTGAAAGGCATGCACTTGAAGTAAATATGGCCAAGTTGAAATGTCTACAAGTACATACACCATGGGTAGAAATTTGCATTAGGAGATAAAGAAGGTTTGTAGCTTTTGGTTGTTAAATCTCAAAGAGGCATAAAAGGGGTTCACAACTTGGAAAAGGTTATGAATAAATAAGGCAATGTTATAAAATTTTATTTGGCCTGAAGGAGGGCAGGCAGTAGGGAGAACATGGAAGATCATTATCTTCTGGGAAAGGTATGTTTCAAAGAAAGATAGATTCAAAATAAAAGAACAAAAATGCTACTAAAGAGAGGTTAGGAGATGTGTTTGAAACTGGCCATGTGAGACCTCTTGAGAAGCTGCTCTGAGCTGATAAAAGAACTGTGAATAGGCAAAAACAAAATCAGCCATTCAGTTAAGCCAGAAAAGTCATGAGGCTGCAAAAAATAAGTCTGGTGTTTTGGGGTTTCTTGAATTTTCACAGCAGAGTTGAAGAAAGAGAGAGAAGTCCTATAATATACCTTTCCTACTGTGGAAGCAGGTAATATCACTGGATTTTTATACAGTTAATCATAAGGAATTGTTGACTAAAGGGGTGTTTACTTGTGAGTTTAACCAAGTAGGAAGTACTTTTGGGGGAATGTTCGCTAAGACTAATTTTAACAATGTAAATGTAATTTTATGTGTTTAGGTTTTCTTTTCTTTTGTTAATAAATGTTTTAATTTAATGTTTGAAATCCCAAAAATGTTACTGGAATTTGTGGTTCCTAAATTCAGTAAAATTATCATCTTGTGGCCAAAGTACAAAAAAAAGTAATGATAAATAGGCAAAGTTTCCCTTTGGGACTTGGTTTGCACAGGAATTAACATCTGCCAGATCATAACACTGTGCAAGCCAGTAATAGAATTATAGCCAAGCATTCCATTGAAAATACATCTAACAATATCAATAAAGAACACCAATAATTAGGAAAATTTCATCAAACTCAGATTATGAGAAATGCAAATGATGCAATTCTCAGAAAACAGCACACTACAAGTTTCCTTGGTTTCTGGTGCCTTTTAATGTTTGGATTCAATTGTTTATACTTGCGTTAGTGGAACTATCAAGTATGATTTAGTGTAACTATCCTGAAACAATACTTACATGGATGCAACATGAAAAAAATCAGTATAATTGTCATTCACCGCTCCTTAGTTTCATAGATCAGAAATTGGCCACAACTTCTTACGCAAAATAACAGAAAATTTTAAAATGGCACCCAATTGCTTTGCAGCCGGGCTTTGTGACATTTCTGAGAGACACAATAAAGGCAAGATATCACAGCAAATTTCTTTCCTATTTTTCATTTTTTTTTCTTCTGGGATTGCAGCCTCAGCAACTTCCCCTCTCTAGATGCACATCCCTACCACAATCACACCTCTTTAAATCTTCATCGTTTCTTGAAATAAATGACCATTGTTTGTAGTGCAGATGAATCATGTATGCAGATACGATTGCAAGATTAAAGAATATTTGACTTTGGGCCCTACATCATCTGAACAAATATTTTTTTGAACTTTGCTGCACAGGATATTGAAAGATGCATTTACTTCAATAAACTATCATATTCAGATGGAATGCATAATGGATATTATACTTTTGTTTGCATGTGCTCTTTGGTATGCCATTGGTATCTAAATCACATTTCCAAGGTGTTAGCCTTGGCACAATGGTAGCACTCTCACCCTAGAGTCAAAAGGTTGAAGATTATAGCTCCATTCCAGAGACAGGAGCACCTAACATAAGTGGAACTTCAGTGTAGTACTGAGGGAGTGCTACACTGTCAGAGATCTTTTGATGCTGAACTGAAGCCCCATCCGCAACCTGAGACAAAGGTAAAAAAATCCATGCCACCAATTAAAGAAAATGAAGTCTGCTAATGTCCTGGATAATGTTTATTCTTCAATCAACTTCACTTAATAAGACTCTTTGTGGGAACTTCCTTCGTGCAAATTGGCCTCCATGTTTCCCTACAACAACAATGGCAACACTTCATTGTGAAGTGCCTGGGATAGCCTAAAACTGTGAAATGCTAGTGCTTTCTTTCTTCCACGTAAGCCTTTTTAAAATTCATTTATGGGATATGGGCGTCGCTGGCTGGACCAGCATTTATTGCCCATCCCTAATTGCTCTCCATTTCAGAGGGCATTTGAGAGTCAACCGCACTGTTGTGGGTCTGGAGTCACATATGGGCCAGACCAGGTAAGGGCAGCAGATTTCTTTCCTTAAAGGAACGAGGTGGGTTTCTACGACAATTGAAAATGGTCATCGGTAGACTTTTAATTCCAGATATTTTATTGAATTCAAATATCACCATCTGCCATGGTGGGATTTGAACCTGGGTCCCCAGGGTCTCTGGATTACTAATCCAATTACAATACTACTAACGCCACCACCTCCCCCCCTATATTCCAAGTGTTAAGTGTACTAATTCAATTACCCTCTAACCTCTGTTGCAAATGGTTGCGGATTTGAGACCTAAACGAGGCTGATACTCCAATACAATGGCTGAGGGAATGCTGTATTGTCAGAAGTGCTGTATTTCATATTGGGCATTAAATATAGGTTTTGCTGTCTGGTTCAGATAATGTTACATATTCCATGGCACTATTCGCTGACTCCTGTTAAGGTCTTGCCTTCAAACAATACTATTAAAAGACAGATTACCTGGTTATTCAACTCATTGCTGTTTGTGGGATTTGCTGACTCAGAATGGCTGCCATTACTCAGCAATATTTGCTGCGTTTCATTGTTTGGAAAAATATAGATGTTTTGATGGGTTACTGATATGCAAGTACTATTGCATGGTTTGTTGTGTCATTTTGCATTTAATGCATCAGCCCAGTAATTTCTGCTGACATAAAATTATTATTTGATATGTGAGGAATGTACCATTATCTACAATTTCCTTTGGGGTCTAAAATTGTTGTTGCATTGTTAAGCATTCTGTGCACTGTAGCATTAGTCATGTTCTCATTATTTACAAAATTAGTGTTTGTTAAGTGGGAGCCCACAAAATTATCATTGTCACAGACCAGATGCATTTGTTCTGCCCATATGAAAGGATGTTGCCGCTGAGGCAGGTAGTGACATGTCTGGGCTCAGAAGGGAGCTTTATAGTCTTAATTACTTTAATCTATGCAGCAAGTTCATTGCCATGGGGATTTTTTACCACATGTCCTTTGTCACAGCTTAGGAAAAAAGGGATGAACAGAGGTCAAGAAGGGCTACAAAAGATGTCCGGCCCACCATAATGCCATCAGTGAAACAAAAGGTCCAACCTCGGCTACCTGATATTGAGTGCAGAGCACTAACTCTAGAAGCTTGCGTTCATCAGGGAGGCAATTACATAGCATCTGCTTCAGGATGATAAAGGGGACATCTTCAAGTTAATCACGGCCATCAATTTTTCTGTCTCCTGCTCCATCCAGAGTTGTGCAGGGATATAGATGTAAACAGTTAGTTATCTATACATATATGCATTAAACAGATTCCAGATCTTTTATTTAGGAGGTCCGAGTGCTTTATCTCTTTTCCTTCTGAACAGCAACAGTAACAATTACACTAGACTGTGACTTTCATACACCAAAAGGGATGATTGATGGCACCCATTGGACAATAATGCGCTTTATGAACAGAAAATGGTCCTACTCCATAAGTGTCCAGTTGATCAAGGACTACCAACATCAAATCATGGAGGTCAATGCCTACCTACATCCACAGTGCTTTAAATTTGCATCACTTATCTGTTCAAGGTTTATTTGAAGATAACGGGAGCCTGGAAGGATGACCCCCCCCCCATGGAGACACAGACTACTCTCTTCATCCTGACTGATGGCAAACAGAGCATGAATGGGCAAATACAGTGTAATCAAAGTGTCACTTCGATTTGTGCCAAGTGTAAATGTTATTGTCCTTTCTCATGGTGTCTCTGGTTAGTGCTGCTGGATTAAGTGCACCTCTAACTTCTAAACCATGAACTGTGAGGGTGAATCTTATACAAGGAGTGAATGCATTGACAGTTAAGTGGTTGGAATTCGGTTCATCCTGTGCCTTTTTGTGGTTCATGAAGCAGCCCTATAGCTGATTCAGACAGGCCTGGCACAACGGCATTTGGCTAATTCCCCCTGCCCCCCGCCCCCACAGTTTCTAATGTCACCTACTGTCACTTATACAGAGATGTGGCATTAACTTGAGAGGCAACAACCAGTGTTTGCTTTGAGCATGTCACTGCTTTAGGTGCTTCTACAAATCTGTAGATATTTACACAGAACATAGAACATAGAACAGTACAGCACAGAACAGGCCCTTCGGCCCACGATGTTGTGCCGAGCTTTATCTGAAACCAAGATCAAGCTATCCCACTCCCTATCATCCTGGTGTGCTCCATGTACCTATCCAATAACCGCTTAAATGTTCCTAAAGTGTCTGACTCCACTATCACTGCAGGCAGTCCATTCCACACCCCAACCACTCTCTGCGTAAAGAACCTACCTCTGATATCCTTCCTATATCTCCCACCACGAACCCAATAGTTATGCCCCCTTGTAATAGCTCCATCCACCCGAGGAAATAGTCTTTGAACGTTCACTCTATCTATCCCCTTCATCATTTTATAAACCTCTATTAAGTCTCCCCTCAGCCTCCTCCGCTCCAGAGAGAACAGCCCTAGCTCCCTCAACCTTTCCTCATAAGACCTACCCTCCAAACCAGGCAGCATCCTGGTAAATCTCCTCTGCACTCTTTCCAGCGCTTCCACATCCTTCTTATAGTGAGGTGACCAGAACTGCACACAATATTCCAAATGTGGTCTCACCAAGGTCCTGTACAGTTGCAGCATAACCCCACGGCTCTTAAACTCCAACCCCCTGTTAATAAAAGCTAACACACTATAGGCCTTCTTCACAGCTCTATCCACTTGAGTGGCAACCTTTAGAGATCTGTGGATATGAACCCCAAGATCTCTCTGTTCCTCCAAAGTCTTCAGAACCCTACCTTTGACCCTGTAATCCACATTTAAATTAGTCCTACCAAAATGAATCACCTCACATTTATCAGGGTTAAACTCCATTTGCCATTTTTCAGCCCAGCTTTGCATCCTATCTATGTCTCTTTGCAGCCTACAACACCCCTCCACCTCATCCACTACTCCACCAATCTTGGTGTCATCAGCAAATTTACTGATCCACCCTTCAGCCCCCTCCTCTAAGTCATTAATAAAAATCACAAAGAGCAGAGGACCAAGCACTGATCCCTGCGGCACTCCGCTAGCAACCTGCCTCCAATCCGAAAATTTTCCATCGACCACCACCCTCTGTCTTCGATCAGACAGCCAGTTACCTATCCAATCGGCCAACTTTCCCTCTATCCCACACCTCCTCACTTTCATCATAAGCCGACCATGGGGGACCTTATCAAACGCCTTACTAAAATCCATGTAGACAGCCATGAAGTCTGGATCCCTCAGTGCAAAGACCTAACTTCTTGTTGACCACATTAGAATCATAGAATCATAGCATCTCTACAGTGCAGAAGGAGGCCATTTGGCCCATCAAGTCTGCACCGACCACAATCCCACCCAGGCCCAATCCCCATAACCCCATGCATTTACTCAAGCTAGTCCCCCGATACTAAGGGGCAATTTAGCATGGCCAATCCACCTAACCCGCACATCTTTGTACTGTGGAAGGAAACCGGAGCACCCGGAGGAAATCCAGGCAGACACGAGGAGAATGTGCAAACTCCACACAGACAGTGACCCAAGCCAGGAATTGAACCCGGGTCCCTGGCACTGTGGGGTAGCAGTGCTAACTACTGTGCTACCGTGCCGCCCCATGGTGGCACATTGTTTAGCACTTAACAGACACATGGACCACACTGCACAATCCCACAAGGATTCTACCCCAGATCCATTCTTCCCAGCTCCCAGAATTTGGGCTATTGCCTTTCATGGTACAGAATGTGGCCACTGGGTTCAGTACAGCCGTTGTGGCTCACAGAAAGAGCTGGCTACTTGGGTCATCAATTTCTGACATTCCTTTGTACTCTTATCCATACTTATTTTACAAGTATTTATCTCTTTTAAAATATATTATAGATACTTCTTCCGCAGGATAATAGAATTTTATTTTAGTGCAGAGGGTTATTAGGCATTCTATATCCTCAATGTCCTATGCGCAAAAACATTTCCACTAACTTTTTTTAAGATTTGAGCCATTGCAGCAAAAATTCAGCTATTTTGCATGGACTCAAGTGAATTCTGCAGACGATCCAGTTCAGATAGTAATCTCCTTTTTATAAGCAAGGCCTATGAGGTCAGAATCCTTAAACACGAATGCAGAGGCATAAAATGCTGTCCAGTAGCACATGCATGCTTACCTGTCACTGTGAATTGTCCTTCCTTACTTCTGACTCATGATTCATCAAATATTTTCTCCTCAAACTGACTATTTATATCCTTTCATGACAGGAAGCATGTCGCTATGCATCTTATTTTTACCTCTGGTTCAGAAACTTTTATTATGTGTCGTCAATCCTTGCATTACCCTTGAAGTCATTAACCTGCTTTCTGCATTCCTTTGCAAACCTTCTTTAAGATTTAATCATTTTTGGCTTAAAGTACCTTGATATCCACAAATGTATTTTTGAAGTCCATAATTTTGTTTTCATTTTGATGAATTCTTCCATCAGTAGGAAACTGGTGCTCTAAAAGCTAGCCCACACTTCAACAGGTTTGAGGGAAATCCGTTGAGTCAGTTTTCTCTCATTACTCCCAGTCTAAAAATTAACATCCATATGCAAAATGATCCCTCAAGTGCTTAATGAATAGTTTTGAAGGTTGCACAGTAGCAAAGCCTGTTAAAGCACTTACTTGCTCTTGTTCCATGAAGCCTATCGGTTGTCAGTTATTGGCAATTCCCTTTCACTCCACAGCCAGGGTGAGTTTCTGATTCAACCATTTCACATTAGGAGTCGTGCTTCTCAACAGAAAAAGAAAGTTAAAATTGAAGGGTAAGTCAAACCAGACACACTCTCTTTTACACGTCAGTTAACAAAAGCAACTTCAGTAGGGTCCTGAGAGCAGATCACCTGTCTGCCTTCCTTGTGTGGGATGGTGCAAGTACAAGTACTGATGTCTTCCTCTGACTGTGCTTATTCATTTTATTCTTGCCTCCAAGATCGTTATCGTTTGTAGTTCTTTAATCTCAAATTTATCTCCACTATTTGATATGGATTAAGAAGGTCATGCATAAGCCATTGTTTGGTCATGCAAAGGGCAGCATAGGTGCAGCCCAATTCATCACTCCCCAATCCTCACATGAAAGCCAACAACTGAGAAGGTAAGTTACTTGGAGTTACCTTGAAGTGATTCTGAATTGACTGAATTCACATGTTTCACTGTATCCTACAGCCCATACTGTTGGGAAGTGCATTAACTATGGGCCCTATTTTACCATTTTGATTCTAAGTGCTGGACGGACTTGAAACTGGGAGTGTTTCAGATCTGGCTTTTAGACCCGTTCTCAGGCACCCCCATACGCACTCTGACTGAAAAAATATCAGCAATGCCAAATCGCACTGCAGAAGCCTGTGGGCGGAGCTTAATGCGCCCGGAACACTGCAGCTCCGATCGGCGCCTCCAACTACGCAGACGCAGAAAAAAAATAATAGAATGCGGCTCCCCTGCCACATCCCTTCCGGGCCGGATAATGCCTCCCCCTGGCCCCACAGACATTGCCCCACCCCCAACATTATTGACCCCCTTATTCCCCCCCATCCCTGCCACCCCAGACTGATCGTGGGCCCCTCCCCCCCCTTCCCCCCACTGATCTCAGGCTGAGTGGCAGCGGACCCCCCTTCCCCCCCACTGATCACAGGCAGTGGCAACGGACCCCCGCTTCCCCTCCATCGATCTCAGGCAGAATGGCTGCTGACCCCCCCTTCCCCTCCACCGATCTTAGGCAGAGTAGCAGCGGACCCCCTCCCCACCCCCCCCCCCCTCTTCCTCCCCACCGATCTCAGGCAGAGAGCCGTTGGATGCTCAGCACCTACCTCCTCACTAACTGGAGCGCCCGAATCGGACTTTTATGGAGCATGTCTGTTTCGCGCCGATTCTGGATGGACGAACGCGGTGGTAAAAAGGGAAGTGCCGGTAATGTTGGGCGTGCAGCCCACTAAGTCAATTTAAATGCATGCAAATGCATTTAAATAGCTGTCGCGCCCATTTAGGGCACGGTCCCGATTGCGGCCATTTTGCGGCGCGGAGGTGGGCGCGGATCGTGCTACTTGCCTCACGCCTGACTTTACCAAGTTTTCACGCCCGAAAACGGGCGCAACTTGATGGTAAAATTGGGCCCATATTACTGATCTGAAGCTGGACTTATGCTGCTCTCTCTGTCTCTCTATCTCTCAATCTTCAACCAATCTTGAACAGTTCACTTTAGGAAATCATTGCCCTTTATGCTCTAGTGCGCTCAACAGTTTTTTGAATCATTGCTGTTGAAGCTTTTTGTCTTGCACTTATCAGGACAGACACAATAATGCCAAATTTCAAAGGGAGCAACAATTTATGCTGTTTAATTTAAAATTGTGGAATTCTCAACTGCAGAAAGCTGTGGAGGCTAAGTCACTGAATATATTTAAGCAGGAAATAGATAGATTTCTAGACCCTAAAGGTGCCAAGGAGTATGGGGAGAGCATGGGAGTATAGCACTGAGATAAAGGATCAGTCATGATCATAATGAATGGCGGAACAAAGAGCTGAATGGTCTATCCCTGTTCCTATTTTCTATGGTAAGAAGTTTAACAACACCAGGTTAAAGTCCAACAGGTTTATTTGGTAGCAAAAGCCACACAAGCTTTCGAGGCTCTAAGCCCCTTCTTCAGGTGAGTGGGAATTCTGTTCACAAACAGAACTTATAAAGACACAGACTCAATTTACATGAATAATGGTTGGAATGCGAATACTTACAACTAATCCAGTCTTTAAGAAACAAAACAATGGGAGTGGAGAGAGCATCAAGACAGGCTAAAAAGATGTGTATTGTCTCCAGACAAGACAGCCAGTGAAACTCTGCAGGTCCACGCAACTGTGGGGGTTACAGATAGTGTGACATGAACCCAATATCCCGGTTGAGGCCGTCCTTGTGTGTGCGGAACTTGGCTATCAGTTTCTGCTCAGCGACTCTGCGCTGTCGTGTGTCGTGAAGGCCGCCTTGGAGAACGCTTACCCGAATATCAGAGGCCGAATGCCCGTGACCGCTGAAGTGCTCCCCAACAGGAAGAGAACAGTCTTGCCTGGTGATTGTCGAGCGGTGTTCATTCATCCGTTGTCGCAGCGTCTGCATAGTTTCCCCAATGTACCATGCCTCGGGACATCCTTTCTTGCAGCGTATCAGGTAGACAACGTTGGCCGAGTTGCAAGAGTATGTACCGTGTACCTGGTGGATGGTGTTCTCACGTGAGATGATGGCATCTGTGTCGATGATCCGGCACGTCTTGCAGAGGTTGCTGTGGCAGGGTTGTGTGGTGTCTTGGTCACTGTTCTCCTGAAGGCTGGGTAGTTTGCTGCGGACAATGGTCTGTTTGAGGTTGTGCGGTTGTTTGAAGGCAAGAAGTGGGGGTGTGGGGATGGCCTTGGCGAGATGTTCGTCTTCATCAATGACATGTTGAAGGCTCCGGAGGAGATGCCGTAGCTTCTCCTCCGGAACACTACAGACAGTTACCTGCAGATCCGACCAAAGAACACACCCGTCAACTCAATACTCTGATCAAGACCTTTGATCCGGACCTTCAGAACACCCTCCGTGCTCTCATCCCACGTACTCCCCGCGTTGGAGATCTCTACTGCCTCCCGAAGATACACAAGGCAAACACGCCCGGCCGTCCCATCGTATCGGGCAATGGGACCCTGTGCGAGAACCTCTCCGGCTATTTCGAGGGCATCCTGAAACCCATTGTACAAAGAACCCCCAGCTTTTGTCGCGACACGACGGACTTCCTACAGAAACTCGGCACACATGGAGCAGTTGAACCAGGAGCGCTCCTCGTCACAATGGATGTCTCGGCACTCTACACCAGCATCCCCCACGATGATGGCATTGCTGCAACGGCCTCAGTGCTCAGCGCCAACAACTGCCAGTTTCCAGATGCAATTTTACAACTCATCCGCTTCATCCTGGACCACAATATCTTCACCTTCAACAACCAGTTCTTCATTCAGACACACGGAACAGCCATGGGGACCAAAGTCGCACCTCAATATGCCAACATCTTCATGCACAGGTTCGAAGAAGACTTCTTCACCGC
Organism: Mustelus asterias; assembly: GCF_964213995.1. Classification (NCBI taxonomy): domain Eukaryota; kingdom Metazoa; phylum Chordata; class Chondrichthyes; order Carcharhiniformes; family Triakidae; genus Mustelus; species Mustelus asterias. The sequence goes on along the minus strand of NC_135814.1, from coordinate 22,105,127 downwards.
ACGGGACCTTCAACCGATGCTATACACTAGATACATCGATGACATTTTCTTCCTTTGGACTCATGGTGAACAATCACTGAAACAACTCTATGATGACATCAACAAGTTCCATCCCATCATCAGGCTCACCATAGACTACTCTCCGGAATCGGTTGCATTCTTGGACACGCGCATCTCCATTAAGGACGGTCACCTCAGCACCTCACTGTACCGCAAGCCCACGGATAACCTCACGATGCTCCACTTCTCCAGCTTCCACCCTAAACACGTTAAAGAAGCCATTCCCTACGGACAAGCCCTCCGTATACACAGGATCTGCTCGGATGAGGAGGATCACAACAGACACCTCCAGACGCTGAAAGATGCCCTCATAAGAACAGGATATGGCGCTAGACTCATTGATCAACAGTTCCAACGCGCCACAGCGAAAAACCGCACCGACCTCCTCAGAAGACAAACACGGGACACAGTGGACAGAGTACCCTTCGTTGTCCAGTACTTCCCCGGAGCGGAGAAGCTACGGCATCTCCTCCGGAGCCTTCAACATGTCATTGATGAAGACGAACATCTCGCCAAGGCCATCCCCACACCCCCACTTCTTGCCTTCAAACAACCGCACAACCTCAAACAGACCATTGTCCGCAGCAAACTACCCAGCCTTCAGGAGAACAGTGACCAAGACACCACACAACCCTGCCACAGCAACCTCTGCAAGACGTGCCGGATCATCGACACAGATGCCATCATCTCACGTGAGAACACCATCCACCAGGTACACGGTGCATACTCTTGCAACTCGGCCAACGTTGTCTACCTGATACGCTGCAAGAAAGGATGTCCCGAGGCATGGTACATTGGGGAAACTATGCAGACGCTGCGACAACGGATGAATGAACACCGCTCGACAATCACCAGGCAAGACTGTTCTCTTCCTGTTGGGGAGCACTTCAGCGGTCACGGGCATTCGGCCTCTGATATTCGGGTAAGCGTTCTCCAAGGCGGCCTTTGCGACACACGACAGCGCAGAGTCGCTGAGCAGAAACTGATAGCCAAGTTCCGCACACACAAGGACGGCCTCAACCGGGATATTGGGTTCATGTCACACTATCTGTAACCCCCACAGTTGCGTGGACCTGCAGAGTTTCACTGGCTGTCTTGTCTGGAGACAATACACATCTTTTTAGCCTGTCTTGATGCTCTCTCCACTCCCATTGTTTTGTTTCTTAAAGACTGGATTAGTTGTAAGTATTCGCATTCCAACCATTATTCATGTAAATTGAGTCTGTGTCTTTATAAGTTCTGTTTGTGAACAGAATTCCCACTCACCTGAAGAAGGGGCTTAGAGCCTCGAAAGCTTGTGTGGCTTTTGCTACCAAATAAACCTGTTGGACTTTAACCTGGTGTTGTTAAACTTCTTACTGTGTTTACCCCAGTCCAACGCCGGCATCTCCACATCATGCCTATTTTCTATGTCAGAGGAAATTCTCACCATCACTATCAGTTGCAGAATTTTCTTCTACGATTAACCATGCTTGCTCGCAGTGTGAAATGGGTGGGAAAAGATTGAGAAAAAAATTGAATAAAAGCTTTCTAAGAGCTTCGCAATGAAAGTTAAGAGTTCATTGATTAGCTGCATTGTGAAGCAAATGATGGATTTCCAGAGTAGTGCCCTTAATTGTGTGCTCTAAACCCAATAAAATTCTCAACCATTACTTATGCTGTTAACTAGGTGGTTTTTGTGGTTTTTGTGCCATTATGTTGGAGGAGTGGGAGAACCCCACCCTAAAATTTATTCCACGTAATTCTACTGAGGGGTGAAATACTAGAAGAGAAAATTATAGGGGGTGGGATTCTCTGCCCCCTCCCTGCCATGGCGTGCTTATCGGCGGCGGGAAGTGGTCGGTCATTGGTCGATGGTGGGATCTCTTGTTCCACCGCTGTCAATGGGATTTCCCACTGAACCCACCTCACGCCACCGGGAAACCTGCGGTGGAGGGCGAGGGGAGGCACCTTCAGTGGACTCAGAAGATCCCGCTGGCAGGCAAAGTGGGAAAATCCTGCTCACATAGAACATAGAACAGTACAGCACAGAACAGGCCCTTCGGCCCACGATGTTGTGCCGAGCTTTATCTGAAACCAAGATCAAGCTATCCCACTCCCTATCATCCTGGTGTGCTCCATGTGCCTATCCAATAACCGCTTAAATGTTCCTAAAGTGTCTGACTCCACTATCACTGCAGGCAGTCCATTCCACACCCCAACCACTCTCTGCGTAAAGAACCTACCTCTGATATCCTTCCTATATCTCCCACCATGAACCCTATAGTTATGCCCCCTTGTAATAGCTCCATCCACTCGAGGAAACAGTCTTTGAACGTTCACTCTATCTATGCCCTTCATCATTTTATAAACCTCTATTAAGTCTCCCCTCAGCCTCCTCCGCTCCAGAGAGAACAGCCCTAGCTCCCTCAACCTTTCCTCATTAGACCTACCCTCCAAACCAGGCAGCATCCTGGTAAATCTCCTCTGCACTCTTTCCAGCGCTTCCACATCCTTCTTATAGTGAGGTGACCAGAACTGCACACAATATTCCAAATGTGGTCTCACCAAGGTCCTGAACAGTTGCAGCATAACCCCACGGCTCTTAAACTCCAACCCCCTGTTAATAAAAGCCAACACACTATAGGCCTTCTTCACAGCTCTATCCACTTGAGTGGCAACCTTTAGAGATCTGTGGATATGGACCCCAAGATCTCTCTGTTCCTCCACAGTCTTCAGAACCCTACCTTTGACCCTGTAATCCACATTTAAATTAGTCCTACCAAAATGAATCACCTCACATTTATCAGGGTTAAACTCCATTTGCCATTTTTCAGCCCAGCTTTGCATCCTATCTATGTCTCTTTGCAGCCTACAACAGCCCTCCACCTCATCCACTACTCCACCAATCTTGGTGTCATCAGCAAATTTACTGATCCACCCTTCAGCCCCCTCCTCTAAGTCATTAATAAAAATCACAAAGAGCAGAGGACCAAGCACTGATCCCTGTGGTACTCCACTAGCAACCTGCCTCCAATCCGAAAATTTTCCATCCACCACCACCCTCTGTCTTCGATCAGACAGCCAGTTCCCTATCCAATCGGCCAACTTTCTCTCTATCCCACACCTCCTCACTTTCATCATAAGCCGACCATGGGGAACCTTATCAAACGCCTTACTAAAATCCATGTATATGACATCAACTGCCCTACCTTCATCAACACACTTCGTTACCTCCTCAAAAGATTCAATCAAATTTGTGAGGCACGACTTGCCCTTCACGAATCCGTGCTGACTATCCCGGATTAATCTGCATCTTTCTAAATGGTCGTAAATCCCATCCCTAAGGACCTTTTCCATCAATTTACCAACCACCGAAGTAAGACTAACCGGTCTATAATTACCAGGGTCATTTCTATTCCCTTTCTTAAACAGAGGAACAATATTCGCCATTCTCTAGTCCTCTGGCACCATTCCCGTGGACAGCGAGGACCCAAAGATCAAAGCCAAAGGCTCTGCAATCTCATCCCTTGCCTCCCAAAGAATCCTGGGATATATTTCATCAGGCCCAGGGGACTTATCGACCTTCAGTTTATTCAAAACTGCCAGTACATCCTCCCTCCGAACATCTATTTCCTCCAGCCTATTAGCCTGTAACACCTTCTCTTCCTCAAAAACATGGCCCCTCTCCTTGGTGAACACTGAAGAAAAGTATTCATTCATCACCTCGCCTATCTCTACTGACTCCATACACAAGTTCCCACTACTGTCCTTGACCGGCCCTAACCTCACCCTGGTCATTCTTTTATTCCTCATATAAGAGTAAAAAGCCTTGGGGTTTTCCTTGATCCGACCCGCCAAGGACTTCTCATGTCCCCTCCTAGCTCTCCTAAGCCCCTTTTTCAGCTCGTTCCTTGCTAACTTGTAACCCTCAATCGAACCATCTGAACCTTGTTTCCTCATCCCTACATAAGCTTCCCTCTTCCTTTTCACAAGACATTCCACCTCTTTGGTGAACCATGGTTCCCTCACTCAGCCATTTCCTCCCTGCCTGACAGGGACATACCTATCAAGGACACCCAGTATTTGTTCCTTGAAAAAGTTCCACTTTTCATTAGTGCTCACATAAGAGTTCAGCCCTAACATGATTAGGGAACCTAAGAGCACAGCCAGCATCAATGGGAGATGATATATTGAATCATCTGCTCCAGTGAGATGGTCTAATTCAATGAACTCAGTCATATGTGTAAGGCATTTGCCATGGGTGATGAGGTTCTGACTTGGGGAGAGTCGGTGACTGAGGTATCCTTCCACGGATCTTAAGAGCTGCAGCCACAATGATCAAACTTCACAATTGTTCCGATCTCTTACGTCAGATTTTGCGTGGCATTGCGTGGGACAACAAAGGCTAACGCAAGAATCAGCAGCTCTGACAAAGAGTCATCCAGACTTGAAACATTAGTTCTGTTCTCTCTCCACAGATGTTGTCAGACCTGCAGAGATTTTCCAGCATTTTCTGTTTTTCTGGCAAGGATCAGTCACTATGTCATCCACTGTTGGATTTAGTAGGCAATTAAATTCACTTTTACTGAAGTGTATTGGGATAAATTCACCAAAGTTATACAGCTAGAGCACAGCTTAGGATAAAGCTTTGAGAAGGTGTACATCAGTGTGGGTACACATGGCTGATGATAACGCTTCACATTCCTTACAAAAGCAGATAAGAGACACATGCTTAAACCAAGACCTCCATCAAAAAGATGTTTAGAATTCTTCAAAAGAAAACATATTGGGCTGCCCAGAACCAGTATCACTACAATCAGCAGAGAAGATTTTCAGACTATGATACATATCATGGTCGTGGAGAGAAGCAGTGGCCTATGGGACAGAAGGAGGGCAAAAGTGTGCAGCAGACACCTAGATTAGATCAGGCACAGAAGCCAGGGAGACAGATGCATGAGGATGTTGTTGCTTGGTGCTTTGCCCATGTTCAGCGAGCTGTGCAGTTGGGCAGTAGAGCACCTGAACTGATTGTTTATTTTTCTGCTTGGTCTCAAAAATGAACTGTGCACATTTAGTTTCCCCTTTGGACAAAACTATTTTCTTACAACATAAAAAAAGGAAGACCAAAACATGTGGGCGTCATGGACAAGTTGGGGGCGGCATGGGCAAGTTGGGCTGAAGGGCCTGTTTCCATGCTGCAAACCTCTATGACTCTATATCCAGAAAGCAACTTTTTAATCTATGCCAGCAAATGTAAGAACATTTCCATGATACCATGTTCCAGTAAGGAGAATAGCTGTAGGGATCACAGGGCAATGAATGGGGCTGGAAGGCTATAGCTCAATCTCTGACTGGCATTCGGCTGTGAGCAGGGCTTCCCAAATTGGGATTGAGCAAAGAATAATCTCTGTGGTAGATGTTTTGAGTATGGTGTTCGTGTGCATGTCGTCTAAGTATCCAATATATATTTCTGCTGCATTTACCATTTTATAGACAGTGTGCTTCTTGATGTCACCTGACTCGGTGTCCACTGCTCTCTGCTCACATAGCTGAGTAGAAGCGGCTGGTGACTGTTTAAGTAACTTATTTATTCATTTAGCGAATGCAAAGTCCCTAAGCCAAGCAGTTTCTTCCAGACCTGTTGTGTTGAGTGCAGATAATCCTCTGCTCAGTCTGTGAATTGGATACTCTTCTTTGATTTGGTTCAGTTTGCTCTCTCCCACAAGTACACAGAAGGCTGGCCTAATGCTCCATCTGTGGATGTTGGCCAAGCAGGGGCTGTGGCCAGTCTTGAACCTGTTGAGGGTGGACCACTCTTCCCTTGGAAGTTTGAAACCAGGCAGTTGTTGGGTTGGGTTTGAGACCAGGTACTTGTTTGTCATGTCCAATGATTCCCATTCATTTGTCTAGGTGGAACTTGCATTGAAATCCTGTGTAGATTGGCTTTCTTGATGGGAGTCGTACCTTGGTGGCTGAATAGCTCAGCATGAAGTGGCAGGTGGGAGGCATTGCGTACATTTGTGGGTTGTTGCAAGTTGGCGGACATGTGGAGGAGTGATATTTGCCAGGACAGGGAGCCGAGGGAGTGGTCTTGAGCGTAGTGTTCCAGTAATGATACACATGCTAGAATTCAGCTGCGTGTGAACTGTGTGTGTGTGTATGATGATCTTGACCAAACAGGGGCGCAGTATTCTACGACTGAGTACAAGCGTGCGTGTGCTACAACTGAGTACGAGCGTGCGTGTGCTGAGGTTCAGAGGGTGGTGGTAGCAGCACCCCACGTTGAGCCGGCTAGTTTCACAATCAAGTTATTTCTGTACGTGACCTTGGCTGCACTCATTTTTAGGTGTCCCTGGAAGGTCAGCATCCTATCCAGGATTACTCTGAGGTATGTTGGAGTTGGGTGGTGCTTTAACTTGTAGCCTTTCATGTGGATGTTGATTTTTTATTGACTTTTACATCATGAAGATGGAGTAAGCTGAATACTGTTTTTGCAGGACTTGGCTTGAGTCATCATGTGTTGCAGTATTGTTCAAGTTTTGACAAATCCTCATTTAGGGTCCAGCCCAAAGTGTCGAAGTCGGGATCTTGAGTTGTGACAGATGTCGTCGGCACGTATGAATTTTTGGGAAGTAGTTTTTGGAAGAACATTTGTGGGGAGGTAGTGGAAGCAGATACTATAGTGAGTTTTAAGGGGCGTCTGGACAAATACATGAATAGGATGGGAATAGAGGGATATGGTCCCTGGAAGGGTAGGGGGTTTTAGTTCAGTCAGGCAGCATGGTCGGTGCAGGCTTGGAGGGCCGAAGGGCCTATTCCTGTGCGGTAATTTTCTTTGTTCATACAAATTGAATGGGGTTGGAAACAGTAATGAACCTTGAGAGGAGTCCATTGGTTTGCCTTTTCCTTGTACTTTTTGCCAGTCCAAGGTGAACTCGGAACTTCCATTTGTTCAACAGTGTCCTGATGCTATTAGTCACCCAGGGCTGGGCATGGGGGACGCGTGACAGCTTCAGAAGGAAGCTAGTGTGTCAAATGGTGTTGTAGGCAGCTGTGAATTTGAGGAACAAAGCACCTGTTTTCAAGTTGTTCTGAAAGCTATTTTCAATATAAGTGGTAAGGGCCAGTACCTGTTCCCCTGTGCTGCAGACCTTGCGGAAACCAGCTTGGTCAACACTACGGATTTCTTCTGCAATAAAGGATATGCGCTGAAGGATGGGGCATTCAACGATTTTGCATGGAGCCGACAAGAGAGAGAATGGATGGCAGCTAGCTGTAAGTCTGGGGTCTTTTCTGTGGGTTTTTTTGGAATTTAATTTGCCGTCCACCATTTCTTGGAATGTTGTTGGAATTTATGACCATCTTGTAAAATTGTGTCAGCCAGGCAAGAGATTGAGGCCCCGGGTGTTTCATAAATTCTGGCGCGATATTGTCATATCTTGCTGGCTTGCCACACTTCAAGTCCTGTGGGACTTTCTTTAGTTCTGCAATCTCAAAGAGGTGGGATTGATATCTTCCCTGTATTGTTGATGGTGTTTCTTAATTCACCCCAGATGTTTCTTTTGGTGTTTAAGTAATTGGCTAGCTATTTTCATGTATAGCTTTGTCCAATGTACCTGCATAGATGGGAGGGTGCTTTTCTATTTGGTTAATTAAGGACTTGAGACCTTTACATAAAATAGTTCCAGGTCTTGTATAGGGTTAGATGAAGGTCCTGACATAGAAGCTTAGAAATTAGAAGCAGTAGACCATTTGGTCCTTCGAGCCTGCTCCGCCATTCATTTTGATCATGGCTGATCATCGAATTCAATATCCTGATCCCCCTTCCCCCCCATATCCCTTGATCCATTTAGCCCCATGTTTTATCTAATTTCTTCTTGAAATCAGACAACGTTTTGACCTCAACTACATTCTGTGGTAGAGAATTCCATACATTCACCACCCTCTGGGTGAAGAAATTTATCTTCACCTCAATTCTAAAAGGTTTACCCCTTGTCCTCAAACTATGACCCCTAGTTCTGGACTTCCCCACATTGGGAACATTGGACCCTATTTTACCACTTTGATTCTGAGTGCTGGGCGGACTTGAAACTGGGAGTGTTTCAGATCCGACTTTTAGACCTGTTCTTAGGTGCCCCCATACGCACTCTGCCTGAAAATATATCAGCAAGTCCGAATTGTGCTGCACAAGCCTGTGGGCGGGGCTTGACGCATCCGAAACTCTGCAGCTCCTTGCGGATCCCACAACTGCACATGCACAGAAGAAAAGATAGAATGCTGCTCCCCTGCCACATCCTTCCTGGGCCAGATAATGCCTCCCCTGGCCCCCACAGACATTACCCCACCCCCACGTTACTCACCCCCTTATCCCCCCACAGCCCCACCACCCAGACCGATTGCAGGTCCCTCCCCCCCACCAATCTCAGGCAGAGTGGCAGCAGACCCCCCCTTCCCCCCCCACTGATCTCAGGCAGAGTGGCAGCAGACCCCCCTTCCCCCCCCACTGATCTCAGGCAGAGTGACAGTGGACCCCTTTCACCCCCACTGATCACAGGCAGAGTGGCAGCAGACCCCCCCCTTCCCCCGCTGATCTCAGGCAGAGTGGCAGGGGAACTCCTTTCACCTCCACTGATCTCAGGCAGAGTGGCAGCGGAACCCCTTTCACCCCCACTGATCACAGGCAGAGTGGCAGTGGGCCTACCTTTCCTCCCCTCCATCCAGATTTCAAGCTGAGAGCCATTGGACGCTCGGCACTTACCTCCTCACTAACCCTCACTGATGGAGCGCCCGAATCGGACTTATATGGAGCATGTCTGTTTCGCACCGATTCCAGAGGGCGAGCGCAGTGGTAAAGGGGGAAGTGTCGGTAAAGTTGGGAGTGCAGCCCATTAAGTCAATTTAAATGCATGCCAATTCATGCCTGTTTCGGTCGCGGTCCCGATCGTGGTCATTTTCGGGCCTTGGTAAAGGGGAAACCAGCGCAGAGGCAGGCACGGATCACGCTACTCGCCACACGCCCGATTTTACCAAGTTTTTGAGTCCGAAAATGGGCACAACGCGATGGTAAAATCGGGCCCATTGTTTCTGAATCCACCCTGTTTAACCCTGTTAGAATTTTATAAGTTTTTATGAGATCCCTTCTCACTCTTCTAAACTTCAATGAATATAATCCTAACCGACTTAGTCTCTGCTCATATGACAGACATGCCACCCCAGGAATCAGCCTGGTAAACCTTCGCTGTACTCTCTCTATAGCAAGGATATCCTTCCTCAGATAAGGACACTAAAACTTCACACAATACTCCAGGTGTGGCCTCACCAACGCCCTATGCAATTACGACAAATCATCCCTATCCCTATACTCAAATTCTCTCACTATGAAGGCCAACTTACCATTTGCCTTCTTTACTGCCTGCTGTACCTATGCACTTACTTTCAGCGACTGATGCATGAGGACTCTAAGGTCACGTTGGGTATTCATAGAAGTATAACAAAAAAGCCAACTAGCTATTCCTATGCAGGATAAATTCCTGAACCATATTTTACTTGAAACAATGAAATAATATACTAATGGGAGAAAGAATATAGCCAGAATTCTCTGGCTTTACATACCTGGCTACTGCTGCCAGCGAGAACGGAGAATGTGGCACTCAACCAAATGTCCATTCACTGTAGTGGGACCAGAGAATCACAGCCACAGGTGAGGTCAAAAAATTCCTGCCTATATTTGGCTCTCATGCCCTATTAAATGAAAAAAATCTTGATATACTTTTTTCACAAACACTGAAAAGATATGGTATGTTGAACATTGTCCTTTTTGCAGGGTTATTGGAACAGTTTTCCTGTTAATATTTAAACTTATTCAAAACATTCAGTGGCATTTGTCAATAAAAGTAATTGACCTCTGAAATACCCAATAAAGATAAATAATGTTTTACCAATATGATCATTTCAACTCTACTGACATACCTTCAATATAAAAGGCAATGCAGCAAAGTCCTGTGCAGCAAGTAACATTTGGCAGAGTGCTCTGGATCTTAACTTTAAATGCAAGTCATCTACACTGCATACAAAATACAAATTTTGAGCTTTCTATGCCTAGACTGATAAGCAACCATACATTATGATAACAAGGGCATGTTGTAGAAAGTGAATGGGTCATTTGGGCTGGTGAATGTATAATCTTGGCAATGGTCCTAATAGAAATTGATCGTCAACAGAACTGATAGCAACAATTGATGCAACAAGCGTGAGGCACAAAACCAGTTTACAGCTTTTAGTATTTATTCACGGAACAGAAAAATATTTTATATTCATGTTAATGCATCCTGTTTTACTTAAAAGGTACATTTCAGCACATTTACAAGGAAACAAATTATTTTATTCCCAGCAGATCTGATGGGCTAGAATGACTGCAACCAACTATTCTAGAAAATAAGTAAGCACATTACAGGGGTTTTTGCTCCATTCCACTTGCTAGTGTATTTCACTTGAAGGGGCATTCTTCATGCATGAGCCCAGACAGGAATATTAACAGCCAGATTTGATCCTGTACTCAGCTCACACACACAAACAATCAACTATGTGGCTCAATATCACATCAGGCAGTCATTTCCTCACCATGCTTTATTTATTTCATTTATAATAAATGCCACCTATATATGCTGTGCCTAAGTGAAGAATGAGTGATTGTTTCAACTACTATGTTCAAGGTAGAAGAGTATTTAGCCAGAATTTATGAAAATGCAAGCTGTACAAATGTTGGTAATTTCCTCTTTCACCTGTTTTACCCACCGTCTCTATGAAAATAAAATTGGTTACTCAGTTTAAAAAAAAATAGGGTGCATGCCTGAGTACAAAAAAATCTCTCAAATCCATTCAAGGGATTTGAGCTTTGCCAGCAATCGTTTATTACCTATCCCGAGCTAAGTGACTTGTTGGGCCATTTTTTTCTATGGAGCTGGAATCACATATAGGCCAGGCTAGGTAAGGGCAGCAGATTTGCTTCTCTGAAGGGGGATAGTGAGCCAGATGGGTTTTAACGACAATCTAGTAACTTCCTGGTCACCATTATTGATACTGGCTTTTTATTTCAGATTTATTTAATTAACTGAATTTAAATTCCCTAGATTTCAAGTGGGATTTGATCTCATGTTTCCAAGAGATTAATCTGGATTCCTAACCCTGCAATTTAACCACTAAAATAAGAGCGAAATACTCTGGATGCTGGAATCTGAAATAAAAACTAAAAATGCTGGAAAAACTCAACAGGTCTGGCAGCATCTGACTACTCTCCTCCAAATATCCTAACAAATAAATGTCATGACTACGCACAAAAGGTTAGGGTATGCAATTTCTTTACAACAAAATAACCATTTGTAAAGGATGGGTATGCACCAGAGCAGTTGATGTCAATCTGAACACAAAGACTGTCTGATTATATTTTCCTCTTCCACTAATTTACTAACACAATATCAGCATGATTTTGCATGGCAGTTTTGTTTGATAGAGTTGTAGAGCATCATTACAGAATAAACAGCTTGAGTCAGATTTTCACGGAGTTTGTCTGACTCCGAAGGCCTTTAAAAAAGGTGGATGGGACCCGGATGTGGAAATCCTGCCCCATTTCCAGCATCACACAGATGGGAAAGCCGAACTACGCAGGATCATTTAAGACTGGTGTTGAGTTCAAACAGACCTCATCATCACTGTTCCAAGGGCCTCAAGCTACAGGGTGGGAATCACAAATTTATGGAGGAGACAGAAACATTCTTGAAGGGTGGATAAAGTCTATTTAAATATCATGATCTGAAGTGGCTTAAATACCCTGCCCTTGAAATGCAAAAACAAAAGGCTGTGTTTGTCATTTAGAGTAAAAACACCTATCACCTGCTACTGTAGTGCATTGTTTGATAGGCCATCTATTGTGGCTTCGGAAGAAATTACAATTTGTTCCTGCAGTTTGTGCAAATTTTATTATTGACATTTCTCACGGGCTGTTATTACAGATGAGTCCATTGTGAATGCTTGCCTGAGTCAGAAGCTCCAAAGCCACTTATTTTAGTGGGCTAAAGGGGGCTTACTTCATATTTTGATTGGCAGTTTTAAAAGACTATTGAATAATTTGCTATCTTTGATGTGGTTAGCAAATAGAAGTTTGTTTGTTTTTACAATCGATTGAGTACTTTAGGGGATTTAAAATCTTTGGGTATCATGAATGAGTTTTTCCAGTATTAAGTGTGTATAAATGAGAGATCCTTTAGATTATTAAAGTACTTTTTTCTTCCACATGGCTCCTAACATCTTCTCATAGTGGATACTGAGTACCTATGGAAGTGGCATGGTGACATGAGGCAGCATTGAGGTGATATGGAAGATAAGGGAGCATGGTGGTGGGTGGAGATGTGAGGAGTGAGAGCGAGAGGGCCTAACAGTCTTTTATAAAACTGGGCCTAAGTCTTAGAAAACTGAGGTGGGCCTTCTAATCTGCCCACCTCGGTACTCACCTGTAGAAGGCCCAACTGGAACATATCCCTGCTCTGCGGAGTGAAAAATACGTATGCAGGGGTCATTGGAGACTTCCCCACTTGAACGTCCTGCCTCCATTGTGAAAACCCAGTCCAGTTTATATTGTTTAGTAGAATGCAACAGTGTGATAATTTGGAAGTTTTCAAAAAGAATCAATGTGTATGAAATGTATAATTAACCAGAAATGTCTGAGGGAATCAATAGATCAGTGCTTGCTGTGCAGAGGAGGTAGGGCACACATAATTAGCATCCAGAGCAAACTTATGCAGAACATAATTAAAAAAACACATATCACTCAATACTACATTGTCCGTTCTTTGTTTCTTTTTAAGCCACAGGAGAGTTTGTTTATTTATTTATGCATTTATCTTGGTCCAGTTGAAGATTTCTCATACATAATGTACACTGAAGTACATGTGGGAATGAATACATAAAAACAATGATTAAAATAATACAAAAGAAATAATTCAAAATACAGCACAAACTTTGGAAGATTTTCACCACATGCTGCTTGTTAATAAATCAGATCTGGGAAAATGTCAGTAATAATCTGGGCATGATGTTTGACCAGTTTATAGAAATGCATTAATGAGCCTTTTTCCCTCTACAAATATTACTTTATAAAGGCTACAGCATACAAAATAAAGTTAATAGGTTATTACTTAAGGACAATAAAAAAAACAACTCTAAAGAGAAATAAAACAACCCAAATAATGGTCGTTACTGGTGTGTGGTTTGCACCAGAGGGCTGATTTTCTAGGGAGAGTGCAGCTAAGTGCAACAGTAGTATTGCATGTAAGATGCCCATTTAATTGTAAGTACTGTAGAATCAAACCAACTGGCCATATCATAGAATCATAGAACCCCTACAGTGCAGGAGGAGGCCATTTGGCCCGTCAAGTCTGCACTGACTCTCTGACAGAGTGTCTTACCAAGCCCTCTCCCCACCATGTCCCCACAACCCTGCACATTCACCACGACTAATCCATCTAACCTATACACCTTTGGACACTAAGAGGCAATTTAGCATGGCTAATCCACCTAACCTGCACATCTTCGGACTGTAGGAGGAAACGGAACACCCAGAGGAAACCCACGCAAACGGGGAGAATGTGCAAACTCCACACCAGCACGGAGAGAATGTGCAAACTCCACACCATCAGTCACCCAAGGCTGGAATCGAACCCAGATCCCTGGCGCTGTGTGACAGCAGTGCTAACCATTGTGCCACCATGCTGCCCACTGTGCCATCCACAAGATTTACATTGGTCACTGATCATGTGCACACAACATAGTGTTGAATGCAGGCATTAGAACTCTTGACAATGGCAGATATGGTATAGGCTATAATACCTTATGGCCAGAAAATGCTGGAAAGTTTCAGCAGGTCAGGTACCACCAGTGGAAATCAAAAGATAGGGTTAAAGTTTCAGGCCTAAGAACTTTCATCAGAATAGGTTCTGATAAAGGGTCGTATAGCTGAAACTTTATCTTGGTCTGCCAGTGTATTCATGCAGCCCGACCTGCTGAGTGCTTCCAGCATCTTTTGTTTTCAATTCAAATTTCCAGTAACTGCAATATTTTGTGGTTGTCTCTGACCTGTGTCATCCTGTTCTTGATCCTCAATGGCAGTACTTTTTAAAATTCATTTATGGGAATGTGGGCACCACTGGCTAGGCCAGCATTTATTGCCCATCACTAATTGCCATTGAGGAGGTGGTGGTAAGCTACCTTCTTGAACTACTGTAGTCCATGTGGTATAGGTAAACTCACAGTGCTGTTAGGAAGGGAATTCCAGGACTTTGACCCAGCAACAGTGAAGAAGCAGTGATATATTTCCAAGTCAGGATGGTGAGTGACGTGGAGAGGAAGATCCAGCTGGTGATATTCCCATGTGTCTGCTGCCTTGGTCCTTCTAGGTGATTTTCGTTGTTAATTTGGAAGGTGCTGCCTAAGAGGTTTTGGTGAAATCCTGCAGTGCATTTTGTAGATAGTACACACTCTTGCCACGATATGCTGTTGTTGGAGAAAGTAAATATTGGTGGAAGAGTTGCTAATCATCAGGCTGCTTTGTCCTGGATGGTGTCCAGCTTCTTGAGTGTAGTTGCTGCTGCATTCCACCCAGGCAAGTGAAGGATACAGCCACCAATTATAGCTCTGAAGAATTTGCATGCTGTTACTGCCCTCTGACCTATCCAAGCGTTGGAGACACTGGGCAGGATTTTACAACCTCGCTCGGGTGAGATCGTAAAATCCCGTCCGAGGCCAACGGAGATTCCCGTTCTGTGAGCGTTGCCCGCCCTGATTCCGGGGCGGGCGAGGCGGTAAAATTCCAGCCACTGTTTTAGAATGTAATTATGTTCCATATGATTCTTTAGAGGCCGGAGGTTTCCAGCCGTTTACACCCTGCCGCTGCTGTCAGTGCAGCGGGGCCGGAAAATCCGAGCCACAGGCAACGCCAGAGAATGCACCCCTATCTTCTCTCGGGGGCACTCATTTCTCACCCGTATCTTTAACCCTGGCCTGCAGAGAAACGTGCAGCAAAGCTGCTCCTGAGGTTTCTCCTGTGCAGTGCAGCAGCATCGGAGGAAGGGGGGGTGGGGGGGGGGGGGGGGGGTGGTTGTGGGGGGGGGGTGAAGCATGCCCCCTTTTTACAGCACTGGCTGCTGTAAGCTGGCAAGTTTAACGGTCCCAGCTATTATGAAAGGAAACAATTAACTGTATAAGCTAAGTTGGTAGGATAGGTCGGGGTGACGTAGGGAGTTGGGGTGGAGGGTGGCGGGAGGTGATTGTGAGGTCAGGTAGTTGGAAGTGGGTATAGTTTGGGGAGGAGGTTAGTTGGTGATCCAGTGGAGAGGGGGGTGGAGTGGCAGAGAGGCACATAACCAACTGGCCAACATAGAATCATAGAATCCCCACAGGTCAGTAGTATAATTATCCAGGAGTTAGTCTGGGTAACCTCTGTGAAGAGAGTCGGAATGATCAGAAGTCGCCAATTTAAATCCAAGTTTCGTAGGGTTCCCAAGTGAAGGGTAATTGCTTAACTTAAGTTAAACCATGCCAGGAAATTCTCATGTGTGCGTACTTCCAGGGGTCCTCCAATGCATCTTCCAGGGTACCTCTGGGATAGGTTCATCTGAAGACAGGAAGATTTGTGTCAAGAGCTGTCTTCTATCACAGTTGGATATAATATTTAAATTAGTTTTGTAAAGCATCAGGGGATGTTGACTCGTATTCGGCACCCAAAGGATTACAATCAATCAAAAAGATCTATCCAGGGTGATATTTCTTACATAACACATTAGTTTAAGACAATGGGATGTGTTAACAGAGGGGAGATTAGGTAATATGCTGATAAGGCTTTATTTATATGATCCCAAAAAGGGAGTCTTTGAGGAAAAGCTCACATCAAGAAAGTTTGATTCCCAGCTCAACTGGCTAATTCTGTGCAAAAACATGAATTCATATGCTATTGACAAAACAATGTAAGAACATAAAAAATAGGAGCATAAGTAAGCTCGTCAGCCCCTCAAGCCCGTTCCGCCAATCAATAAGATCATGGCTGATCTGATGTGGCCTTAACTCCTGTCTTTTGTACCTGTCGCCCACAATCCTTGACTTCCTTGTCATTCAAAAATCTGTATTACTCAGCCATATGAACATAAGAGAACATAAATCAGCCTTTGGTTTAGAAATAGCCTTGGCTGTCTAAAGCATTCATTGGTCTGCCTTTCAGAAAGAAGTTGCTGAATGTGGTGGTGTCGTGAGTGATATTAATGTATCCAAACTCACACAACTGCTTTTCATTATTACTACTGCTTAAGTGTTGCTATTGTGTGTCCAGAATCATGAGAGCAAACTCTTGATTATAAGAGACATCAGCTCTTGCAAGAGTGACAAGTGCCACTGATTCAATGAAAATACTCAGTGCAGTAGCAAAATTGTGTGGAACTCCTGAAGTGGTTTAGGAGTTAGAATCCATAGAACCCCTACAGTGCAGAAGGAGGCCATTTGGACCACCGAGTCTGCACTGGTCCTCCAAAGGTTAAGGTAGCAATTCCCATGGTTGATGGAAAAGAAAATAGACTATGTTGGTTTATGTGGACATGGATGATCTCACAGCAAGGGTTCATCTAGTATCCTGACCTATATTCATATTTCAACCCATAACATCAAAGAAATGTCAGCCGCAATTCTCCCGTCCTGCTGCGCTAATGTTTTTGCGCAGCAGGCCGGGAGAATATTGCGGCAGCAAATTTGTGGGGTTTTGCGAGCGTTCGTGCCCCACTTGCGTCTACCAGCACCGGATTTCCAGCGGTGTTTACTCCACGCTGGAAATCGGCGGGGAGACACACAGACTATTTAAATGGCCATTTTAATATTATTTGAATATCATTAGTGGACCCGGGACTGAAGTCTCCCACCCCACCAGAGTGTTTCACACCAGCGGGGATTACACTAGCTCCTCACTTTTGGGGAGCTAGTGGCCCAACCCCACTGGAGTGAAGGAGGGCAAAATCGGCCCCCCAGGGGATAGGGTGGTGGGGGAGGGGGGGTGGGGGGTTGTGCCCCCTGGGCATTGGCACCCTGGCAGTGGGGCCTGGGCCCCTGGCACTGCCCAAGGGAAAAAGTGCCAATGCCCAGGGGGCACCTTGGCACTGCCCACTGGGCAGGGGGCAGTGCCAAGGTTTCTGACTTTCACCCTATCACACATTTGCCTAGGGGGCAATCGGTGTGGGGGGGGGTCCCACTGCCACTCTGCAATCGGGGTCAGTGGGGGAAGGTAAGAGGCCAGCAATCGGGGCAGGCTGGGGGGTCAGCTAAGGGGGACAGTCAGTCTGCTGGGGAGGGGGGGGGGGGGGGCGGTGGGGGGGGGGGGGCAGGATTACAGGGGAGGAGTTACTGTCGGGAGGGTCAGGGGTGGGCTCGGGAATAGTCTGGGGGGCCAGAGATCAGGCCGTGGGTGGAGTGGGGAGAACCAGCGTTTCGGGACTCGAGCTGCTCCTCCATTTATGGTTTCTTACGTATCCCTGATTTTAATCGTTCCACAATTGGCAGCTGTGTTTTTATCTACCTAGGCTCTGCCATTCCTTTCTTAAACATCTCTACCTCTCTCTCTCCTCCTTTACAATGCTTCTTAAAAACCTATCTCTTTGACCAGGTTTTTGGCTATCTGTCCTAATTTCACTTTTCTTGCTCAACGTCAAAATGCTTTTTATATCGTTTCTGTCGAGCACTGTAGGATGCTTTGCTGTTAAAGGTGCTACTTAAAATGCAAGTTGCTATTATTATTTGTGGTTGTGCCTCTCTGGAATCCTTCTTGTTTCCAAAACAACTGAAAACACCAGGGTTGAAGGAGATTTCAGAAATAGGGAGAGGTTAGGCCATGAAGAGATTCAAGAATAAGAATGAGGATTGTAAAATTGAAGTGCTGTTGGATCAGGAGTCAGTGTTTGAGCACTCCTTACAGATAAAGTTGTGATGTATCTGTACATCTTTCAATCTGGTGTGCTATATTTGCTGCTCAAGATGTGATCTCCTCTACATTGGGGGGCCAAATGCAGATTGGGTGAGCGCTTGGAGGAACACCTCCGCTCAGTCTGCAAGCATGACCCCAGGCTTCCAGAGGCTGTCATTTTAATTCTCCACCTTGCTCTCACGTTTCTTCCTCTGCCAATTGCACTGTTCCACTGAAGCTCGTTTAGGCTGGAGGAACAACATCTCACCTTTTGATTAAGCACTTTGCAGCCTTCCGGACTCAACATTGATACCAACAATTTCAGACTATAATCTCTGATCCATTTTTTTCCTTCTCTTTGCTTTCGGTATTTCTCTTGTTTTTTTAAATTACAGTCAGTAGTACACTTGCGCTCTGCACATCTTTTGTTTATTTTCTTACCCCAAGACCATTCCTTTCGGCCCTGTAAGATGACCTCTGCTATCATTCAATCTTGTCTGACTTTCACCCTATCACACACTTTCCTTTTCTCCTTGTCCCACACACCCTTTGCTCAAAACCTGTTACATTTCTAACTTTTCTCCGTTTTGTTGAAAGGTCATAGATCTAAAATGTTAACTCTGTTTCTGTCTACAGATGCGGCCATAAGCTGCTAAGTATTTCCGGTATTTTCTGTTTTTATTAGGCGTACACAGATATGCAACTACCTCTTCAGGAGCAACCATATCTGTATGCTTTTCAAGCACAGTATGCAATGCCTGTGTTTAACAAACAAAGCCATCATCTCATTTTCTGCACACAACTCCCAGAAGCAATCCACAGTAAGAACCACTTTGCCTGTGGTTATTCAAGTAATCACTGACCTTTTTATGCGTTTGATTCTTTACAAGTTACCAAAGTGAATTTGACAAGAGATAATTACAGCAATACACTCACGTCACCAATAATCTACTGAAGCAGGTGACTTGGTATGTACACTTTAGCATTCACTACAAACTACAAAGGGTTGTGAATGAAGCCCAGTCCATCACGCAAACCAGCCTCCCATCCATTGACTCTGTCTACACTTCCCGCTACCTCGGAAAGGCAACGAGCATAATCAAGGACCCCACTCACCCCGGACATTCTCTCTTCCACCTTCAGGAAAAAGATACAAAAATCTGAGATCACACACCAACAGACTTAAGAACAGCTTCTTCACTGCTGCCATCAGACTTTTGAATGGACCTACCTCATATTAAGTTGCTCTTTCTCAGCACCCTACCTATGATTAACACTACATTCTGCACCCTCTCCTTTCCTTCTCTATGTAAGGTATGTTTTGTCTGTATTGCGCGCAAGAAACAATATTTTTCACTGTATACTAATACATGTGACAATAATAAATCAAATCAAATCAAATTCTGCAATAGGAGATGTGGATACCTTCAGGATTTGCCTTTGCCTCTTCCTTAGCGCATAAACACCTACATTTCTCAGTCACCATGTGTAATATCCTGAATTTTAGTTTCAGAGAGACTGAGCTTGACACATTTTAACTGCTGCATTCAGTGAGATGGTTGGCATCCTCCAAGCAAACAGGAGACCATGAAATCAGTGCAACCCCACAGCGAATAATGCCTTTGAATATTTGAAAACAGCCAGCAGTCATCAGCCGAAGTGAAGGATCATCCCTTTAGTGTAAGCTCCAGGACAGTATCAACACTGCAAAGAAGTAGAATTGACATTTTAACATTGCCTCCCAGACATTTCAATAATGTGCGACAGGCATCAGCTGAAAAATGTGGCAATTACATCCTGATGCTCCTAGGTGACTGATGGTAAAGCCTCGTTCACAGCAGCCTCATCTCTAGGTTTCTCTCCACATGGTCATTCTCTGGAGGCTGTATCTGATCACAGTCATGCTTGCTGATACCTCTCTCAATTGCTATTTTATCAGACATACGGAAACTCCTCTGGTGAATGAGGTACCTGTTAAGTGAATGAGGCAATGGATCTTGTCTTCAAGACTCCAAATCACTGTGAAATTAAAGTCAATGGGGACTAGCAAAAAACTCTCCACTAGTCACAAATATCTTCAGCTGCTTCATCAATGGCGTTCCCTCCAAAGCAAGGTCAGAAAATGGATGTTCACTGATGAGTGCAGCATTCAGTACTACTCGTGACTCATCAGATGCAGTTTGTGCCACACGAAGCAAGGCTTGGACAATATTCAGACTTGAGCTAATAAGTGGCAAGTCACATTCACAGCAAACAAGTGCCTGCAATAACTGTCTCCGTCAAGGCAGAATCTAACAAACTCCCCTTTGCATTCACGAAATTACCATCACTGAATTCCCCAATCATCAACATCCTAGGGATCACCAGTTACTTGACCAGCCATATAAATACTGTGGCAAAAAGAACAGATCAGAAGCTGGAAATTCTGCAATGATTAATTCGTCCTCTTACTTCCCAAAACCTTTTCTCTATCCTTGTAATAGTCTCTCTATAGTGCTCTGAAAAATGATGTAGGCTGATAAGACACCAAATGGCAATCGGGTGTACTGATATAACCCCCTGTGGGTATTTATTGTGACTAACTTACTGGACTCTTCTTCCAGTTCCAGCTGTTGATGAGCATGACTTAGGTCTGGGTTAGTATATTTGAGGCCCTCTGCTAACTTAGCACAGAGGTCCTCTATCCTCAGATAATGGGTAACGATCCAGCTGAGCTCCCCTGTTTACCTTTAGTTTGTAGTTCCCACATATCCTCACGGAACGGTTCAGTTTCATGGAGGGGACATTAGGCACAACCCATTTGGAAAACTGCACAGGTTTGATGATGCCCAGGTTTTCCAACCTTTTTAGTTCTACTTCCATTTTCTGGTATAACTCATATGGCACTGGGCGAACTTGGAAAAGCCAATGTGTATCATTAGGCTTTTAGTAAGTCTTTGCTTTAACATATTTTTTCCAACCCAGTTCTCTCTGGAATATCTCCTGATATTTACATAGAAGCTCTTTGAATCCCCCACATTAAATATTTCCAGCCAGTTCAGTTTTATTGCTTTAACCAGTCCTATCCCATGAGACTGAGCCTTTGTCCTTCAATCTCCACCATGGGTAGCTGAGCTGACTGGTTCCTATAGGGTACTGGCACGGAGCATGGTCCCACTACTTTTAGTGCCTCAGAATGGCTAAGATTGAAAGGCTGCAGTCCCTTCTGGAGATGTTTGAATGTTTTATGATAGTGGTTGCAGCATCAGGGTCAACCCTCATTTTCAGGGGGCAGTCATTAACTAGTAAAACAATCTCAATGGGAGGTATCATGCTAAGTTGGACCTGATTGAGTATGTAAGCCTTGAATCCCTCCTTTGGTCCTTCCGCCAGCTTATTCACAGGGGCTGTATTCATCATTCTCTTCTTTTTTTGGAGCGTTCCATGCACCCTGCTTTGCTCTACACCTAACTTGTAGATAACCCTTCTTTCTGCATTTGAAGCAGATAAAATACTTGCACCAGCATGTCTCTTGGGGGTAGTCTCCCCCACACCAAAGACATGCGTCAGATCCTGGTGTTGAATGACACAGTCTCCACTATGCACTCACTCAGGCTGTTCCTAGCAACAGCCAGTTCCTGCCACAACTGGTTCACCTCATTCTGTACACCTTGCAGCTCACACAAGCCTTACTCAGTGCATTAATTTGCTTAGGCCATCTGTACGACTTTTTTTGGTGAAATCTTGATATCAGCAAGCAGTTTCTTTTGAATGTTGAGGTTTTTGATCCCAGACATCAAACGATCCCTCAACATCTCTCCCAACAAAGGCTCGAACTCGCAGTGCTCAGCCAGTTGTCAAAGTCAGGCCACGAAGCGACAGACCGTCTCTCCTGGCTCCCTAACAGCAGAGTGGAATTTGCACCTTTGCATGATAACAGAAGGGCAGGGGTTATAGAGATCCTTAACAAAATTGACTGACTGGTCAAAGTTTTTTGTGTCTGGAGTTTTGGGTGACATCAAACTCCTCACTAGATTGTAAGTCTGTGGGCCGCAGATGGTGAGCAGTATCACCTTTTGCTTCTATTTTGCTTGCCATGAAAATATAATGCAGTCTCTCAATGTACTGTCTCCAACTCTTAACTTTGCGGTTGAATGGCTCTATTTTCCCAAATAGCGGCATCTTTAAAAGAAAATCTGCAGCTTTTCTCCTTTGAATTTTGAGTGATTGCTCTCCTCCCCCTCTAACTTTACAATACAAGCTTTCAACGATTGATCCGGTTTGTCCTCGTCGCCAGTGTAGTAACTCAAGGTGACTTGATGTGGGAAGTAACAAACTAAAAGGTTTATTGACTGAGAAGAACTACATACAATTAAGAGTTTAACAAAATGATACAGGTCTATTCCCAACAACACCCCGATTCCAACTGAAGCCTTTCAGCCCCAGGAATGCATGCCCTCACTCCCAATTGGCCCAGGTTCACGCGCTCGCACTCCATTGGTTGCTGGGTCAAATAAAAGGGGTTAAAGTAAAGATTTACCAAAATCCTAAGGCTACATCTAGGTTCACATGATCCTCGAAGGATTGCCCATTAAAACGGCCACGCTACCACAGGGATAAACCAGGAAACTACAGGCCAGTCTAATGTTGGTGGTGGGGAAATTCTGAAACAAATTAATCTCATTAGGAGAGGCAGGGTTTAATCAAGAACAGTCAGCATGGTTTTGCTAAGGGAGGTTATGTCTGACCAACTTGGTTGAATTTTTTGAAGAGGTGTCCTGGTGTGTACATGAGAGCAATCTGACATAGTTTACTTGGACTTCAGCAAGGTTTTTGACAAGGTCCCACATGGGAGATTGATAGCCAAGCAAGAGCCCATGGAATCCAAGGAAATTTGGTAAATTGGATCCAGAATTTTCTGAGTGGCAGGCAGCAGAAGGTGATGGTCGAGGGGTGTTTTTCTGACTGGAAGCCTGTGTCCAGTGGGGTCCTGCAGAGATCAGTGTTGGGGCCCTTGCTGTTTGTGCTTTATATAAATGATTCAGGCTTGAACATAAGAGGGTTGATCAGTAGGTTCACAAATGCTACGAAAATTGGTGGGGTGGTAAGTAGTGAGGGGGATAGCCTTAGGTTACAGGAGGACATAGATGGGCTGGTCAGATGGGCTGATCAATGGTGAATGGATTTCAATCCAGGTAAGTCTGAGGTGATGCACTTGGGCGGGACAAACAAGGCAAGGGAATATATGCCAGGACCCTGGGAAGCACAGGGGATCAGAGGGACCTTGGTGTGCATGTACACCGGTCTCTTAAGGTATCAGGACAAGTGGATAAAGTAGTTAAGAAGGCTTATGGTATACTTGCCTTTATTAGCCGAGGCAGAGTTTAAGAGCAGGGAAGTTATGCTGGAACTGTACAAAAAGGTTGGTTATAAAGTGTAAAGTTTATTTTTATTATTGTCACAAGTAGGTTTACATTAACACCGCAATGAAATTACTGTGAAAATCCCCTAGTCGCCACACTCCAGCGCCTGTTCGGGTACACTGAGGGAGAAATTAGCATGGCCAATGCACCTAACCAGCACATCTTTGGATTGTGGGAGTAGAGCAGAGCACCTGGAGGAAACCCATGTAGACACCGGGAGAACATGCGGACTCCGCACAGACAGTGACCCAAGCTGGGAATCGAACCCTGGTCCCTAGCGCTGTGAGGCAGCAGTGCTAACCATTGTGCCACCCGTGGTTAGGCCGCAGCTAGAGTATTGTGTGCAGTTCTGGAATCCACATTATCGGAGGGATGTGTTAGCACTGGAAAAGTTGCAGAGGAGATTTACCAGGATGTTGCCTGGACTGGAGAGTTTTAGTTATGAAGAAAGATTGGATAGGCGGAGATTTTTTTCCTTGGAGCAGAGGAGACTGAGGAGGAGATGATTGAGAAATTATGAGGGGCATAGTGTAGACAGGAAGAAACTTTGCCCCTTGGTAGAGAGATCAATGACAAGGGAGCATAGATTTAAGGTAAGGGGCAGGACGTTTAGAGGGGACATGAGGAAAAACCTTTTCGCCCAGAGGCTGGTGAGAGTCTGGAACTGACTGCCTGAAAAGGTGGTGGAGGCAGAGACCTCATGACATTAAAGAAGTATTTAGGTGTGAACTTGTGAAGCCAAGACATACAGGGCCATGGGCCAAGTGCAGTTAGCTGGGTTTTTTTGACTGGCGCAGATGCGATGGGCCAAAGGGCCTTTTCTGTGCTGTTGATCTCTACAACTCTTGTGATTTAAGAGTTCTCGGAACTTCAGCTGCCTGGCATTAACTTGGTAAACACACATGGACTGAACAAAAGATTACAAAATAGAACTTGTAAAAGATACAACATCAAGGAAAAGCATCAGGAAAGAAACTAAGCACCTATGTGCTGAACACTTATAATAAACTGTTTTTAAATTATCTTCCTGTTGTTGAGATTTTCTCTCTACTTGTACAGCCAATGCATTCTTCCATCTTGTCAGATTCAGCATGAAATAGTGGCTGGGCCATTTTCAGAGTCTTCTGTATTAAAGTCACAATAACTTGTCAAATGTAACTGGACTCTATGCTGCCAAATAAATATTGCAGTGCATCCACATGGAATGAAATATTGGTTTTACAGCAGAAACCTTTCAGATTCCATCCAAGCATCTTGCTATTTGGTTGACTACCTGTAAGGAATTTTATGTAGTTTCTCTGTAAAACTGATAAAACAGAAATCTGGCTGCTTATCTCATTATAAACATTTACAGAATTAAAAAAAGACACTGTAAACAAAATTGTCAAGAAAATTGATTGTGAAATCTATTAAATGGTCTCCTGAGTGTTCAAAATGAGGGGCAATAGAGGCCACACATTTCCATCCCGACACATTGGACCAAGCTTTTGGTATGGTATCAAGAGAGCATTACCAGTAGAATTTAAAAGAACAAATAAATTATTTAAATGAAGATCTTCAATTCTTGTAGGACCTTGTTCAAACTTTGCTATGTCTTCTACCAAACTTGCCATGTGTTGGACTTGCCTTGCACAACATGTCTCGCTAAAAGTAGGGCCAACCGCATCCTGCCCCACTTACCGATTATTTGCTGGTTTGTCATTTCAGACTGCTGGTTAAACTCTGGGCATTACTTGCTGTGTTTTATCAGTCTGAAAAGTTCACTTTGTCTGCAAAAGGCATGATTTTGGTGGTTGATGCGCGATTAATTCACACGGGAGGCTAGAATGTACCCGGGAAATAAAGGCTTTTATTACTGACAAGAATGGAGCACACTATATACAATACAATCCCAGACTAAAGGGTCTCCAGGCAGTGCAGTGACCTTTATACTTCCCCTAGTAGGCGGAGCCAACTGGAGTGTACCACAGAACAATATCAACAGGTAGAACAGCCCAACCCTAACACCAACAGTAATTACAGTAACATATCTACAAACCCCATAGTGCTGACCATCCATGGCTCAGCACTCATAGTGGTAACCAACAGTGGTGTGGCTAACTCATAGGCAGATATCTGTAGTGTTAGGCTTGGCCTGAACCACACGGTATATTGTGAAGTCAGAATAGACCCATTTTTTGGCATAAATTTGAGGGTAGGATGCTTTATTCGATGTGTAATTCTATTGACACATCAGGGTTCTTTTATCAAAATAAGCTTTATTCATAACACAGTTTACATATAGCTCAAACAAACTGAAGGAACTTAACTTTTAACAGTTGAACAATAATTTAAATGGAAGAAAAAAAGCTACTTAAGTCATCACTATTTTAGTTCCAATGAAGCAATATTTCCCTTATAGACTTAAAACTCACTTTAAATATAGTTAACAATCACAGATATACTTGCTCTGACTTGGGTAACAACTGTGAAGGTTCCAGAGAGACTTTGCAGAGTCTTTGCAAAGAGAGACTTTACAGAGAGAAAGAGAGCAGTTTGTAGGCTTCTATCTTTTGACAGCCCCCTCCGGCAACTGAACACAGAAAGTTTTTTTCTGCTCCAAACCTAGCTCCTTCCATTAACTACATCACATGGCCTTGTATATCTAACTCACCTTCCATTGCTTTAATTAAAAAAAGACAGGGGTCCTCTCTCATTATAAACAAGAAGCCATCAGCTTCATTCGAAGTAAATATTACAGGGATAAAATGGATAACTAACCTATTTTCCAGCATCTGCTGCACTCCCTCCAGACATAGTGACTTTTGAAAAAAGAACACTGAACTTTAAATACTCTACAGAAACATAACTTATATCACAGTATCATCACAGTAGTCATGAGTGATCTCGTTGGGATGGTTTAGTTTTTGATTTCATTTATTATTGTCACATGTATTAACATACAGAGAAAAGTATTGTTTCTTGAGCGCTATACAGACAAAACATTCCGTTCGTAGAGAAAGAAACGAAAGAGTGCAGAATGTAGTGTTACAGTCATAGCTAGGGTGTAGAGGAAGATCAAATTATTGCAAGGTAAGTTCATTCAAAAGACCGACAGCAGCAGGGAAGAAGTGGTTCTTGGGTTGGTTGGTACATGACCTCAGACTTTTGTATCTTTTTCCCGAAGAAGGTGGAAGAGAGAATGTCCGGGGTCCATAATTATGCTGGTTGCTTTGCTGAGGCAGTGGGAAATGTAGACAGAGCCAATGGATGGGAGACTGGTTTGCGTGAAGGATTGGGCTACATTCATGACCTTCTGTAGTTCCTTGCGGTCTTGGACAGAGCAGGAGCCATATCAAACTGTGATACAGCCAGAAAGATGCTTTCTATGGTGCACATGTAAATGTTGGTAAGAGTCGTAGCTGAGATGCCAAATTTCCTTAGTCTTCTGAGAAAGTAGAGGCGCTGATGAGCTTTCTTAACTATAGTGTCAGCATGGGGGGACCAGGACAGGTTTGTTGGTGATCTGAACACCTAAAAGCTTGAAGCTCTCGACCCTTTCTAGTCTCCGTTGATATAGACAGGGGCATGTTCTCCTTTACGCTTCCTGAAGTTGATGACAATCTCCTTTGTTTTGTTGACATTGAGGGAGAGATTATTGTTGCCGCACCAGTTCACCAGATTCTCTGTCTCATTCCTGTACTCTGTCTCGTCATTGTTTGAGATCTGACCCACTACGGTGGTGTCGTCAGTAAACTTGAAAATTGAATTGGAGGGGAATTTGACCGCACAGTCATAGGTGTATAAGGAGTATAGTAGGGGGCTGAGAACATAGCCTTGTGGGGCACCGGTATTGAGGATGATCGTAGAGGAGGTGTTGTTGTCTATCCTTACTGATTGTGGTCTGTGAGTTAGGAAGTTCAGAATCCAGTCACAGAGGGAGATGCCGAGGCCCAGGCCACGGAGTTTGGAGATGAGTTTTGTGGGAATAATAGTGTTGAAGGCTAAGCTGTAGTCAATAAATAAGAGTCTGACATAGGTATCTTCATTATCTAGGTGTTCCAGGGTTGAGTGCAGGGCCAGGGAAATGGCGTCTGCTGTGGACCTGTTGTGGCGGTAGGCAAACTGTAGTGGATCCAGGTAGTCCAGGAGGCTGGAATTGATTCGTGCCATGGCTAACCTTTCAAAGCACTTCATAATGATGGATGTCAGAGCCATCGGCCAATAGTCATTAAGGCACGCTGCTTGGTTTTTCTTAGGTATTGGGATGATGTCGTCTTCTTGAAGCAGATAGAGACCTCAGATTGTTGTAAAGAGGGGTTGAAGATGTCTGTGAATACCCCCGCCAGCTGATCTGCGCAGGATCTGAGTGCATGTCCGGGTACCCCATCCGGGCCAGTTACTTTCCGTGGGTTGACCTTCAAGAAAGCGGTTCTGACATCTGCAATGGTGACCCCAGATACAGGTTCATCCAGGGTGGAAGGCATGCTCTTGCTGACCTCTTATTCAAAACGGACGTAGATGCATTGAGCTCATCAGGGAGGCGTGCGTTGGAGCTGGTGATTTTACATGCCTTCATCTTGTAGCTGTTATGTCTTGCAGATCTTGCCATAGTCGGCAGGGGTCAGTGTGGCTAGCCTGGGACTCTAGCTTGGTCTGGTACTGTCTTTTGGCATCTTTGATGGATCTCCTTAGATCGTACCTGACTTAAACGCCTCAGACCTGGACTTCAGCAAGCAGTGGATATCCCTGTTCATCCATGGTTTCTGGTTGGGTAACACACGGATTTGCTTCTTTGGCACAGTCTTCTACACGCTTACTAATGAAATCAGTTACTGTAGTGGCGTACTCGTTCAGGCTGGTCGCAGAGTTTTTAAATACTGACCAGTCCACTGACTCCAAGCAGTAGGAGATCATCCGATTCCTCAGACCAACATTGCACGACTTTCTTTGATGGATTCTCCCGCTTTTAGTTGTTGCTTGGAAGCCGGGAGCAGGAGCACAGCCTTGTGGTTGGAGGATAAGGGGAAGCTGTAAGGAAATCAGCATAGAGCAGGGGCAGCCACTATAAGTGGAATGAGGAGGGAAGCAGTGCACACAAGGCCACATCCACAGTGGGTATTGAGGCAGCATTTATCAACTTTATTTTGGAGCAAAGTCTGAGGTGCCTTTGCATCACAAATGTGGCTGTACCAAACCACATCATTTGTAGTAGTCACCAACAGGTAAGTACGGCACTGTCTGTGCAGGGCTCAGATTTTGACATACTGAGGCCCTAAGCTTTGTCAAGATTTCAGACATTACCAAAAAAAAGTGTGTTATTCAAACAGAAAGGGGAAATAAAAATAGAAATATTAAAAGCTTTATATTTATATATATACATATGGGAAATGCTTTGAAAAAACTAATTAAAGCATATATCTGGCAATAAGACAATTTGCATTATGAAATACTGACAGATTTCTTAATTTGCATGTTTCAAACCTTTTAATCCATAGGAACACAAGAGCAATTACACAGATCAGTGCTTACTAAATGGAAGTAGGAATAAGCCTGCACAAAACTTAGAACATTTTTATCTTGATTTTTTTTGGGCAGCAAATTCGCAGATGATGTCCTCAAAGGATGAACTGCAAAGTTTACCATTTTCTATAAACATAATGCTTAGTGCAGACAGCTTTTCTTACAGCATTATTGTCTGCAATTCATTCTTTTTTGTTGTTCAGTCATGAAAGTGACCTGAGCAGTTTGTTACTATTAAACTCGGAAAGAGCCGCAATATTGCTTCGACATTAGAGAAAGCCAACTTGAGTTTTCCCTTGGATGATGACTTGATACAGGTCCTGGTGGCATGAAGTTCTTTTATCTGAATCATCTTCCTTGATACAAGCTTGGAGGTGCTTTCTCCAATGAGGTTGTCAACATCACCAGGATAATTTTCATCAGAAGCTTTAGACCTTCACATAGCTGTTTTTCCGAGGAATCTAAATCAACCAAAACCAAAAAAAATATTTGTAGCATTTTCGTACATGAATGCTCTTTTTTTCAAGTGTGTTTCAAGTGCCCATCATAGGAATAAAGGATTTCACTCAAAACTGGTCTATTGCAGTAAGTTTAATCAGCATTTGGTGCATCACGGGCATTGAATTCCTTATTTCTCATACAT
Organism: Mustelus asterias; assembly: GCF_964213995.1. Taxonomy (NCBI): domain Eukaryota; kingdom Metazoa; phylum Chordata; class Chondrichthyes; order Carcharhiniformes; family Triakidae; genus Mustelus; species Mustelus asterias. The sequence goes on along the minus strand of NC_135814.1, from coordinate 22,075,552 downwards.
GTCATCTATATCTAAGGTCGGCTTCCTTTGGTTTGAGTACAATTTCTTCAAAACTTTCTTGGGTTTCTTTCAAGAAGTGAGAGAGTGACAAGTAAAACTTTGCGTATATACCTTGGACTATCTGAGAATCCTGTCGAGCTTGGCTGGTTTTGTGGAACAATCTAACAAACGATTCCAAAGTTCTAACATGAACACAAAATCTAATTCTTCCATTTTCTCCTGCAGAGTGCCAGCATTTCACCTGGTATCACCTTTTCCATTGTCATCAATGTGAAGATGAGCAACAGCATCAATAATTGAACCATAACTCTCAGCATGTGCTTCCCACCAAGTGTCAATGAGATGTTTTGGTATAGTGGAATCAAAAAGGATTTGAGTACTCTAGCGTTTTGTAGGGGCAGAGAGAAATGTGTATTTTTGTTGCACCGCAGCAAAAAAAACCATCTAGACAGCAATCAACTGCAGCACGGCCAATAAGATTCAGTGATTGTCCAGCACATGGAATATATATAGCATACTTATTTTTCTTTAAAAATAGCGAGTTTTTGCTGCATGCCATAAAAACTTCTGTCATGTTAGCTGCATCGTCCTCTGCACTTACTGAAGTAACTTTGCAGTCCTTGTCTAGATAATCCAGCATCATATTGAACATACTTTTGCTATTATGGTTTTCAAATTCACGGAAGGTTAGAAAGCATTCAATGGGAAAACCATCATCGGATGACACGTATCTTACAATAACAGGTAGTAGATTGACATGTGAAAGAGCTGGTGTAGAGTCAACAGACAAACTGAAATATCTTGCTTTTCTCAAATCATCCAAAATAAACCCTCTTACTTTTATCAGCCACAAGCTGGATGAGTTCTTTGTATATTTTTTTAGACAAGTATGAAGGCTTCTCTGATCCAATGCTTTCATGTTTTATATTGCTGACAAGAAATGCATCAAACTTAGGAATGAGTTACAAAGAAACATATAAAATTATTATGCCATTATTACGACTAAACTCATCTCTAAACTCCGTGGCCTAGGGTTCGGCTCCTCCCTCTGTGACTGGATCCAGACTTCCCAACCCACAGACCGTGCAATCAGTAAGAATAGGTAACGACACCTCTTCCACAATTATCTTCAACACCTGTGCCTCGCAAGGCTGTGTCCTTATTATAGCACCTTATTATACTCCTTATACACTTATGACTGTGTGGCCAAATTCTGCTCCAGCTCCCTTTTCAAGTAGTAAGAAGTGAGACCCTTGTGTGACTTGAACCAAGCACAACTGATGCTGCTGCACAAAATTTCTTAAGATTTTCTGACGTGTTGTTACTAGGTATTATTACAATTATGTGCATCTTTTCTGAAAAAAAAGATTGATTATGACTGCATCACGTGTTTTTCACACTTCATTTGTTTCCAGATTTTAAAAAAAAGACATTTTAAAGTTAAAAAAACTTCCATATTTATTATTGTCCTGAAAAAGCCATATAAGTCACTTTTATTTAGTGATCGAAGTGTCTAAATGGATCATGTGACAGTCAGAGTTCAGGGAAAGGGCGGAACTGTGGATATGAATTATACTTCCTTCTTATAAACTCAACATGACAAATATCTGTGGAGCCATATATATATATTTTGGTCATATCAGAACCAAAATGTCTGTTTTAGAGAGTGCTTTTTCCTCCATCTCCTTTATTTTTCAACCGACTATGTAAAGCTTGAAATTTAGACTTTTTTTCATTATAAAGGCCACTCATAATGTGAGGCCCTAAGCTGTAGCTTACTTAGCTTATGTATAATTCCAGCACAAAGTCCGTGGCTATCAAATTACTTCCATGGGTTCCTTTCAAGCTGCAGTAGGTGACATCAATGAAATTTCCTAGTTTGCAGTCCATCGGAGTGCCTGAGAGGTCACAGAAGCTCTCTACATCGTGCTATGTTCATTGATTAATCCAGCAAGGGACTTGTGGTGCCTCCAACATGCATAAATCAGTTTTAACAAAGGTGTCTGAAGTAAATGCTAACTCACAACCAGCTGCTCAGATAATCATCAGCATTGGCTTGTCAACTGCTAGTAAGCTCATGTGAAACATATCCATACCAATGAAGAAAGGAAATTAGAACGAGAGAGTATTAGGCTTTGCCTGCGTGACAGGCTTCTCAGGGTGCAAAAAAACTATAAATGACATCTATGTGCCTTACTCACTCCCAATCACAAGCCTGGCATCTTCTATCTATTTCCTTAATGTACAATTGATTTATGACAACGGAAGCACATCATACAGGTCTATGCCTACTATCCCTTTGCCCTAGCTCCTGCACACTTGTCCCTGACGTTTGACCAAGATTTGTCCTCTAGCCTTGCCTCTAAGCACACCTGTTGCCAGTATCTGAGCTAGTGCCTGTGAGGGCTAGAATAAGTGGTACTGCATCATTAGCAGGACTGATCCATTTTTTTCTCCATTTGATGAGGATTTCCACATCTGCAGCATCCGAAAGAGAGCAAATAAGGTTAGTATTTAGTGTGATGAGACAGCAAAGTCAGAGAGAAATGGCTGGTGGATGCATCTGCAGTTTGGCAAGCAGAGTGTATAGAGGAAGATGAAAAAAGGAGAATGAATAAAGTGTGACAAAACACTGAGTGAACCTCCTCCATCATTGCCAGTTGCCAAAGCCATGACCCAACCCTTGCCAGGATGGCAGAAAGGAGAAATAGAGGGTTACAGTGAATGCTTATTTAAATAAAAAGTGGCTGAGATCACCATCACTGAAACTCATGACATGTTTGTGTCCTTTAAAAACACTAAGGTTTGTATGTTGAAAAAATGAGAAATGCCTGTTTTAAAACTATACATTTCAACCTCTAATTCAGTCAGGGGAACATGATTTGCTTTGCAAAATGCAATTCTTGAAAAAGCAATTTCAGTAACAGGAATAAAAAAAGGAGACATTCGTGACCCACCTGCAATAATTATCCTTTAACACTTTCAAGCAGTTAATCAGCCAATTAACCAACATAAACGTCGAAATATTCATTAATCCAGCTGTGAAGTGCTCCGAATTTGGGGCATAATGCCAATTCTGAAAAGCTCATTTTGCCAATCAGACCCTGAAGCACTAATAGCCACTATAATGGAAGGAAATGAGCAGATTTTTTTGCTAGGGAAGGATAGCCCCATATCATTTAAAGGCAACCAGCTTGGCAATTATCACAAAAAGAAGCAAAGTAATGTGAATGATACAGAGGAACTAGCAGGAGACATTGTATGACTTCAGAGAGGCAAAGCACGTATATTACTGTAAAGTTGCCCGCACAAAACACATACGGAATAAAGTGTGATGTGTTAAGAGAATGTTGTACTGAGAAATTTCAGCAAATGAGGTAGTGGATGTGAAAATGGAGAAATTATGCAAATTGAATTATATATGCATGCTAGGATAGGGAGAATGAGGGAAGAACATCAGGGATCAAATCACCATGTCTCAATCCAGTAACTCATAGATTTAAAGGTAAAGCTCACACAGAAACAGGGGTGAACCCTTGAACAATGCACTCTGTATTGAAGAAAGAGCATCAAATTATTCAGGAGGGTGAGTCTGGAAACATAGACAGTGAAATGATGCAGAGAATATTGATTCATATTATATTAATCATTTAATTTATGATTTGGACAATATATTACATCAATGGGCTGGGTTTGACAACCTGCTCTCATAATTTGAGGCAATAACAAGATAGAGAATGTACTCGGACTGCTGTTCTGTCATTTCCCTGGAGTCCAATGGCACTTGTAAAATTTTCCCCATTATTTGGGTGGCACATCAAATTAGAGGCTGATGACAATAAAATGTTATCCAATTAAGGCTGCATCAATAATGCCTTAGCCATGCTGGATGTCAGGAATGTTGGTTAATTTTTGGTATCCATCATGACTTTAACACAGGGTATAAGGGTTTGAACTTGAAGTGTCACCAGAAAAGAGATGAGAGTTGAAAGACATTTTTCAATATTTTATCCTATTTCTTCACCCAGTAATGAAGTGAGAGCTTTGGCCTGTTCCCTCCCCTCTGAACTGAGACAGCAGAGCAATGACACAAGTGCCAACTGGAGCCCCCTCTCAACTATAACAAGTCTGTGGTGTGGCAGGGTCTTTTCTTACTGAGCTGAATGGATGCAAAGATGGAGCTCAATATGTCAATAAACATCAATTAGATACAATTACATGTTGTAACGGAGCATTGGGCAAAGTTGTGGAGGGGCGGTACTTCCCTGCACATGCTTAATTTTCTCTTGGCCAGAACTATGCAGCAAATCACATTTATATTTCCCAGAAGGCATCACACTGAAACATGAACATGCGCAGGTGAGCAAGGCAGGTAGAAAAAGTGGGAGGGCTTGAACTGGGGCATCTGGCTGAGTGCCTGCAGAGGGAAATGGACATGGAGGTTTGCTGTTGAGCAACCTGAGAGAAACTTTGTTTGACTACTTGCTTCGCACGCGAATTGGAATTCAAACTGCGACTGGCTGAGAACCCGACCCTGGTAGGATGTCAACTTTCTGAACACTGACGAAGAGATTCTCTTTCTGTTTTGGTTCGATTTCACTGGTAAATTAGTTATTTGGTTAAATATGTAGGGAAAATAATCAACATAAGGTTAGTGCTCAACATAGAGCTAAGTTTTTAAGTTTTTTTTGTTTTGTTTTTCTCGTAGTTTTGAGGCACCTTGCTTATTTGAAACAGAATCAGAAAATGCTGGAAAATCTCAGCAGGTCTGGCACCATCTGTGGAGAGAGAACACAACTAACTTTGAGTCTGGATGACCCTTCATCAGCGCTGAAGGCAATTGGAAATATGAGGGCTATCAAATAAAACTTGACACCGAAACACATTAGGAGATATTAGAGCAGGTAGCCAAAGGCTTCGTCAAAGAGGTGGATTTAAGAAACATCTTAGAAGAGGCAAGGGCACAGAGTATGTGAATGAGGGGTTATGGGTGGGAACTCCAGAGTTTACCTCAGCAGCTGAAGGGACTACCACTAATGGTGGAGCAACTAAAATAAGGGATGCACAACCAGTCAGAATTGGAAGAACAGAGGGTTGTAGGACAGGAAGAGGCAACAAAAATAGACCATAAGACATAGGAGCATAATTAGGCCACTCGGCCCATCGAGTCTTCTCCACCATTCAATCATGGCTGATACCTTTATGAAGATAGGGAAGGGCAAACCACAGAGAGATTTGAAAACCTGGTTGAGAATTTTAAATTCAAAGAATTGCTTAACTAGGAGCCAATTATAAGGTCAGTGAGCACAAGGTGATTGATGAACAAGGCTTGTTGTGAGTAGGTCATGGGCAGCTGAGTTTGGGATAATGAGTTAGGGAGTGAGGAATGTGGGAGCCCAGCCAGCATTGCAAAGGAATAGTCAAGTCTAGGTGTTGCAAAGACATAAGCTGAAGCATGGATGGAGTAGAAAGGAAATAAACAGTCTTAGTGATGACATGGTAATGTGGTCGCAAACTCATCTCAGGGTTGAATACAACATCAAGGTTTCTCGAGGTCTTGTTCAGAGAGTTGCCAGGGAGACTGATGGAGTCAGTCCCTCAGAAGTCTTGAATTTCACCCAATTTTAAACAAAATGTTATTGGTCATAATTGGACCTCCCCATGTCCCAGGGTCTGGCTCAGAATTGGAGCAAGAGTAAATTTATCATATCCCACTTTTTACACTCTTATTCTATTGAAGCCTTTGGAATACTTCAATTACAATAGTCTTTACTTAATTAACTTATAAGATTTGAATATTTTAGGTTCTACATAAACATTACCTATTACTAGGAAAAGTAAGTATTTTCTCTAACATGTTAGAACAAATGCATATTTGAAGAACTATATTTTAAACTGTCCACACATACTAGTAAAAGAGAAGGAACTGTTAAAAGTTAACCTATAACGGGATTCTTAAGGAAATGAAATATGGCCATGAGCCTTAAGCCCTTTAAATTGAAATTTCTCAGCCTTGCAGTTGCCAGGCGGGGCTGTTTGGCAATGGCTCCCCAATGCATTTGCGCCATGGTGAATTTTCCACAGAGCAGAGTGATAATAGACTTTGCTGTCCACTCCATGAAGGCCGACAGCTACAAATGTTGAGAGCCACAATTAAGGCTGACTTTGTGGTCTTGTCAGCCTCCTTCCACATGCAGAGGCCAGAATTCTATGGCCGTTCGCATCCTGCCATCCCTGCCAACAAGAACAGAAAATTCGGTGCACAGCCAAATTTCCATTCACTGCAGCAGGACTGGAGAATCCCAGCTGCCAACGAGGTCAGAGAATCCGGCCCAGAGGCTCCCAGCTCAATGGAGCCAGTCTCCCTTTGGCAGCCTGAGAGCCATCGGAGCTGGAGGCTCCATGCCACAATGCCAGGCACAAGGGCAAGAAGAATTGCACCTGCATTGAAATGATTCCTCTGGAAGGATTTCCCATCCGCTCTGACTCTGGCCTTCAATCTGAATTGGATTCATGCCTCCGCGAGCACTTCCATGTTGTCCTTGCAGTCCCTGGCCCGCCTCGGCGGTGCCCACCTCTCTCTCAATGGGGCTGCCAAGGCTCTAGAATTGCCGGACTTCCATCATTCAAGGAGCTTGCTTTCAGATAACTCTAAATGGTGAAGGGATACAGCCAGCCCAATCTAACTTGGGGAATTCAAGCTGGGTGTCATTCAAGTCTCTTACAATATTTGAATAAAGCAATGCCTCTTTTTCTGTAAGACCACAGTGAAGCAGTCTAAAAGGATAACTGAAAAATAATGCCTGGTACTAAAATGGTGCATCTGATTGACATCTTCCAGACCCTAGAAAGCATGTCACCAGCTTTAATGATTGAATAATTTCCTGTACGGTTTCCTGTTAATATTGAAGTGCCAGTGTTGTTAAGAACCCGTTTCTTAAAATGAAGATTAAAAATAAATATAAATTGACTAGGTGCAGTGTGTAAAATTAAAAGTGAAGGTTTCCGTTAATATGACCTTTTTAATGATGATACGTGTTCTGTATTTGTAGCTTAGATAGGCTGTATATAATATTTAGAAAGGTAATATCAATTCTTCTGTACCAAATCAGTCAGACTAATTTTTATTTGGCACAGGGCATTGACAGCACTTATATTCTTACCTTCTTGACTGTCTAAATACATATTTAATTCTGTCCCAGGTTGCTTTATGGAACTAAAGAAGGCTGAGTCTGTGGAAGAAAATTTGATCCACTACATTAGCCTTAATTACTTAAAGGTGATCTGGAGAATATGGCAAACAAGAAAAAGTCAATATAATTTAAAATTTGACCATTATTATTATATATCTTCTTATTTACATGGGCTTTTTCAAATTAAGTAGAGGTCAATCCAACTGGTACCTTTTCTTCCTATTACAGAGATATCTTTATTTCATTTTGATTCATTCTCAGTTCTGATGAAAGATCACAGACCTGAAATGTTAACTGTGTCTCTCTCCCTCCACAGATGCTGCCAGAGCTGTAAAGTATTTCCAGCATTTCTAATGTCTATATTTTGTGCTCCCTTTCACAAAAGAAGATTTAATCATTACAGAAACAAAGAATTGGCAGACAATCCTTTAAAATACATGGACATTACTGGAACATTTCATAGGCTTTGACAATGAGTTATTCAAAGATACTGCGGATTTAGAAATTTCGTTAGACATGGATAAGATTTTGTCTTGATTATTATTCTCTTTGATTATTTTCTGTGGCAAAACGACTTACTGTATCAACTTTCCAGGACTTTATGGAGAGTGACTATGGAAAGTAAAACCCTCATTGACTAACCCTACTCATAAAGCTAGATCTTCAATTTTTTAAAAACATCTTGTGATTTATTCCTCAAAAGTGGTAATAGTTTCATACAAATCACTAACAAGTTCCAAAATAAATATCACAACTTTTATTACATCTCCAGTTCCAACACTGAGACAATATCTTTCTTTATCTTTATCAATTGATACACAGCAGCTCCCCTCCATGACTACAATCCAAATCGCAGCCTTCAAAAAGTTTAAATATGTATTAGCTTGTTAACAATGCTGTGGACTATTTTCTATTCATGTATCCTAGACAGTTTGTGAATATTTTATTGTATAGTCTGTTCAATGCAAACTAGGGATAAGTTAATTTAGAAAATAAAGATTGATAAAATGGGTTGGCATTATCAATTTCCAGCATTTTCAAACAATTAAGTTTGGAAATATCTTTTTATTTTAATATTTTTATATATAATGTTTCAATATTTGTCTACAGGTAATGATTTTTCAGATTCTATGTTTTGAACAAAAATTTTGCACCTGTCAGATAATTAAGAAAAAACGTTTCTCACCTAGAATTTGATTTGAAAGACTAGCTGCTTTTGGTTCGATTTCGGTGACGTGCTTGTGCAACCAGTTCCCACAACCAAACTGCTAGCAACCCCACTGTAAGTTTGCCAGATGTGCTAAATTTACCTGCTAGGATGACTCACTTTTTAAACAAGGTTTAGTGAATCCAGCAAGTTTACATCAGGGTTACTGTTGGCTAAGAGAGAACCGCACTTCAGGGACTGGCAATGGAAACATTTAATTGATACTAGTACAAAAAGTTCTGATGCATATTATTTTTCAGTCAGAGCAATTGTTAAAACATTCAATCTAGCCTTGTGCCCTTGTCTAAAGAGGAAGGAAGGTGGCAGGGGAAATCGTCAATGCCTTCTGCTTGATCACTGTCCAGTGACCCCTGCTGGAAGGTGCCTTTAAATGAATGTTAGATAAAAGCAGGAATGATCACATGTTACTTTATTAAAGGAACTAAATTGATGCAACTTGTTATTTTTGTTGAGTTAAGCAGTGACAATCTCCATGTTTGACTAGCTTTCTAACTGAGTCGGCTTAGATCTAAAGAATGGTCACTGAACTGAAGTGCAAGAGTGCAGCCAGCACCATAAAGGCCTTATCCACAGGATGAGTCTCTATCTTTAAGAATGGAGGGAAGAAAACCAGATGAGAAAAAACTGGTACATTCGGGAGCATTTCTTAAATAAAATGGTAATTAAAATCAGAAGCCACATGTTTTAATTATTAAATTGTGGCAGCCACCACTTCACATTCCTTGTTGTTACATACCATATAACCAGAATCAGAGAATCCCTACAGTGCAGATGGGGCCATTCAGCCCATCGAGTTTGCACTGACTCTCTTAGAGTATCTTACCCAGTGCCTCTACCCTGCAACTCCACACATTTACCATGGCTAATCCATCAAATCTTTGGACAGTAAGGGGCAATTTAGCATGGCTAATCCATCTAACCTGCAATCTTTGGACTGTAGGAGGAAACTGGAGTACCCAGAAGAAACCCACACAGACACAAGGAGAATGTGCAAACTCCATACAGTCACCTAAGGGCAGAATTGAACCCAGGTGCCTGAAGCTGAGGCAGCAGTGCTAACCACAGTGCCATCGTGCCACCCACCATGCAGAAACCAGCTCTGCAAAAGAGAGATTGGGATGATTTTTGAATGAGTGTTCAGATCCTTCATCGTTACTGAACTTTTAAAAAAGTTAAATAGGATATTTAGTGAATAACACACAAAACTTTAAAACACATGTAGTTCTTTACATTGCAATTTTGATATTAATGAAAGCATATAATTCCTACCAATTTTCATTAACAAAAATACTGCAATAGGGAAGCAGAATTAATATATCTAGGAAGAAAAGCCTTGCTTTATATTTATAGCAATAGAAATCAAAATTGTTTTTTCTTCCAGAGAGCTGTTTTCCCCACCTTTCTCATTTCCTGAAGCTTGTTAACTCCATGTCACAGGTGCCAGCTGTTCTTTGGTACCTTGCTCAAGCAGCCAATATCTATGTATGAGCTTTTATACTATCAGTCGGCTAATTGATCACTAGTCACGGCTGAATCTGATTTTTTCCCCTCCATCAACCGATACACCCTTTCAGCAAGAGTCACTAGATAATAGTCGGGAGTCGAATATTTGGGTTAGAGAGGAGAAAATCAGCCAAAGACATTGAACCCAAAGGTAGCAATCTTACCAGTGCCTGAAGAACTCAGCACGGACAAAGGATTAAATCTGGTACCTAAATCTTTATGTTAAATTTCACAATTTCTAACATTATGGAGAATTTTAAAAGTGTTGATTATCAGTTCTTCTGGTTGTGAATCAGTGAGAAGGGATCATGTATTTACAATTGCCATTATGGAAGTGAGAAAGAACTTGCTGGACGCAAAAACTTGTTGAGAGTACAAAATGCCCTGCATGTGGGGTGGTTGAGGCAAACACCGTTACATTTTTGAGAGGAAGACTGGGAATGTGATCTGGGAAAATACCACCTGAAAAATCCAATTGAAATGATGGCAACGTATATGGGCCGATCAGAATAGAAGTTACTGTAGGTTCTGAGGATTGGCAGAAGGGAAAACAAAATGACAAGTCTTGGAATGTTTCTCCCCAGCCAAGTTATATCAGATGATGCCATAACTTCATTCTATGGTTATTTATTTTATAACCAGATTTTTAAAAAGCATTTAAACTAGGCCACAAATATGTGAAACCAAATTAATGAGATCTATAAACTATAATAACTCACATATGGAAAATATTTTAGCCAAACCATATTCTCCCTTGCCACTTCCAACTCTTAGAAGTGAATTGCAATTTTCCAAGGTGGGATCAACGAGATGAAAAAGGAGGGCACCGTATAAGAAAGCTCAAAGATGTAACTTCCAAACTTTGATCAGTGTAAGTAAGGGTTGTCTAATTGGAACTCAGAACTATCAGCGACACCACTGACCACAATGTTTGATGTTGAGACTGGGTACAGCTAAAAGCAATAAGTTCCCAATTTCTCAACATTTACATCCACTCCGTCCATATGCATAGTGCCAAACCCGCAATGTTTTTTTTCGTAATTGTGCGAGTAGCTGCCTTTCCGGGATTCCAGTTTATCCTACTGTTTCTTTCTCAACAAGAGAGATGAAATCCTATACATTTGATGTGTACTTGCATTCTTCAGGGAGAAAAGAGAGCATGTTTTTGTGTTAACGTGTACGCCACTTCTGAACAGCAACTGTGAGTCACCATTGATGTGTTTTGTTTAATTACTCACCGGGAGAACATAATGGAAGGATTTCAATTACCTTCGGTAAATTCCTGCGTCGAGAATGCGGAACTGGAGCCGAGAGAGAAGAATTCAGAAGTGGAGTTTGCCACCTGACATGAAAGTACGTGTGGGTGCAAACATGCTCACCCTGACTGCACGGTCCACCAATCCAGAATTGCTGCCAGTGTGCGCTCCCTAATGAGTTACAGCACCAAATCGTCGGGTCTTAAAATAGCGGGTTATTTGAAAAAGGTCTAATTAGCAATTGATATACAGCCCTCGCACCCCTCACCTTCCCTCTTCAGATAGAGAGAAATAATATAACATGTAGCAGCATTGGGCTTGAAAGCCACTGGGCTGGCATGGAAAGAATATATTTCGACAAGCTAGTCGAAGAATCTTATTACCCTGAATATTGATTTGGCTCAGCCTCTGACTTGAGCTGGAGGACAAAGATGATGGAGGAAGGGGGGAAAATAAGAGAGAGCTTTCTTATTGTGGTGTCTCGGGCTGGCGTGTAACCATAAAAAAGACACAGTAACCTTTCAAGATCAGGTAAATTGGTGGAAAGTGCCAACTTTTTGGCACCGTGCATCTGGGCTGCAGCCACATTCCCATGTTGTGCACCTTACCCCGTGCATGTGTGTCACTGCATCGCTTGCAACCAGCTGTCAAACTCCTTTGCTTGTGGGCGCCTTTGCTCGTGAATCTGGGCTTTCCCCGCCCCTTCGCCACACACACGCCTCAGCCAATCGCGCGGCAGGCCTGGCGACTCCTGGCTGCTGAATGGTGAGGACGCACGTCAATCGTCTCCGGGGGGGGGAGAGAGATAGGTTGAACGCTTTGGCCTCAACCACTCCTGATAGCAGCGAGGCCAAAACACACGCAACGCACACAACACAATGACCACGCCCACCTGCTGCAAGAGGATTGGTCGGCATCCAATAATAAACACGCCTTTCCCCCCCCTCGGAGGAGGAGGAGACATCGGGGGGGCTCACTATTGGTCGGAAGAGATGTCAATCACTCTGACGCCAGCGAAGGCCGATGTGGTGAAGGGGATGTCAATCAAAGTCACCTCCCCCCTCTCCCCCCCCTCATCTTCCCTCCTCACTCCTGCAGCGTTCAGGAGGCGGGCCCCTCGCGCGAGCCAGTCTTGCCTTTTTTTTAAATCCTCCTCGAGGCGGGAGGGAGGAAGCGCGCGATGGGGGAGGGGCGGGGGGTGTGTGTGAGGGGAGGGGAGAGGAGAGGGGAGGAAACAAAAACAACTCAACGCCATTTTGGACTTAGGCCTACTTCGCTAATTATGAATTCCGGGAGACTTCGAGTACACCATTCCCGTCAAAGGAGCTGAGGATTTGCATCGTCGTTTTTTTTCTCTCTCTCTCTCCACACCAACAACCTCACTTTATGTGAATGGCGGTTGTTTTTTTTCAAAAAATTATCTCACAAAACCATCTTTTGACGACGTTATCGATCGATCCCGATTTTTTTTTGTCCAGAAATAAAATTGACAACCGGAGTCTGATGTTGTTTAAAATTCCCCATGAATGAAGTTGCCCAGTGAAGAGCGTGTGTATGTGTGTGGGGGGGAAATTTTTGCTACGAGGTGGATCGCTGCCAGCAGCAAGTCAGGAGACGTGGAGTCGTGAAGAGATTTTTTTCCCCCTTTTCTTCGCCGTAGCGAAACAACGATCGTTTTGTTCTAATTAACCTATTTTCTTGAACATATATATATAAATAAAACACACGATCATGGGAGCTGGTACCAAGCTTGCGTTTGCCGTTTTTCTGATTTCGTGCTCCTCAGGTAGGTGATAGTTTTTTTGTTGTTGTTGGTGTTTGACTGGGTTCTTTCTCCCAGAAATGTCTATTTTTGTAAAAAAAATCCTTCGTGCATGTAGATCTTGGATGTGATTTGTTTTTTTTTGTTCTGGTTGTTCGTGGCTATTGGAAATCAAATATTGCAACAAAAAAAAGACCCGCTCGTCATTCGGCACAAGTTAATTGCTGTCGGATGAGTAAATTGAGCCAGTTTGTGGCGTACATGTGCGAGTTTTTGTAGTGTGATGTTAGTGTGCGTGTGCTTTTAACGTTGTATCCACTAGCTCAAGGTGACTGACTGATCAGTACAAAGGCAAACTTACTAAATGCGCAGATAAACGGCCGAGGGTTGACTTGGTTTCATTTTTTTTGAGCATTGCTATGTAATCTTAGACCACAAAGACGAGCTTGATTACAAGTTAATGTGGATGCAATATTTATTTCGTATGAGAATTGTGCCACCTACTAAAAATCCAATGCTTCCCCTCTTCAAAGTGCACACTTGTATTCTCAGTTGCGCTTTTAAAAAAAAGTGTTCCAAGTAGAAAATCTGGTTTTATGTTGCCTTGATTTTTAATATTGATTGCTTTGTACCCACCCGTGACATTTATTGTGAAGTTTTCATTTTTTTCCTCTTTCTCTCCCCCCCCCCCCCCCAATTCCATTAATGAATTGTTGTAAAAGATGACAGATGAAGAGATAGTAAAACATCTGGGTCTCCGCCCATTAAAGTTTGAAACAAGTGTTTTTAATTTTTGAGTTAGTTAGTTGGTCATGCAGTCAAATATTGTACACCCATTACTGAAAAGATCAAGAAGTGCTTGTGTGCTCTTTTTAAAGCAAGCTTTTCACGATCGGCATTGTAACCCAGTCATCAGTATTTCGGCTCTTTTTTTATCATTGTTCACCTGTTTTGAAAATATTGATATGCTCTTTACTTGACTCGTGCAACATTCGCTGTGATAGAAGAACGAACTGTTGCGATGCAAATACATTCTAAAAATGCTATTATTCATGTTAAAACTGTTGTACAGGTTGACACTGTGCATAGCCCGATTTGTATCAATATATTTCATGTGAGCATTAAATATATGTAAGAAACATTGAATCCATGAGATGTTGAAAGTCCATAACACGTTGCTATTTTTTGTTACGCATGTTCTCTGTGATCAGAGTGCTTCTTCACTCGTGGCCATTAGACGATTTAATCACTATTTAGTTTTAAATGCGTAATGGTAGAACACTGGCAGTTTCTTCACACATCCTTTATGAATTCATTTTGCTCTCAATCTGCAAAAGTCTCTCCACTGTTTAGAGCTAGATCGACGTTCTGTGAAAAGTGTTTTTTTCCCAAACGTTTGAAGAGTGTGGGCAAAAATGATTGTAGATCAAGACAATACAGAATGCCCGGTGGGTGTAATTTGCTGTCAAATGGATATCCTACTCTTATGAAACATTTCGATGCATTTAATCTTGGTGTCTGAAGTTGTTATAGTTTGGGGAAAATTATTTTCCATATTTGCGCGATGACTGGTGTGCTTGTATGCAATAATGCATGTAAAATCAATACAAAATAACGCAGTGAAAGAATTGATAAATTGGATTTGTCAGCAATTTTATTAACGAGTTTATTTATTAATGAAAGTAACCACGTTAATTTATCATGCCTAAAACCTACACTTTCGGCGCGAAGACTTAACCTGTAATTATTGAGTATGATTAAGATTATTTTCAGATGGATTGTTTTCTATAGCATAGATTACATTTTGAATATCTACTTTTTAAAATATCGAACAGCAGTTGTAACTTGTTTCTACAAGGCGACATGCGGCAGCGTTGTTTTGGGTGATTTATGTTTTGAGTACCCTTTTGTGGAATGAGGTGGGAAACGTGGCCAGCCAAGAGACCTTCTAAATGTACATAGCTTTAGTCGGAAAAAAAGTGCAGCAGGCCGCAGTTTTGTTCCCTGTCTTTCTGAGTTCACCCTAAAAACGTGAAATATGATACTATGCATAAATGAAAATGAAGTTTAGTTTATCAAAAGATCATTTGAAAGTAAGTGATTTGGAGAATGTTTAATTGTTTCTGAGCAATCAGCTTATTTCAATGCTAATTTACAATATTTAAAGTGGGTAATATTGATAACTTAATATTGAAAACCTGATTCTAACCAGCAGCCCAAGTTTAGCATATATGATTTTAAATTTGAAGCTTGCTTATTAGTCACAAGTAGGCTTACATTCACATCACAATAAAGTTACTGTGAAAATCCCCTAATTGCCACACTCCGGTGCTTGTTTGGATACACTGAGAAAGAATTTAGCATGGCCAATACACGTAATCTGCACATCATTGGATTGTGGGAGGAAACCCGAGCACCCAGAGGGAACCCACACAGACACAGGGAGAACATGCAAACTCCACACATACAGTGACCCAAGCCAGGAATCGAACCCGAGTTCCTGGCGCTGTGGGGTAACCACTGTGCCATTTCATTTCATTTTTTCTGTAGGAGTTTGCCTAATATTTTAATGCTAGAAAATGCAGTGTATATTAATGACTATCTTTAAACTTTAAAGTAGTCAGTTGGTTATTGAGAAGATTAGTATTTTACTCCATTTGCTTGAGTTGTGCATTATTATGCATTGCTGACAGACAATTTTTCAAGTCACCAATTGTAATATATTCTCTAAATTTTGACTCTGGTTTTTAATGAATGTGGATATTGCAACTTGGCTTATTTGGTCATGAAGAAAGTGTGATCTGATTTTAAGGTATTGTGATGTGTTCATGCAAACTTCCAGAAGTGTAACTTAATTACTTAATTTGCAGGAATCAGACTTTACAAATACATTGTGCATTACTTTGTGATATCATTATCTATATTAAAATTATTGAACTACTTCAGGTCACAGGATTTAGCATTGCAGTGTTGAAATGGTGTCATAGTCTAGCCCTTCCACATAGTAAAATACATGGTGCTTGCTGCATACTTCTGTGTGGTTGGCATGTGTTTCTATTACAGTTCAAGCTGAAGTACTGTATCACTATTGCATTGTTTAGTGACTGCTGTTAGTTTCATATAGTTTGAAAATAAATTTCTAGTTATACTTTGCAGGTAAATTTATACCTAAAGTTTGTCTGTGCATGGGGTCAAGGGAGAGAAAATAAATCAAAGGGATGCAACTACAAAATCCTTTGGCATTTACATCCAAAGAGATATGTAGATATCCATAATATAGGATAAATCTTGTTTATCAGGTTTAAAGTTGTATTTTATGGCAGATTCCATACCATGTATTTGATTAGCTGTTCACCTTTAAGGGAGAACTATAATTTATATTAAGGACATCAAGACTACAGTTTTGAACTTTAAAGGAAAATGCAGTAAATTGTAGTTTAGATTATTGGCCCTTTAACCAATGATTTTTGAATTCAAAGCCTTCTTAGGATAAGAAATGTATCTTTTCAATTAAATATTTCAACTGAGTTTTCAAAATGATCACAGTACAAAGTGCAAAGAATCCCATGTTCTTAACACTTAATCGAGAACTTTAGTCACTGGAGTCAGAACTGCTGATGTAGGAAGTGGATATTGTAAAAGCCATAATGGAATTTGAAGTTAAAGCCCCAAGTCCTTTTAAAATTCCACGTGTAAAATCAAATGTTTTAAAAATACTACTGTGAAATAGCCAATCACTGGAGTCTTACAAATGTCATACAGTATGACATCTTGAACTGTAACAGAAACCAATCCCACTGAACAAATCTGCCAGTTTATCATAGGAGGGACAGTTAATACTGTGCTAAATGGTTAAGCAACATTGGTGCAGTGAAATGGAAGCTTTAATCTTTGACATGAGAATAATTGATGACACAAGGGCGTGCATGCATGTTACGAATAACTTCCTGTTCAACACAATGTTTTTTCTAAATATAGAGCGATCACTGCTAAACTTTAGAAATTTATCTGAACACGTAGTTTCTAAATTTCATTTGCCTGAATTTAACGTTCCTTCAATTTGCATATTACCTCATTGTTGTCTTAATTAAACTTTAAATTTACAAAAAAACATTCCAAATATTGTTATTAAAATGACAAATTCTTGCTCTCGATTCTGTTTTACTCTCCCACCTCCATTACCACTTCCTCAAGTAAACCACGGAATAGAATTAAAATTACCCAGTGGCAGACTGGTGTATGATATGGATATAACCTTTGAACTCGGTGACAAAACTGCATCCAGAACATTCATAAAACGTCAGATTAATTTGGAACTTTAGAAGTGAATACTTGATTGTGTCCAATAAGCAGATTGGTGCTGATAAAACAGGATGATGTTTAGAGTATGTTACACAAAGCAGTGACTGTTTTGGGATGGCCTGAGGTTGTGAAAGACATTGTATAAATGCAAGTGTTTCCAACTTCACTTTGCTCTATTGTCATAGAATCCAGTACTGTCATAGAGGATTCTGGAGTAAATTTCACAAGAAAATTCCCATGAGATATTCCTTTAAAATAAGATGTCACAGTATTGCAGATATCGTTTGAGTAATATTTTTGTGAAACTTCCACTGATAGCAAACTTTAAGCATTGGCGTTTTAAACCTGAGCAAGATTAAAGTATGTCATCTAAGTGAATGCATAGTTTCCCCCCATGTTGTTTGAACCCTGTGGTGGTCATTTCCTCAAGTATGGGGAGTGAGCAGTAATGCATGGTAAAAGCGACATGAAAAATGTCAATTCATGCTGTTTGTTTCATCACAGTGTATGTTCCACTGGATTGGTATAAAACAATGATCCTAATAAATCAATTCATCCAATTGGGCACATAGCTCATAATTTCTTACGACAGAAAGTTTCAGTCAATGTTATGCTGAACTCTGGTTTTGGATTCTTTATTTGTAATCAAAGTACACTTCAAAATATGTTTGACATTGTACATAGAGTTAAATCTAATAAACAACTGATCTGAACCAGCAAATTCTTTTAGTGAAGACTGAGGAGAATTTAGTGCTGAATAAATGGAACAATTTTAAACAGATGAATGTGAAATGTTCTTAAAGTTTGCTTTACTGTCATTTATAGTGATAACGCTGCATTTGTAAATTTTGACTTTAATCATTGATACAAGAGCAGCAGAATTTTCGATCTTAATTTTTGTTTTCAATCCTTATTAACTGAAAAGCAAGTGCCACTATTGATGACATCAGTAGTGATCAGAAGGCATTTTCAAATACCAAGTGTGCCATCTTTGTTTTTCTTCCCTAGCATGCCAAAATTTGTGTACTCTATTTCTAGAATAAAGCCACACAGGATGTGTTGGCAAGTACAACCAATGTTGCTGCCAGGAAGGTTTACTTTAGAGCAAATAATTGCATACAGTGGTGGAAGGATAACAGTTGTGTTGCACACAAGTGAAATATTGTAGTAAAAGCTTTGACCCAATTCACAATTTTTGAATAAAATTGAAAGAACACAAAGCATTACATTTGGGAAATAAATCTGCCAGTCTCATTTGTCTTTCTCTTTTGTCTGCTGTATCATTTACAGTACCTTCGGTCAGAATACAATTTTTTCCACTTTTACATTTACCGTACAGCCGGCAGATATCACCGACAATCTCATTTCACTCTTACTGAATTATAAGGATGCACAATCCCACTTTTTTATTTTGCAAAACCAAGTATCATTTTCTGATTAGTGGCAATCATGTTGTAATTATAACTTTGTGTCCTTTAGACACTTTACTGAGCTTCTAAAAACTGGAGTAGGATTCCAACTTCTGTGATGGCTGTGTCACTGTGGGTGGCAGCTAGATAAAGGCCAGTCACACCTTCATGTGGGATGGGGAGGGAGAAAGTTTTGGGCAGATCAGAATGAATGCATTGTTGGAGGAGATCAGGAGCATGAGAAAGAGTCTATGAATTCACAATTCTCAAAAATCAGTGAAACCAATGCCTTTTTTCTCCCCGCGCTCATTTAGTTATTGGAAGCACAGAATGACTGCATATCTATGTTGTAGTGCATAACCAGTAATTTGAAAGCTTTCAAAGTTCCTATGTAGGCTAAATTAAGCACATTTTATTACTACATGAGGCTTGTTTTGTAGACAAGTGGAAAATTTTCTACTTTTGGCATCAATTATCATAGCATTGAGCTGTCCCAGTTCAAAGTAAACCAAGGGAATTTTAATTTTTTTAAGTGAGGTTATCAATTAGTGTTAAATAACACAGGGTTGTTTTTCCAATTTTTACGCTGATTAGAGTTTGAGTCTGTCAATTTGAATACACAATAAATGGTGGGAACTGAGATCCAGAAGATTTACAATGCAGGAGGAGACCATTTAGCCCATCATGTCTGTGCCAGCTGAATTTCGTTTCCAGTTCTTGGGTCATAATTCTGTATTTATAGCAAGGGGTTTGGATAGTGCAGTTGGCTGGATGGCTGGTACATGATACAATGCCAACAGTGTGGGTTCAATTCCTATACTGGCTGAGATTATTCCTGAAGACCCGCCTACTCAACTGTGACCCGTGCCAGAAGTGTGGTGACCCTTAGATTAAATCACCACTATTCAGCACTCTCTCTCAAAAAGAGAGCAACCTGTCGTCTGCTGGGACTTTGGAGATTTACATTTCAGTTACAGTAGCCCAAGTATAGGGGAAGTGCAGATGAACAGAGGGACCTCCGAATGCATGTCCACAGATCCCTGAAGGTAGCAGGACATGTAGAAAAAGTGGTTAAGAAGGTATACTCAACAGCTTCTTCCCTGCTGCTGTCAGACTTTTGAATGGACTTATCTTGCATTAAGTTGACCTTTCTCTACACCCTAGCTATGACTGTAACACTACATTCTGCACTCTCTCGTTTCCTTCTCTACGAACGGTATGCTTTGTCTGTATAGCGCACAAGAAACAATACTTTTCACTATGTTAATACATGTGACAATAATAAATCAAATCAAAACCCATTATTTTCTTTTGCAAGCTGAGACACAGAATGCAAGAGCATGGAGGTTATGCCAGAACTGTATAAAACACTAGCTCAGTTCTAGCTATTACTCATAGGAAGGATATGATTGCACTAGAGAGAGTACAGAGAAGATCTCCCTGGATGTCACTAGAAATGGAACATTTTAGTTGTAAGCAAAGAATAGGTGGGCTGGAATTGTTTTATTTGGAACAGAGGAGGTTGATGGGAGATTTAATTGAGGTATATACAATTTAAGAGGGCTAGATAGTGTAGATAAGAAAGACCTATGTACCCTGGGGAGGTCAATAAACAAAAGAATTGGCTTCAGGTAATTAACACAAGGATTAAATAGGAGTTAAATTATTTTTTCGCTTGGAGAGTGATGGGAAACCTATAACAATGGCCTAAAATTTAATCTTTAAAAGCAAATATTTGGATATGAAGTGCAAATATCTGCAGGATTATAGACCAAGACTGAAAAAAATGAGCTTCGGCTGAATGGCTCTCTCCTGCTAGCTTAGGCAAGATGGGCTAAATAACCCCTCTCTGTACTATGAATTTACCGTGTTTCCATATCGGAATGGTTCAAGATACTCACAATCAAGACAAAGAACAATACAGCACAGGAACAGGCCCTTCGGCCCTCCAAGCCCGTGCCGCTCCCTGGTCCAAACTAGACCATTCTTTTGTATCTCTCCATTCCCACTCCGTTCATATGGCTATCTAGATAGGTCTTAAACGTTCCCAGTGTGTCAGCCTCCACCACCTTGCCTGGCAGCGCATTCCAGGCCCCCACCACCCTCTGTGTAAAATATGTCCTTCTGATATCTGTGTTAAACCCCCCCCCCCCCTCACCTTGAACCTATGACCCCTCGTGAACGTCACCACCGACCTGGGGAAAAGCTTCCCACCGTTCACCCTATCTATGCCTTTCATAATTTTATACACCTCTATTAAGTCTCCCCTCATCCTCCGTCTTTCCTGGGAGAACAACCCCAGTTTACCCAATCTCTCCTCATAACTAAGCCCCTCCATACCAGGCAACATCCTGGTAAACCTCCTCTGTACTCTCTCCAAAGCCTCCACGTCCTTCTGGTAGTGTGGCGACCAGAACTGGAAGCAGTATTCCAAATGCGGCCGAACCAACGTTCTATACATCTGCAACATCAGACCCCAACTTTTATACTCTATGCCCCGTCCTATAAAGGCAAGCATGCCATATGCCTTCTTCACCACCTTCTCCACCTGTGATGTCACCTTCAAGGATCTGTGGACTTGCACACCCAGGTCCCTCTGCGTATCTACACCCTTTATGGTTCTGCCATTTATCATATAGCTCCTCCCTACATTATTTCTACCAAAATGCATCACTTCGCATTTATCAGGATTGAACTCCATCTGCCATTTCTTTGCCCGAATTTCCAGCCTATCTATATCCTTCTGTAGCTTCTGACAATGCTCCTCACTATCTGCAAGTCCTGCCAATTTTGTGTCGTCCGCAAACTTACTGATCACCCCAGTTACACCTTCTTCCAGATAGTTTATATAAATCACAAACAGCAGAGGTCCCAATACAGAGCCCTGCGGAACACCACTAGTCACAGGCCTCCAGCCGGAAAAAGACCCTTCCACTACCACCCTCTGTCTTCTGTGACCAAGCCAGTTCTCCACCCATCTAGCCACCTCCCCCTTTATCCCATGAGATCCAACCTTTTTCACCAGCCTACCATGAGGGACTTTGTCAAACGCTTTACTAAAATCCATATAGACGACATCCACGGCCCTTCCCTCGTCAACCATTCTGGTCACTTCTTCAAAAAACTCCACCAGGTTAGTGAGGCATGACCTCCCTCTCACAAAACTCGTTAATGAGTTTATTCCTTTCTAAATGCGCATACATCCAATCTCTATGAATCTTCTCCAACAACTTCCCGACCACGGACGTCAAGCTCACCGGCCTATAATTATCCGGGTTATCCTTCCTACCCTTCTTAAATAACGGGACCACATTAGCTATCCTCCAATCCTCTGGGACCTCACCTGTGTCCAATGACGAGACAAAGATTTCCGTCAGAGGCCCAGCGATTTCATCTCTCGTCTCCCTGAGCAGCCTTGGATAGATTCCATCAGGCCCTGGGGATTTGTCAGTCTTTATATTCTCTAACAAACCTAACACTTCCTCCCTTGTAATGGAGATTTTCTCCAACGGTTCAACACTCCCCTCCGAGACACTCCCAGTCAACACATCCCTCTCCTTTGTGAATACCGACGCAAAGTATTCATTTAGAATCTCCCCTACTTCTTTGGGCTCCAAGCATAATTCCCCACTTTTGTCCCTGAGAGGTCCGATTTTTTTTCCCTGACAACCCTTTTGTTCCTAACGTATGAATAAAATGCCTTGGGATTCTCCTTAATCCTGTCTGCCAAGGACATTTCGTGACCCCTTTTTGCCCTTCCAATTCCCCGTTTGAGTTCTTTCCTACTTTCTTTGTACTCCTCCAGAGCTCCCTCCGGTTTTAGTATAACAAAGTACTGTTATACTATCAGTGTCTTCCAAATTTAAGAACTCTTGTTCTTTACTTCGAACACTTGAAACTGAACTAAGTTTAAAATTTAGGTAAATGTATTTTTTTCTGATTCCGGACGTATGGGGTTTAACAATAAACTATGATACAATCTGTCTCTCTCTGGAATGTGAGTTGGTAAAAGAAAGTAGTATTAATTTGCAATAGTCACTAATTCATGCTTCAAGAATTTTCTGATTTGTGATCAGATAATAAATACAAGTGTTTGAATTGGTAACACTAATTTTTTGATTAAATCCAATTTAGAAGGTGATAAAGAAAATAATTAAAAAGACTTCGCTAACCAACTTGCGTAGTTCATATTTTACAACTATGTATGCATAATGTGTTCAGAACGATGCTCAAAATGCCTTGACATTTTTGTTTGTGCCTGAGATTGACAAAATCTGTGGAGACCAAATATTTGATCGAGGACATTCCAAACTCCATATAACTCAGTGCAGTTTCCTGTGACTAAGCCATTAAAGTAGTTGTATTGTTCCTAATTGAGTGGTTTATTTTGAAGATTGATGCAAAAGCTGGTGAATGACTGAAAATGTCAAAACATTGGCAGTAGTGCCAATTAGCAACTCTAACTTCGAACAACACTACAGTTTTAGCAAGCATTCTGAAGACTCTTTTGGAAATTGCACTGTCATTTATTTGTTCATCAGCTTTCAGATTTAGCCAGAAAAGTTTGAATTCTTTTTCCTCATTATTTGTCCTTTTAAAAAATTGTGTCTTTGTATTATTTCATTGTATTCTAGACTCCACAATAAGCATTTGCTTTTATATAAAATGTATTTTGCTTGCTTTCAAGTAGTCAGCTGTTCACTTCACACTTTTTTTTATATTTGAAAAAAAGCTACTGTTTGTATAAAATTGCATTCCATGCAGCTTCCAGTACGATATAGTATGCTGGCTTTCACAATGTATGATGCGGAGATGCTGGCGTTGGACTGGGGTAAACACAGTAAGAGTTTTAACAACACCAGGTTAAAGTCCAACGGGTTTATTAGGTAGCAAATGCCATTAGCTTTCGGAGCGCTGCTCCTTCGTCAGATGGAGTGGAAATCTGCTCTCAAACAGGGCACAGAGACACAAAATCAAGTTACAGAATACTGATTAGAATGCAAATCTCTACAGCCAACCAGGTCTTAAAAGATACAGACAATGTGAGTGGAGGGAGCATTAAGCACAGGTTAAAGAGATGTGTATTGTCTCCAGACAGGACAGCCAGTGAGATTTGCAAGTCCAGGAGGCAAGCTGTGGGGGTTATTGATAGTGTGACACAAACCCAACATCCCGGTTTAGGCCGTCCTCATGTGTGCGGAACTTGGCTATCAGTTTCTGCTCAGCGGCTCTGCGCTGTCGTGTGTTGTGAAGGCCGCCTTGGAGAACGCTTAGCCGAAGATCAGAGGCTGAATGCCCGTGACCGCTGAAGTGCTCCCCCACAGGAAGAGAACAGTTTTGCCTGGTGATTGTCGAGCGGTGTTCATTCATCCGTTGTCATAGCGTCTGCATGTTTTCCCCAATGTACCACGCCTCGGGACATCCTTTCCTGCAGCATATCAGTAGACAACGTTGGCCGAGTTGCAAGAGTAGGTACCGTGTACCTGGTAGATGGTGGTCTCACGTGAGATGATGGCATCCGTGTCGATGATCCGGCACGTCTTGCAGAGGTTGCTGTGGCAGGGTTGTGTGGTGTCGTGGTCACTGTTCTCCGGAAGGCTGGGTAGTTTGCTGCGGACAATGGTCTGTTTGAGGTTGTGCGGTTGTTTGAAGGCAAGAAGTGGGGGTGTGGGGATGGCCTTGGCGAGATGTTCGTCTTCATCAATGACATGTTGAAGGCTCCAGAGGAGATGCCATAGCTTCTCCGCTCCGGGGAAGTACTGGGCGACGAAGGGCACTCTGTCCACTGTGTCCCGTGTTTGTCTTCTGAGGAGGTGGGTGCAGTTTTTCGCTGTGGCGCGTCGGAACTGTCGATCGATGAGTCGAGCGCCATATCCTGTTCTTATGAGGGCATCTTTCAACGGCTGGAGGTGTCTGTTGCGATCCTCCTCATCCGAGCAGATCCTGTGTATGCGGAGGACTTGTCCGTAGGGGATGGCTTCTTTAATGTGTTTAGGGTAGAAGCTGGAGAAGTGGAGCATCATGAGGTTATCCGTGGGCTTGCGGTACAGTGAGGTGCTGAGGTGACCGTCCTTAATGGAGATGCCTCCTGAAGATACACAAGGCAAACACACCCGGCCGTCCCACCGTATCGGGCAATGGGACCCTGCGTGAGAACCTCTCCGGCTATGTCGAGGGCATCCTGAAACCCATTATACAAAGAACCCCCAGCTTTTGTCGCGACACTACGGACTTCCTACAGAAACTCAATGCACATGGAACAGTTGAACCAGGAGCACTCCTCGTCACAATGGATGTCTTGGCACTCTACACCAGCATCCCCCACGAAGATTGCATTGCTGCAACGGCCTCAGTACTCAACGCCGACAACTGCCAGTTTCCAGGTGCAATTTTACAACTCATCCATTTCATCCTGGACCACAATGTCTTCACCTTCAACAACCGGTTCTTCATCCAGACACACTAACAGCCATGGGGACCAAATTCGCACCTCAATATGCCAACATCTTCATGCACAGGTTCGAACAAGACTTCTTCACCGCACAGGACCTTCAACCGATGCTAGACACTAGATACATCGATGACATTTTCTTCCTTTGGAGTCATGGTGAACAATCAGTGAATCAACTATATGATGAAATCAACAAG
This sequence comes from Mustelus asterias, assembly GCF_964213995.1. Taxonomy (NCBI): domain Eukaryota; kingdom Metazoa; phylum Chordata; class Chondrichthyes; order Carcharhiniformes; family Triakidae; genus Mustelus; species Mustelus asterias. Next base: position 22,050,251 of record NC_135814.1, on the reverse strand, counting down.
TTCCATCCCACCGTCAGACTGACCATGGACTACTCTCCGGAATCGGTTGCATTCTTGGACACACGCATCTCCATTAAGGACGGTCACCTCAGCACCTCACTGTACCGCAAGCCCACGGATAACCTCACGATGCTCCACTTCTCCAGCTTCCACCCTAAACACGTTAAAGAAGCCATCCCCTACGGACAAGCCCTCCGTATACACAGGATCTGCTAGGATGAGGAGGATCGCAACAGACACCTCCAGACGTTGAAAGATGCCCTCATAAGAACAGGATATGGCGCTCGACTCATGGATCAACAGTTTCGACGCGCCACAGCGAAAAACCGCACTGACCTCCTCAGAAGTCAAACACGGGACACAGTGGACAGAGTACCCTTCGTCATCCAGTACTTCCCTGGAGCGGAGAAGCTACGGCATCTCCTCTGGAGCCTTCAACATGTCATTGATGAAGACGAACAGCTCGCCAAGGCCATCCCCACACCCCCACTTCTTGCCTTCAAACAACCACACAACTTCAAACAGACCATTGTCCGCAGCAAACTACCCAGCCTTCAGGAGAACAGTGACCACGACACCACACAACCCTGCCACAGCAACCTCTGCAAGACGTGCCGGATCATCGACACGGATGCCATCATCTCACGTGAGACCACCATCTACCAGGTACACAGTACCTACCCTTGCAACTCGGCCAACGTTGTCTACCTGATACGCTGCAGGAAAGGATGTCCCGAGGCATGGTACATTGGGGAGACCATGCAGACGCTATGACAACGGATGAATGAACACCGCTCGACAATCACCAGGCAAGACTGTTCTCTTCCTGTGGGGGAGCACTTCAGCGGTCACGGGCATTCAGCCTCTGATCTTTGGCTAAGCATTCTCCAAGGCGGCCTTCACGACACACGACAGCGCGGATTCACTGAGCAGAGACTGATAGCCAAGTTCCGCACACATGAGGACGGCCTAAACCGGGATGTTGGGTTTGTGTCACACTATCAGTAACCCCCACAGCTTGCCTCCTGGACTTGCAGAATCTCACTGGCTGTCCTGTCTGGAGACAATACACATCTCTTTAACCTGTGCTTAATGCTCCCTCCACTCACATTGTCAGTATCTTTAAGACCTGGTTGGCTGTAGAGATTTGCATTCTAATCAGTATTCTGTAACTTGATTTTGTGTCTCTGTATGTCCTGTTTGTGAGCAGATATCCACTCCAGCTGACGAATGAGCAGCACTCTGAAAGCTAATGGCATTTGCTACCAAATAAACCTGTTGGACTTTAACCTGGTGTTGTTAAAACTCACACTGTGAAACACAGTTAATCACAGGAGAGAGAGACAACCTGATTGTATTATATTTTTATACTTGGAGGCAAGTCTTTGCTATTTGATACCTTGGTAGGGCAGTCATTTCTGCAGATAGTCCTTTTTGCAGATTAGTAAGAACAATTGGAGACTGATGGAAATTCAAAATGATCAGGTTCTGGAACTTGAATCAGCTGAACTTCATACTAATAGAATATAGTTTTAAACAGTGCTTTACAATTGTAGTGTGTGGATATGCAAGTTTGTGTTTCCTAAATTTTAAATGTTTGTCGTGCACAAGTGTTTTTGTAACATAACAGTAATTCTGGTGTGAACAGTTACACTTTTACTTTTGAAAATAAATTGGAGGCATATTCTAAATTTCCAGTTGAGAATATTATCCTTTGTTTATTTCTGACTAAATTATAAAATATTTTACTTGGCATAGTTGATGTGCTGATAGACTGTATCATGTGTTGGTGTGGGTCAAATTTGGCAACATTTTAACATGCCACTAGCTTCTCACTGGTTGGTGGGTGATGCTTTATCCCCTAAATGAAAAGCCTTCTCTTCAGCATCTCCGATGAAAGCGTCTTGCATACCCAAGAAACTCTGTTCAGTTACCTCTGAGCCGCTGAATCACAATACACTTGATTCTGACAGTTAAGTAAAGTTTATTTATTAGTCACAAGTAGGCTTACATTAACACTGCAATGAAGTTAGCGTGAAAATCCCCTAGTCACCACACTCCTGTTTAGGTACACTGAGGGAGAATTTAGCCTGGCCAATACACCTAACCATCATGCCTTTCAGACTACGGGAGGAAACCGGAGGAAACCCACGCAGACACGGGGAGGACGTGCAAACTCCGCACAGACAGCGACCCGAGCCAGGAATCTAATCCGGGTCCCTGGCGCTGTGAGGCAGCAGTGCTAACGACTGTGCCACAGTGCCGCCCCGTTAGTTTCATTATGTTGCGCAGATCTCTAAACTGTCACTAAGACCACCGTACTCCATCTCTTTAACTGGTTATGGATGGTCATATTCCCGTGACCTCTGTAAATTCCAGCCCCTTGACTTCTGTAAATTTTGGACCCTTGAAATTTCTGCTGTCCAAATCCTAATTTGCTGCATTTCTGCACACTGTAGAATTCACTTTCCAAATGCTTTTCCTCTCCAGTTCCTTATTCTCTTGTTCCTCCTTTCCCTTTAACCCAGCACTTAAATCAGGCTTTGGATTATGCCTTATTGGATTTTTCAACTTTAAAGGGGTTCTAGTATTCCAAGTTGTAGGTAGCTGTTGTGTATTTCTTCAAGTTGAATCAGCACTTTTGAAGCTTAAGTGCCTCCAGTTGAATATAATGTGATTTTTTAAAAACAGAATTGTAAAAAATGAGAAAACATTTCAGAAATTAATTGTAGACACTTTCTTTAGTGGTTCGTGTACAAAATCTTAAACTTAGTGATGTTTCAGGATGTTAGTAAGCCATGGTTTATGTATTTTTGTCAGGTACAGGGCAAACTGATTGATTAGCTCAAATTTCGCAATGACCAAAAAAACTAATCAGCGTGATTTTATTTTGGGTGTAACTCGAGCCAGTTACTTTGCTATTGAATCCTGCCAAGTTCTAATTTCGCAATCTGTGAAAACAAAATTACTTAATCTCATTTTTAAAAAAAATCATTGAAACAAACCAGTAAGAAACTAGCAACTGTCAGAAAAGCAGCTGATAAAATCTTTACACTTAAAATATCTCTACCCTTTGGGCGGCATGGTGGCACAGTGGTTAGCACTGCTGCCTCACAGCGCCAGGGACCCGGGTTCAATTCCGGTCTCGGGTGACTGTATAGAGTTTGTACTTTCTCCCCATATCTGCATGGGTTTCCTCTGGGTGCACCGGTTTCCTCCCACAGTCCAAAGATGTTGATTGGCCATGCTAAATTGACCCTAGTGTTAGCGGAATTAGCAGGTAAATGTGTGGGGTATAGGGCCTTGGTGGGATTGTGGTTGGTACAGACTCAATGGGCCGAATGGCCGCCTTCTGTACTGTCGAGGTTCTATGGTTCTATGGTCCATGGCTCTGGCTGTGCTGAAGGTTTAGGCTGAGCAAATTTCTCAGTTCTCCTCTTCTACACTTTCCAGCTGAGCCTTCTGGCATTAATTTGCAGATATATTAATTTGATCGTAACTATTCTGTATTCACAAACATCTCTAACTTTACTACCTTTGTTCAATCATCAAATTAAAGCTGCTTCTCCGTTAAAAGCGGGACCCCAGAAGTTCTAAGCTACCAGACCATATCTCTGCCTCTCCTTAATCCTCTGCATCACTTGTTTTCTTTCAACTCATTTTCAAGATGTATTTTTCCAATTATTCTACTGTGGCTCAGTTGGTAGAACCCCTGTCTTTCGGTTGGAAGATTTTGAGTTCATGTCCCACTCCAGGACTTGAACACAAAATCCAAGGTGCAATGTGAAGGGAGCACTCAACCTTTAAAGGTACCATCTTTCAAATGAGAAGTTAAATTAAGACCATCAGTCCTCTCGGGTAGGTGCCAAAAATCTCCTAGCACTATTTCAGAGAAGAGTGTGGAAGTTTATTTCTGGCTGATTATTTATCCCTCGATCTACTTTTGTGATATTTATTATGTGGTCATTAACACATTGCTGTTGTTTAGGAGCTTGCTGTACAGAAATTGGCTGCTGCATCTTCATTTAGAACAGTGGCTATACTGTGTAACACACCATGGGACGTCTCATGGTGATTAAAGAGGCTGTATAAATGCAAACCTTTCCTGTATAAAGTTTTGCAATGCTCTCTTGAGTTGTCAGCCACCAAAACGTTTCAACGTCGTATTGGTAAGATGGGTGTTGAAGGTCAACAGTGTGAAGGGGCACCCTCACAAAACATCGTAGATGGTTCCTCATTATCATATTGAATATAAAAGCATAAGAAGTAGGAGTACACCATACATGCACATGAGCCTCTAATATCATACCCTGATCCTGGCCTCAAATGCAATTTTCTGCCTGTCCACCATAGCTCTTCAGTCCTTGTAGATCAAAGCCTATCTCACCCGTGAATATATTTAATGACTCCGCCTTCACAGCTCCCTGAGCGAGAGAAATTCAGCAATCCACAATTCTTGAGAGAAGAAATTCCTCCTAATTTTCGTGTTAAATAAGCATTGCCACACAAGATCAGGGTGCAATGGGTCAATATGTAGTATACGTTTTTAAAAGCAAAGTCTGAATGCAACTTAGAATTTCTATTTGTACATCTTCAACTACTAGCAAACCACTAGAGATTATTATGTTTTATTTGTAAGCAGTAATCTATACAGTTACTGTAGCACCCATTCATATCAAATTTATATGGCATCCCTATTTAAAATATATTGATATTTTGCAAACCTTTTTCCAATAATCAAACTTCCATTTTGTGCAAGGTGGAAAATGGCAAACTTAATCCATTGATTTACCCTTTACAAATTTAGGCTTTAGATGGTTTGCTTTATTGGAAATTAATTGCAACAAAAACAATGGAAATGTTTAACCTGAGTTGCCTATTTATCTTTTTGAAATAAAATTAGATTAGTGATTATAAAGACTGCAATGCTTCTGCAAAAAGGCCTCACACCTTCTCAGCAAGTGGGGTTGGATAATAAATGCGGCTTTGCCAATGTTGTCCATATCCTTGGAACAAACAGAAATGTAACTTAAGGTAAACTTTAACTTGATTGTTGATATTCATTCCTGTGCTACAAATTTACTTTTAAACTTAAAACAATTCTGTTCACTGCCTCTGCATTTCCCACCCCATTCTTCTTTGATGTAAACTCTGTTCAAATACTACTCCCTCACTCCCCAACCCAGAAAGGGGTGGGGCTAAAGGCTTACCAAATTTCTTTTTCACTGGTTGTATGAAGATGGGAGTGTTCCCCCAAAAGATTGCTACTGTTTCTAACAAAAAAAAGGTAACCTTGACATTTCATATTCTAACAGTAATTTGCAGTAAAATCTTGAATTTGGGGTTCCTGTCGTGGCATTCAACCTCCTTTTATGCTATTCAAGAATTTTTGATTAAGCAGGTAATTGTAAAATAACAGTTTGGAAACATACTAAATGTGTAAATATCTTGTCTATAACATGGAATTAAATACAATTTGCAAGAGAGCAATTCTTCTTGAATACTGTAACTTAATGAAACTGTTGAAATTTTAATAATCTTGTTCACAAGAAATATAAGCAGGAGTAGCCTATCTGTCCCCCGAGCTAGCTGAGCCATTTGATCATGGCTGATTTGATTGTGGCCTTAACTCCACTTTCCTGCCTGACCCCCAAAATCCTCGATTACTTTGCCATAATTCATTAAAAAAAATATTTAAAGCACAGAAATAGTCCATTTAGCTATCAAATAGTCCATTTAGCTATCAATGTTCCCACCCCAAATCTTTCACAAATTTATCGATGACCATCAAGATATCCCTCTATTTATTTTCCCTTGTACTTATCTAGCTTGCACTTCATTTTAGGTCAAGCCAACATTTCCCAGTAAGGAAATGCTTGATGTAATATGGGAAGGAAAATTTAAACTTAGTATTACTTAATGAGGAATGATGTAGTAAGTGTTAGTTGATTGCTATACCAGGGATGAAATAATTGATGGTAGCATTTTGTAATGTTTCACAAAAAATTAACATGGAATTACCTGGCAGCATGTATATGTCAGATGTTTAGTTCTCAATCAAATTGCCTTTACACTAATTGTACTGAAAATGATGTAGGCAGCATTTGTTTTTAAGTATTGGCTATACTTGACTAACTTGAATTTAATTTGTCAAATTTTTACATGAATACATTTTTCAAGATTTTTAAACTGGTTGCATTTATTTTTTTAAAAAGTACCATTGTTCTAAGTGTCGATTTTCTGCAATCAACATAGATGAAAAAATGGTAAAGGCATAGTAGCTTTGCCTTTTGTTACATAATTATTTTGTCTTTCATGGTATCACACATTTCACAAATTTTCTCATAGGAAACAAAAATAATTTCCTCAAGAATTAGACTTTTGAGCAGTTAAATTTACAAACACATAAACCAACCTTTCAGTTTTCGACGAGGTTGAGAACCTATATTTTCTTGTTAGCTTGATATGTTAGACTTGCTTCACATAAAGTCCTTGTGTAGTTTCAGAAAATTGGAGCATTTTGAATCATAGTACCAGAGACTGAAAACTTCAGACAAACACCATGAGCCATCTGTCGTTCATTCTGGCATCGTTATTTTTAACTAATTTTCCTGTCGTAAGTTTACTTTGAGTTGGTAATTACCACAAAGTGTAACTTCAGAATTCTCCAAGTGTGCACTGCATATGGTATAATCAGTGGCCCTTATATAAAAATTGCTTTTTGCTTTAGTGTTCTTCCACATGATTCTTTGCACCATCATTCAGCATTCTTCAAAAGTAATGTATTTAGTCTATATTTTATGTAAATTTTATAACTAGACCATTGACCTTTGTTTGTTACGGCCTTTCAAACCGATGGGATAGAATAGCATCAGAACTGCTTGGTTAAATCCTGAAAGCCTCAACATTGAATTAGCATTTTTTTTCCGAAAAAGTAACACATGGCTAATATTATCGATTGAATACTATCGACATTTAAAATAATTCTACATAAAATTAAAATTCCATTTGCTGGAATCCTGCAAAATGTTTTCGAGATTATCCAAGCTGCCCTGAAAGAAAACAAGTGTTCCATTTTTGGGATTAGTGGTCCCATATACAGATCAGTGCACGACTTGGATGCCTGGCTACTCAATTTGGGCTAATTTTAGCTGGTCTCAGAGGTTTCTCCTCCTGGGGTTAAATACACTGTTTTGAGCTGTTGAATTTGGCCAGCCAGTTAATAATGCCATGTTACTGAAAGGTGCATTTAAATTCATCTTGAGGTCTTGGGCCTGAAATTGATTATCTCTTAAATGAACATACTGCCTGCATGATGTGACGCAAGTTGGGAAAAGCATATTTGTCTTTGGTGTGGACCTGCTGTACTAATCAGTTTGATGTAGAAAATTAACCTGCAAGTAACTTTTATTTAAAACTGGTTACTTTAGAAGCCAAGTATGTTTGTTTGTCACAGGCATTTTCAGACCATACTCTTGATCTAATGCAAATATATTCTGTCATTCAAAGCAACTGCAATTATATTCTCACTCTCTCCATAGTCTGTTTAAACAAAATCTAATCTTAATATAGAATTCTTTATGCTGAGGAATAACACACTCGGATACAATTCAAAACTCTGGCCTGTAGTTTCCTCCTGCATTTACACCCAGAATACACACACAATCTTGGAGCAAGCAAATTACATGATTTATTTCTAATATATGGAATTTTGCATGTACCTACAATATGCCCATATCTCTTGATCTATCCATCAATCCTTTTGTCTAAACTAACTTCTACCTGCAGAATTGGCCATGCTCCTGAGTATTGTTATGACCATGTGAGGAGGGGTCGAATGGCTCCCCTCTTTGTTTTCCCCCCTCCCTCATTTGCTAGCAACAGGTTCATTGTTTGACAAGTATATACTTGTGAATTAGGTGAGTACTTAACTATTTACATGCTGTGGTCACAAAAAACCCAGTAGGTAAAGTTTTCTTGAGTTTTAAGCTGATCTAAGTAAAATCTGCACTGACTTGCGTGTGCACATACTCACAAACACCCTCTAAATCTCACACACATACGGATTACAGAGTGGGAAGTTAGGTTGGGCAAATCAGGGTCCATTTTAAAAAAAATATAGTAAAAGTATACGATCTGCAGTTTGGTTATTCAGCTGGCTTCAGACAGAATTCAATGGTCTCGATGCTTCCAACTTAAAGATATAGATGACTGAGTTGGTTGTTCCTCATGAGACAGCAGTTCTGAGTTGTATTCTTTCGAGATCTCTGTCTGCACGTGACATCCCTGGATGATTACAAGTCAGCAAACAGACTCAACTTGCAAGTGGGTCGGAGAGAAAAAGAGACAGAAGGATCCCATTTCTTCTTCCCAAGTGGCTTGTCCTCTGTTCTGCTGAGAAAACATAGGGTTTGCTTGCCATGGGATGTTCTTTCTCCAACTGCTGGGACACTTGAGATAAAACATTATCCGAGTTTTCCACAGGTGACTTGATTAGTTCATGTCTGGAAACTAACTTGGTCAAGGTCCCATTGTCCAAGTGATCAGTCTTAATAGTCTGACTCCATCAGTTAAACACCTTTAGGTAACATAAAAAGTAAAAAAAAATACTATCACATTACTACAGAAAATGGTGTGCTGGCTCTAGGAGAATTGCCTTGTTAATAAGACAGGTTACGAGTCCTTCACACTCCTCTAAATAATTGTCTTTGGATTTTGCAGACAGATTGATTCCATTCCAATTAATTGAAATGTGGAATGTATAGTAATGCACATTTGGGTTAACCATCTTGGTCTGTGAGTTTTATGTGTTTTTTTTAAAAAAATCTGTTCTTAAAAGTTCAATTTGAGTTTCCAGCCAGTGGATTAAAAGTAATTATTTGACATAAAGCATATTTTGGGCTGTCTCTCAACATTATATCCAGATTTTCAGATTAACCAGGAAACCATCATTTTTTTGGTCTATTAATAGCAATTTATTTGAGTTGTGCAAATTTGTGCTGAGACCTTAATATCATCTATCTGTTTGTTTCATTCAAAACTTTTTTTTGGGAAAGTAACAATTGAAGTGTTATCCCATTTGCAGATTTTTAAATTGCTACGCCTGTTGTGTATGACTATTACAAGTTGAAACTTCACACTTCAAAAAATCATTGAAGAAATATACTGGTATGTGTTGTCTGTGGCTGGTGGGGAGAGTGGGGGAGGGGGAGGGCAGCGGTGCAAAGATTTGTTCAATTCGGAAGGCCCACACAAGTTTTAATGGAAACAGTGGGCAGGTTTTATTTTTAGGTATGCACTGTACAGACTTCAGTCCCCAAATGCCAGAAGGCTGTGGAGGACCAGTGATGTCATGGAGTCATCACGTCACCATCCTCTTAAAGGGACCAAATACACAATAGTATGAGTTCAGCTCTGACGAAGAGTCATCCTGACATGAAACGTTGGTTATATTTTCTCTCCACAAATGTTGTCAGACCTGCTGAGATTTTCCAGCATTTTCTGTTTTTGTTTCAGATTGCAGCATCCACAGTATTTTGCTTTTATCTTGGGTTCACTGTTTCCTTGTGTACCATTTGTTTCTTCTGATTTATACTAATTACCATTTAGATTTTTAGCATATCCTAATGAGTTTGGGACAATAGCTGGGTGTTTCAAAGATAGCCAAGTTCCGCACACATGAGAACGGCCTAAACCGGGATGTTGGATTTATGTCACATTATCAGTAACCCCCACAGCTTGCCTCCTGGGCTTGCAGAATCTCACTAGCTGTTCTGTCTGGAGACAATACACATCTCTTTAACCTGTGTTTAATGCTCCCTCCACCCACATTGTCTGTACCTTTAAGACCTGGCTGGCTTTAGGGATTCGCATTCTAATCAGTATTCTGTAACTTGATTTTGTGTCTCTGTGCACTGTTTGAGAGCACATTTCCACTCCATCTGACGAAGGAGCAGCGCTCCGAAAGCTTATGGTATTTACTACCAAATAAACCTGCTGGACTTTAACCTGGTGTTGTGAGACTTCTTACTGTGTTTCAAAGATTGTCAGAATAGACTAAAGTTTTGGCGCAGCTTCTGGGCTGCACCCATGGATGAAACCTCAGATCACCAAATGGCCAGCTTTAACACTCTCTAGTAAGCTGATAATGCAGAACAAGGACATGCACAGAAGTGTCTGGTACTGTTGGTTGTGGTACAGGAATAGCAGCCCAAAGACCTATAAATTCAAATTGTGATAGTAAGTTGTGAAAACTTGTGAAGGTTTTGAAAATAAAATTAGGAAAAACCCACCTAGTTCAGCAATGTCCTACTAGGCCTGGGATGCAGAAGAAATAACAACAGGTCTTGGCTCTTCCACCCCTCAAAGCTGCTCTGCTGTTCAATAAGATCATAGCTGATCTTTGATTTTAACATTGCTTTCCCACCTGATTCCCATAAAGTCTAAGCATTTTATCCATCATTTCTGAATATAGAAGTTCCAAAGATTCTCAACCCTCCGCATGAAGTGATTTCTCCTCATCGAGTATACTGAGATTTTGTTACCTACTTCTGGACTTCTGCCAGAGAAATAGAATTTACCCAGTTAAATCAGTTAATGTGAGTTGTATAGTTCCACATGGTACGGTTGATTCTTTAAAAAAATACACACACTATATGGTGGTCTAACAAGTCACTTGATTGTAAACAGTTGGTACTAGGACTAAAAATATGAAAAATGTTTCTAGAACCTTTCAGCTTAGAAACAAAGCACCATATTAGAGGAGAGTTGACCATGCTGCATTCCTCTCAATAGCATCTTCGACATGGTGCTATTCATACGATCTCGGCCAGCACTGCAGTTTCCTCAACAATCTTAGTTAGGTATGACCTTACCAACTAGTTAGATGTGCTGCACTCCCACCTCTGGTGGGCCTATATGGTGGTGAAAAATCCTTGTTTCTGAATCTCACCAAGTTTCTTCACAGGTGGCCTTGGAATTGGAATCCGACTGGGAGACTTATTAGATGCAGCAGTCTTGAGGGCTGCTAATATTCTTTTGTCGACCGTCTAGATTTCTCTCTTTTTTTTGAAACAATAAATTTGTTATTTACAGACAGTTTTGATATTTGATTTATTATTGTCACATGCATTGATATAGAGTGAAAAGTATTGTTTTTTGTGCACTATACAGACAAAGCATACCGTTCATAGAGAAAGAAACAAGAGATTGCAGAATATAGTGTTACAGTCATAGCTAGGGTATAGAGAAAGATCAACTTGGTGCGAGGTAGGTCCATTCAAAAGTCTGATGGCAGCAGGGAAGAAGCTGTTCTTGAGTCACATGATCAACTGCCATTGTCCACATCACTGCGTTGGACTAGGGTGATTAATGAATTCTGGGGAATGATTGACAGCCCATCAATTTATCAACTATGATTAGCTCATTGGAAGTCCTATTTTCTATCCCATCCTTGTGTCTCTGACACATCTGACAGGCATTGTTTTTAAATCTCTGCCATTGAACTAGTAAGGATGGTCACCTTGCATCTGAGAAACCAATTTGCATTTGACAAGTTTCCAGAGGCATTTTCAGATACAAGTTAGTCCTTTGTGTAGAAATTGCAAAAGTCACTTGATCCTTGGCAGCTATCTTAACAGTTTTGTTTGTGTCCCTTTTTTAAAAAAAATGACAGTTCCAGAAATTAAACATGGACTGCACTCAGTGTAAAGTTATGAATGATAGGGCCCATAGCATTGGCTGTGTCCAGTTAGCCATTTCTTGATATGACATGGAGTAAATTGGCTGAAGACTGGCATCCTTAACATTGGGGACTGCAGGATCAGCCCAAGATGGATTTTTCACTCACCACTTCTGGCTGAACATTGTTACAAATGCTTTAGCCATGTCTTTTGCACAGCTGTTCTGGACATCCCCATCATTGAGGATGGGGATATTTGTAGCACTGGCGCCTCCTGTTAGTTGTCTAACTGTCCACCGTTTGTGACTGAATGTGGCTGGACTGCAGAGCTTGAGTCTGATCTGTTGGTTGTGGAATTGCTTAGATTACATGTTTCCACTGCCAAAAGAGAAAATGCTGAAAAGTCTCAGCAGGCCTGGCAGCATCAAAGCTTTGACAAAGGGTCGTCTGGACTCAAAACGTCAGCCCTTTTCTCTTCTTACAGATGCTGCCAGACCTGCTGAGATTTTTCAGCATTTTCTCTTTTGGTTTCAGATTCCAGCATCTGCAATAATTTGCTTTTATCCACATGTTTCCACTGTTTGGCATGCAAGTAGTCCTGTGTTTATAGCTTCACCAGGTTGACACCTTATTTTCTGATATGCCTGGTGCTGCTCCCTTTGCACTCTCCATTGAAGAAGGGTTGATCCCTTGACTTGATGGTAACGTTAGAGTGGAAGGTGGGGGGTGGGGTGGATGTGCTGCTGGGCTTTGAGATTACAGATTGTGGTTGAGTGCAATTCTACTGCAGCTGATGGCCCAATTTGATTTGATTTATTGTCACATGGTTTGGGATACAGTGAAAAGTATTGTTTTTTGCGTGCTATACAGTCAAAACATACCATTCATAGAGTACATAGGGGAGAAGGAAAGGGTGCAGGATATAGTGTTGCAGTTACAGGTGAAGAGAAAGATCAGCTTAATATATTATAGGACCATTCAGAAGTCTGATGACAGCAGGGAAGAGGCTGTTCTTGAGTCTGTTGGTACATGATTTCGGACTCTTGCATCTTTTTCCTGACGGAAGAAGGTGGAAGAGAATATGTCCAGGGTACGGGCAGTCCTTGTTTATGCTGACTGCTTTCCTGAGGCAGCAGGAAGTGTAGATGGAGTCAATGGATGGGAGGCTGGTTTGCGTGATGGACTGGGCTACGTTCGTAACCCTTTGTAGTTTCTTGCAGTCTTAGTCAGAGTAGGAGCCATAACAAGTTGTGATACATCTGGATGCTTTCTATGGTGCATCTGTAAAAGTTGGTGAGAGTTGTAGTGGACATGCCAAATTTCCTTAGCCTTCTGAGAAAGTAGAGGTGTTTGTGAGCTTTCTTAACTATAGCGTTATGGTGGAGGCATCAGGACAGATTGTTGGTGATCTGAACACCTAGAATCTTGAAGCTCTTCACTTCATCACATTGATGAAGGGGCATGGGATACAAGGGGATGTTGCTTTGTGGATTCAGAACTGGCTTGCCCACAGAAGACAAAGAGTGGTTGTAGATGGGTCTTTTTCAGAGTGGAGGTCGGTCACCAGTGGGGTGCCCCAGGGATCTGTTCTGGGACCTTTGCTCTTTGTGATTTTTATAAATGACCTGGATGAGGAAGTGGAAGGATGGGTTGGCAAGTTTGCTGATGACACAAAGGTTGGTGGTGTTGTGGATAGTGTAGAGGGATGTGAGCAGTTGCAACGAGACATAGATAAGATGCAAGACCGGGGCGGAGAAGTGGCAGATGGACTTCAACCCAGATAAGTGTGTGGTGCTTCATTTTGGCAGGTCGAATAGGATGGAAGAATATAATATTAAGGGTAAGACGCTTGGCAGTGTGGAAGAACAGCGGGATCTCGGGGTCCGGGTTCATAGGACGCTCAAAGCGGCGTCGCACGTAGAGGCTGTGGTCAAGAAGGCGTATGGAATACTGGCCGCCTTCAATAGAGGAATTGAGTTTGGAAATCAGGAGATAATGCTGCAACTGTATAAGACCCTGGTCAGACCCCACCTGGAGTACTGTGCCCATTTCTGGTCGTCTCATTATAGAAAGGATGTGGAAGCCATAGAACGGGTGCAGAGGAGATTTACGAGGATGTTGCCGGGATTAAGTGGTATGCCTTACGAGGATAGGTTGAGAGAGCTAGGTCTATTCTCCTTGGAGAGGCGAAGGATGAGAGGTGACCTGATAGAGGTGTATAAGATGTTGAGAGGTATTGATAGAGTGGATTCTCGGAGGCTTTTACCCAGGGCTGAAATGGTTGTCACGAGAGGCCACAGGTTTAGGGTGCTGGGGAGTAGGTATAGAGGAGATGTTAGGGGTAAATTTTTCACTCAGAGGCTGGTGGGTGCGTGGAATCGGCTGCCGGTGGTGGTGGAAGCGGATTCGATTGAGTCTTTTAAGAGACTTTTAGATAGGTTCACGGAGGTTAGTAAGATAGAGGGTTATAGATGAGCCTAGAAGGTAAGGAAATTGTTCGGCGCAACTTGTGGGCCGAAGGGCCTGTTTGTGCTGTAGCTTTTCTATGTTCTATGAAGGACATGTCTTCCACTACATTCCCCGAAGTCAATGATTAGCTCCTTCATTTTACGGACATTGAGGGAGAGATTATTGTCATTGCACCATTTCACTCGGTATCTTTCAGTTCTGAGTTGCTAGATCTCTTTGAAATATATTATTTCATTTAGTACAGTGGTAGTACCACACAATGTGAAAACAGGACTTTGCTTCCACAAGGACTGTGCTGTGGTCATTCCAACCAGTACTGTCATGGACAACTGAACCTGTGACAAGTAGATCGGTAAGCTCTAACTTTTTCCATCTTGTTGGTTCCTTTGCCACTTGCTGCAGACCCAGTCTAGTAGCGATGTTCTTTAGCACTCGGCCAACTGGGTTTTAGTGGCGCTACTGAGCCAGACTTGATATGGACATTGAAGCCCACCCAGAGTGCAATCTGTGCCTTTTCTGTTTGCCACCATCGGTGCTTCTTCCAATTGATATTTGGCATGGAGAAATACTGATTCATTAGCTGTAGTCGGAGAGGCGGGGAGGTGGAGTTAAATGGAATCAGCAGGATGTTTCCTTACTCTTGTTTCACTTGGGCAACCCCTACCTGACTTTCTACCATTTTGCCACTTCTGGCGAATCTCTCCTGCTAGTGATAGTAGGTGTATATATAAGGGTGATGTCTTGGACATTTTGTGGTATGATTTGGTAAGTATGATCATGTCAGGGTATTCCTTGACTTGTTTGTGGAGCAGCTCCCCCAATTTTGGCATCAATCCCCAGATGACTTTTGATTTGATTTATTATTGTCGCATGTATTAACATACAGTGAAAAGTATTGTTTCTTGCATGCTATACAGACAAAGCATACCGTTCATAGAGAAGGAAACAAGAGAGTGCAGAATGTAACGTTACAGTCATAGCTAGGGTGTAGAGAAAGATCAACTTAATGCAAGGTAAATCCATTCAAAAGTCTGACAGCAGCAGGGAAGAAGCTGTTCTTGAGTCGGTTGGTACGTGACCTCAGACTTTTATATCTTTTTCCCGAAGGAAGGTGGTGGAAGAAAGAATGCCCTGGGTGCGTGGGGTCCTTAATTATGCTGGCAGCTTTGCCGAGGCAGCGGGAAGTGTAGACAGAGTCAATGGATGGAAGGCTGGTTTGCGTGATGGATTGGGCTACATTCACGACCTTTTGTAGTTTCTTGTGGTTTTGGACAGAGCAGGAGCCATACCAAGCTGTGATACAACCAGAAAGAATGCTTTCTATGGTGCATCTGTAAAAGTTGGTGAGAGTCGTAGCTGACATGCCAAATTTCCTTAATCTTCTGAGAAAGATGTTAAACTTTGCAGGTTCTTTTGTCAATGGTGGGTGATCAGTCTGGTTTCATTCCTTTTTGTAGACTTTTTAGTAGCTTGCTAGGCCGTTTCAGTGGGCATTTAAGAGGGCATTACTGTTTATCTGAAGTCATAGGTAGGCAAGATAAGAATGGCAGATTTCCTTCCCTAAAGGACATTCGTGAACCAGATGGGATTTATGGCAATGGTTTCATGGTCATCATCACTTGGACGAGCATTCAATTTCAGATTTATAAAAATTCCACCAGCTGCCATGGTGGGATTTGAACCAGTGTCCCTAGAGCATTATCCTGGGCCTCTGGATTACTCGTCCAATGACATTACCACTATGTTATTTCCTCTTTTGATCATGTCAAGAGGTACCATATTGGTAAGCAGTGGGAGGGAACAAAAAATAGATTGTTGATGGGGTAAGAGGATTCCAGAAATTGATTCTTCAGATAGGAATGGACCAAGATGAAGCAGTCCCACCCAGCTGAGTGACTGAAGATAATGGTTTGGACAACACTGTCAAATGCTGCAAAGATAGTTTACCATAGTCAAATAGGATGTTGTGAAATTATGCTTTATATTTTAAAAAAATGATCTTTGAATTTTAGTTTGTTTTTTAAACAACAACCAAAGCCACATTCCAGGGACTTGGAATCACATTCAAATATGGTGAACATTTGCATCTCTGTACCTTCATATTCCAAAATTATTGAAATGGGAGACAACCTATCTACAAATGCACACCAAGAACACTGTATTGAATGGGTTGTCATCCCATTAGCAAAGCATCCAGACAATTATCTGGGAACTGAACTGGGTGGAGACAAACCACTTGACATATCACTTTGGACAATATAGCTCTGGCTGAGAGAGGAATTCGCAGCCATTATCTAGTTAAAGAAACTGGAATATATTAACAATGTCCATAGCTGAAATGCTGAAGGAACAAGACGTTGAATAGGGGCAGTTGCCCATCTCTCCATCCAATTTACAGGGTTTGAACCCTGTTTGATGATTTTTGACTATCCAGTTGCTGTAGACAGATTTTAAAAATAACTTAATACTATTGTCTTCAGGAGAATAGATAAATCTTCCGTCCACAGTTTTAAAATGTCTCAATGCTGAAAACAGCAGGATTGCAGAATGAAAGAAGCATGACCACCACGTACAGCCTGTAGCCAGCCGAGTCACCAACCTGGAAGAACTGTAACCCCTTTAATGTTACTGGACTCCAGTAATCTATCCTACCCACTCTGTAATCTATTTGTATGCACGTGAACTTTGAGTGACTGTGTGTGTGTCAAAGTCAGAACTTTATTTAATAAAAACAAATTACTGCGGATGCTGAAATCTGAAACCAAAGGAGAAAATGCTGGAAAATCGCAGCAGGTCTGGCAGCATCTGTAAGGAGAGAAAAGGGCTGATTTTTCGAGTCCAGGTGACCAGCTTTGACAAAGAGTCATCTGGACTCGAAACGTCAGTCCTTTTCTCCCCTTGCAGATGCTGCCAGACCTGCTGAAATTTCCAGCATTTTCTCTTTCGGAACTTTATTTACTCATATTTTATTTAGACTAGATTTTGTACAGTGAAAACTATCATCTTCCCTTTTCAAATACTCAAGGAAACCTGACAGATCATCGCTGTTATGGTCATAGCATGTAAAAGTTTAAACATTCTCAGAATTGTCAAGTATATTTGTTCTGGAGAAAAATTCTTGCAGTCAAACACAAGTAGGAGGGAAAGAAGGGGAGCCATTTGACCCCATGTCATCTGATTGTAACAGCATAATTTTAATAAAGACTGCTTCAGTGCTTGGCAGGGTGGAAATCTGAAAGGTTTCAAATACTGTATTGAACTTGCTGTTTAGGTTTGATAGCCCCCTAAATACATACAAGTTATATTGATGTTACCTACCCTTTGCTAAAAATGATATGCACCATGCAGTCTCCAACATGTAATTTAGCAGGAATTGCCCTCTAAGCTAAAAGCCCACAGGAGAGGCAGACACTTGAAAGAAACCTAATCGCATGACAACTTACTGGAATATGATAAATGTAAAGCCAGTTTTAATCAGAGATCAAAGTCAAAAGGGAAGGCAGACAGTCTAGACCATAGTTTTCTCCAGCAAGTTCTGAAACAGTCCAAAACATTTATAAAGGGTATATATAGACATAAAAATCATTGATGTAGGCTCTCTGGTACACCAAAACCTTTAGTAGCTGTTGAAGGAACATTCAAATTTTCATCCTTGTAAATCTGTAAACTCCTGCTGTTTTAGATTTCTTGAAAAGTTTTTCCCACAGGCATTGGCTTCAAAAATATAAAACATTTCTGTTACCAGTCCCAACAAGTTCTAGTCTTCTGGATTTCATATTTGTATTTTAAACAAGAGTACCTCATGTTTTGCTTTTTTTTTTACCTGCATGAGATAAATATACAAGAATCTTTTACTGCACAGTTTATGTTGGGTACACAAAATAATATTGGCTGATACACCCAAAATTAACTATGACAATTAACTATGACAGTCTAAAAAATGTACTAGATCAGACAGTGATAGCACCAGCTCTGCATAAAATATAAAATTCAATGGACCTAGTTTCAAAACCAGTATCCTACAGATAAATGCAAATCTTGTGAATGGTTTCTGTAGCTGCTACTACTGTTAGAAAACACCAAATAACAGCATTTAGAAAGCAGGTTAGCAAACTTGCTCAGTCCTGGACTTTCTGGTCCCTACAGGGCAATGTCATGCCATGTATCAGGAAGCCAGCATAAATCTAGAGTAGATAAAAATTCACCCAATATTAACTTGGTCAATGTTCAGATGTGGCCAAAATAGATTGTGTATTTGTGATGAGAGATGACGTAAAGTCGTTTTTGCCTTATTCTAATATCTAGCCACACAGGTAAACGTTTTAAAAAACTCTTGCTAAATGACACTTGGTGCATTATTGTTTCCCACCGAACGAATTAACAAAATTAGTACCTCTAATAAAATCAAAAGCCCTATGACTTTCACTCGAGGACCTTCTGCCATGTGTTTTTAGGTCTCCAGTTAAGAGATATTGCCAAAGCTGGAAATTGATATTTTTCCTTCAGTGCAGGAGCTAGTTTTAAATGAAACAAAGTCCTGTTATTTTCTTCACCTTCATCTTGGCTTCCTAACCAATTGACATCTGCCCAATATCCCAATTAATATTGGACAATCAACAGAAAATTCACAAGCCTTGGATGAATTTGGAGATCAAAACAATCTTGAAGGATAGTGAACATGTGATATAAATTTCCAGTATAGATAATTGAGTCAACTGCAATGTTTTAAAAAGGAATGCCTTTTTGAGCAGATTCATGCCCACAAAGTAAGTCGGAGCTACCTAACTTCCAAACCATGAGGGCTAAGTGGAGAAAGAAAAGGATGCGCAGATTGAAGCGCAAGTGGAGGAAGATGAGAGCAAGATCCAGGTGAAACCATGGTAACTGGTGGTTGTGTTTAAATTTTAGCTTCATCAGTAATCTTTCAGTGAAAGATTTTCAAGCTTTTATGTTTCAGTTATTGAACTCTGTTTTGGATTGTGTTTTATATGGTTTTTGTTCTAAAATTAACAAATTGCTTTGAAAGAAAAATTAGAATGATGCATAGCATTGGGAAGAATGAGCATTTCTTACTCTAGATTGACCAAAACAAAAACTTTGTATTGCACAGCATTTATTATATTGCTATGCTACTTTAACCCTTAGCATTAACACTGTTCTGAGCACTTGGAATGTACTTAATTTTATTAACTGACGTCAGAATTCTTATTTATATACTATTTTCTTGCTCTGTAACACAATTAGCTTAATTATGGCAAGTACATGGGTATTAAAGTCCTAGAAATACTTAGATTATGTGGCAGAAAAGATAGTATTATTTTCAGTAACTCTTCAAATTGAAGTAATTACAACTGTGTGCTTGTTTAACCAACAGTTATACTTACAAAAATTATGTAATAAAATAGCAGCCATAGAATGTCAGATTTCACAGATAGGAAGATGAAACCAATTAGTAACTCAGCTCTTTTTGTTGAATTAAGCAACCCTTGATGTCACATGTAAGAATGTATGAAGTGGAATTACTCAGTATTTCCCCAAAAGTCTCAATTTCTGGAGACTTAAATTTTATATGTACTATGGTGGTGAGTTGATAGTGTTATGGGATTATTCAGCTGTGGGGACAATATTCCAATTTTTGTAACTGCAATTGAATTGTATATATAAATACAGAAATGCACAAGGAAAAAACACCTAAAGGTATTATCCATGATTTCATCACCTCCTCCTCATGGCGCATCTTTGGAATTCTCTATATCAAAGGGCTACAGATGTCTCAGTTGATGAGTATAGTCAAGACTGAGATTGATAGATTTATGATCTGTAAGGGAAAGGCTCTGATCTGTAAGGAAATAGGTTCAGTTGATTGGCAGATGAACAGTTAGGCTCTTTATACCACTATCCTCGTGCCAGATTTGCATTGGCATTGGAATAAATCCAGTACTAAATTAGTGGTGCACCGCAATACTGTATTGCTTCATCTGGAATTAGTGTCTCAGAAATGCTTCAATTATGTTCCCAATCAGAAGTTTCTGACTGCACGTTCACACTAGGTTGGTACCAGCATAACCCACTGATTGGGTTCAACTACCCAGTTCTTCAGACTCAAGTTAGTAAATATACGTTCATAGTTGAAGTGAGCCCACAGATACTGGATACTCCAGTTCATCTAAAACGCAGTGCAACACTCCACAAATAAATTACAAATCCGAGTACTAAATTAGTACACTTAAGTGAAATGGCATTGTTTAACACAGTTTGGCTCACTCACCCAAATCTGTTTCTGTTGTGACAGCAGCTTAAATGAACTAGTTAAGTGATCCTAAACTATAAGGTGCAAGGAGAATACCATTCATTGCAAAAGCATTTTCCAGAAATGTATTGTAACTTTTTGAAGTTAGTTCCTCAATTAAAGCCCCCACCCAAGCAAGTAAGACCTTCTTCAAAAGGATGAGGTTTATATCTTCTGTTTCTTTTCAAATTCCAAGGCCTTGCTAATTCTCACGCATCTGGCAATCCCCCAATATTGTTATAGTGAAAATGGTAGACTTGCTAGTATAGTGGCTGTAACAAAATTACCTTTAAGTATTTAATATTAATATCTACAGCCTAACTTGATCAATTTTTATTTGATTTGACAGAAGCATTTTGCAGAGCTTTTATTTTACAATACACTCCAACATCAAATAACAGTATTAAAAACAATTGAATACAAACTGATCCCTTGCATTTTTCTACATACATAGATATGATTGGAAGCATGCATCTTTTGGAATGTCAAGTAATTGCACAGGGGATTGAATACTGTTTTATACAATAATGAGAAACTATTTGGAAGTACTCAATGTTAATGCAAACTACTAATTAAAATAATAAACCCAGTTCTCAATGGTTTGGAATCATTTGGATGTAATATTAGAGCTATGATTTTTAAAACCATTTTCTCCTTTACACACCAAGGCACATAAATTAATTGGAAGTACCAAGGAATACAATTAAAGTACAAGTTTTTTAAAAAGCGGTGTTTTCATCTGATAAGCTAAGTCCCTTGTCAAAGGAAACAAAGTATAACATAGTGTACTACAGCATGGCGTGCAATAGGAGTGAAATATTCTACAAAATCATTATATATTTTGTGACCAGCACTGTCCATTCCTGATTCCAAAGTGATGTATGGCTCAAAGAAGTTCTCAATAACAAAACCACACAAATTTTCTGTTAGCAAAATGGGTCAGTGTTTTAAAAAAATCTACAACAGATACAATGGTGTACCATTGTTGCAATGATTTACACCAGGATAAAACAATTGCAGTTATTCAATACCAAGTTACACAATATTAGGTGGATCTTTAACAATGGTGCAAATTGGCTGTGGTGATTAGACGGGCCATTTGAAACCCTGTTGAATGTGATCATAGAACGGAAAACTGAGCTCCGCACATGCTTGAAGTTCTGCTTAGTTGACTCCAAGAGCTGAAAACACTTACATACATGAACAAAGTAGTTAGCTATATTATTAATAGTCAAATGGTCATACTGGCTGTGATTATCTTGTAGTCAATATGCAGATTTAAAGCTGTGATATATGAAAAGAGACCACATTATGCTGTACGCTTGCAGTTATGCAGTGCAAAAGATGACTGTGCAATTGCAGCATGGATCTTATTCTGCTAGGTATTGTAAACAACGGCTGAACGTTCAGTTTCTTCAATGAAAAGTATGGGGGGGAGAAAGAAAAGTAATTTCTTTTCAGTTCCTTTCAATAACAGGATCTGTGTTGCATGATACATTAACAAATAGCATTGAGAAATCTACATCACAAGGATTTTGTAGGATCATCTTACACGAGCATTGCAAAACTGCCACTGAAAACAACAGTGCTATAATGCATGTAAAAACGGGCCCTGCTTCAGGAGCATTAGCGAAGTACCTGAAAGGTGGCATTTGTCTGGCAAAAATGCAGCACTTCCATGATTTTACTTTTTGGGTGCTCCTAAAATCTAGTGATAGCTCAAATGTACTTTAAACTACAATGTTAGCACCAAGTAATTTCAATGTAATGTTCCAAGTTCTGTTCGTTACAGGCATATGAAAAATTAAACTTAAACGGTAATGTGTGTTTGGTTCACTTTGTGATTATTTATTCATACCCAAGAATTCCTGCTGCCCAGTTATAAACAGCTCTTCTGCTTGAGAATTTTAGATTACTTTGAAATTCCAAAAAGAGTTTCAAAACTTCAAAGTGCTAAGTTAAGCAACACCAGCATAAATGTTTAGAATGGTTTTGCTTGAAGTTGTTATCCTTTTTGTTTTTCTCTAAAATTAGAGGCTGTGAACAAGGCTAGTATTTAATTGTCCTCAAGAAGATGGTGGTGAAAAGCGTTCTTAAACCACTGCAGTCCTTCTGGTGTAGATAGCTCCTCAGTGTTATTAAGAAGGCATTTCCGGTTTATGACTCCGTGGCACTTAAGGAACAGTGATATAATCCCAAGTCAAGATGATCCGTAGCTTGGAGGGGAACATGCGGGAGCTGGTCTTCCTATGTGTCTATTGCCCTTGTCCTTCTCGATATTAGGGGTCATAGGTTTGAAAGGTGCTTTTAAAGGAGCTTTGGCAAGTTGCTGTAGGGAATCTTAGATGGGACACTGCTACCACCATGCACGAGTGGCAGAGTGAATATTTAAGATGGTGAATAGGATGCCAATTGAGCAGGCTGCTTTGTCTTGAATGATGCTGAGCTTCATTAGTAACTTCACAGCTTCACAATAACTTCATTGCAGTGTTAATGTAAGCTTTACTTGTGACTAATAAATAAACTTTAACTTTAAAAATAAACTTTTCTCAATTTTTATTAGAGCTGCACTCAAACAGGCAAGTGGAGAGTATTAACATGACATTCCTGAATTGTATCTTATAGATGATGCTTACTTACTTGCATGTACTTCTTTCCATTTAAAGCCATATAATTTAACAAAGGTCAAAGGTGTGACAATCTACGTGCTCATCAAATACAACAGGATGTATAAAAGCAGAGTATAGTACAGCACTGTGAAGGAGGCCATTTCACCCAAAGTCTGTGCTGACTCTTTCAAACAGTAATTCAGCCAATCACACTCCTTTGTTCTTTTACAATAACTCCGCAAGTATTAATCCAGTTACTTTTGAAAGGCTACTGTTGAATCCATATCTGTTATCCTGTACTCTCAGGCAGTGCATTGCAAATCCTAACCAGAGTGCGTAAAAGAGTTTTCCCTCCAACCCCCGATTCCTTTGCATTCACCATAAATCTGTATTCTGATTTTTGATTCTCCAGCAATTAAAAAAAATCACTATTTACTCTGTCTAAACTACTCGTAATTTTAAACACCTCTATTAAATCTCCCCTGATCTGAACAGGGCAACCCTAGCTTCTCTGGTCCATCTACATAAGAAATTCCTCATTACTGGAATAATTCTAGTAAATATTTTCTGTACCCTCTCCAAGGCCATCAAAGCAAAATACTGCGGATGCTGGAATCCGAAACAAAAACAGAAATGCTGGAAAATCTAAGCAGGTCTGACAGCATCTATGGAGAGAGAATAGAGCCAACACTTTGAGTCTGGATGACTCTTCCTTAGAGCAAACCTTGGCTCTGGAAATAGCATGGAAACAGGCCCTTCGGCCCAACTTAACCACTAAGCTAGTCTCAAATGCCCATGTTTTGGCCCATATATCTCAATACCCATCTTACCCATGTAACTGTCTAAAATGCTTTTTAAAAGACAAAATTGTACCCACCTCCACTAATGCCTCTGGCAGCTCGTTCACCACCCTCTCCGTGAACAAATTACCTCTCTGGACCCTTTTGTATCTCTCCCCTCATCTTAAACCTATGCCCTCTAGTTTTAGACTCCCCTACCTTTGGGAAAAGATATTGACTATCTATCTTCTCTATGCCCCTCATTATTTGCTAGACCTTTATAAGATCACCCTAAGCCTCCTATGCTCCAGGGGAAAAAGTCCCAGCTATCCGGCCTCTCCTTATAACTTCCTGGTAGCATCCTAGTAAATCTTTTCTGCACACTTTCTAGTTTAATATCCTTTCTATAATAGGGTGACCAGAACTGTACACAGTATTCCAAGCGTGCCCTTACTAATGTCTTGTACAACTTCAACACGACGTCCCAACTCCTGTATTCAATGTTCTGACCAAAAAGGGTCACTCTGACTCAATGTTGGCTCTATTCTCACTCCACAGATGCTGTCAGACCTGCTGAGATTTCCCAGTAATTTCTGTTTTTGTTTCATCCTCCTTAAAATTTGGTGCTTATTGGGCTTAATACTCTACTTGGGCCTGAACTCGTGTTTTATATAGATTTAACATAACTTACTAGTTTTTGTGCTTTATGCTTCTATTTGTAAAAATTATAGAATCCTGTGTATTTTATTAACTGCCTTGGTAACTTGGCCTGATAACTTCAAATATGCATGAATCCTCCCAAGTCTTTCTTTTCTTGCTAAATTGTACATTTTATGAGGCAGTGGACTAGTAATCCAGAGACCCAGCGAAATGCTCTGGGGACGTAGGTTTGAATCCCGCAATGGCAGATGGTGAAATTTCAGTAAAAATCTAGAGGGCGATTCTATCATCCGGCCATGCTAATCTTTTAGCGCGGCGGGCGGGGGAATCGTGTGTCAGCCAATTCGCGCATGCATTCCCGCCACGCATGTGTCGGATATCCGGCGCTGTCTGAGCCCTGCTGGAAACCTGTGGGAACACAAGATAAGTACTTTGCATCTGTTTTTGATCTTATTTTAATGTGATAACGGGCCCGGGACTGAATTCACCAGGCCGCTAGCAATTCCCACCCCGTCAGGAGTATGAGAGTCAGGTGGGGGTGGGGGTCCTGCTGCCACTCTGCATTGTGATCGATGGGGGCCGGTGGGAGGCCAGCGATCGGGGCGGCCTGAGGGGTCGGATGGTCAGCCGGGGGGTGTGATTAGGGCGGATCTGTGGGGGAGGGGGGGGGGTGGAATCGTAACTACTGGGATATGGGAGGGGCTGGAGATAGGGGCGCTCCGGGACTATCCGGGAAGGGGCGGTCGGGCTGGCCTGGGAATGCTCATGGGGGGGCCGCAATCGGGCCAGGGGGGTGTTGGGAGGGGCAGCACTGCGAGGGTCCTGAGCTGGCCAGCAACCTGCAGTCTGACACGGGCCAATCCGCACGTGCAGAGGCCCGGAACTGTCAGCCTCTGGCGTGAAGAGGCCCCGCCCCGCCGAGCTTTAAATTATATTCACGATTGTGACCTCTGCATTGTACAGAGTGTGGGAGATTCGAGTGTGAAGTTGCACTGAAAAAAATGGCATGATTTGCACCAGTTGTCCCGCGAATTCGACATGTAGAACTTTTTTGGGAGAATTGCGGCCCTAGAATTTAAAAAGTCTAATGACGATCATAAAGCCAGTGTTGATTGCCGTAAAAAAGAAGGGGCAGCATGGTGGCACAGTGGTTAGCACTGCTGCCCCTCAGTGCCAGGGACCCAGGTTCAGTTGTGGCCTTGGGTCACTGGCGTTTGCACATTCTCCCCATGTCTGCGTGGGTTTCTTTGGGTGCTCTGGTTTCCTCCCACAGTCAAAAAATGTGCGGGTTAGGTAGATTGGCCATGATAAATTGCCCCTTAGTGTTAGGGGGTTTAGGAGGGTAAATATGTGGGGTTACGGAGACGGGACCTGGATCGGATTGTTGTGGGTGCAGGCTCGATGGGCCAAATAGCCTCCTTCTGCACTGTAAATTCTATGAAAAACCCATCTGGTTCACTAATATCCTTTAGGGAAGGAAATCTGTCACCTGTAGCTAGTCTAGTCTACATGTGACTCCAGACCTACCGCAGTATGGTTGACTCTTAAATGCCCTCTGAAATTGCCTAGCAAACTACTTAGTTCAAGAGCAATTAGGATGGGCCATAAATGCTGACCCAGCCAGTGACGCTCTGCAAATAAAAAACAGGGAATACATGTATTGCCTCTCCATTCTTTCTACCGAAATGCATCACCTCGTGCTTTTTTTTTGGGTTGAATTTCATCTGCTATTTGTCTACCCTTTCCACTAGCCTATCTGTGTTTTCTTGAAATTTATTAGAAGCTTGCCCACTGTTCGGTACACTTCCAGGTTTCAAGACATCTGCAGATTTCAAAATTGTGCCCTGCAGCCAGAAGTCCAAGTATTAAGATGCATCAAAAACAGTAGTGGCCCTTTTACTAGACTGTAAACATCTTCCCTTACCAATATTCATAGAAATTTACAGCAGAGAAGGAAGCCCTTCAGCCTATCTTACACATGCTAGCTCTTTGAAAGAGTAGTTAAACTTTGTCTCAAATGCACATTCTTTGTCTAACCCTGCAAGTTCCTCATTCTTGTTCAATTCCCTTTCAAAATTATTAGAATTAGTTTCCATCAGGACTTGGATCCCTCGCTGTTTGTGGTGAATAGCAATGGTTTAGATTTGAATGTAGAGGACATGATTAAGTTTGCAGATGATGTGAAAATTGGCCACATGGATTGTGAGGAAGGAAGCTGTCAACTGCAAGAAAATATCAATGGACTCATCAGGTTGTCAGAAAAATGGCAATTGGACTTCAACCTGGGTGCAAGTAGTTAAGTTTAATGCACTATCTGCGTGTGCTGGAAGCATGTTCAATCTAGGCATTCAAGGGGTAATGCCTATGGGAATGGCAAACGGGAAAAATATTGCAGAATGCAAGAGCATGGAGGTTATGTTCAACTTGTATCAAACATTGCAGTATTGTCTTCCGTTCTTGAGTGCCACACTAAGAAAAATGTGATGATATTAGGGTACAGAAAAGATTCACAAGAATGGTTCAGGGATAAAGAACTTCAGTTGATAGATGGGCCTATTCTCCATCATAGAATCATAGAAACCCTACAGTGCAGAAAGAGGCCATTTGGCCCATCGAGTCTGTACCGACCACAATCCCACCCAGGTCCTACCCCCATATTCACCCGCTAATCCCTCTAACCTGTGCATCTCAGGACATTAAGGGGCAATTTTAGAACAGCCAATCAACCTAACCCACACATCTTTGGACTGTGGGAGGAAACCGGAGCACCCGGAGGAAACCCACGCAGACACGAGGAGAATGTGCAAACTCTACACAGACAGTGACCCAAGCCGGGAATCGAACCCAGGTCCCTGGAGCTGTGAAACAGCAGTGCTAACCACTGTGCTACCGTGCCACTTCCTTGGAGAAGGTTGAGTGGAGAGAAGAGGCAAACTTTTTCATCCAGCAAGTGGTTAAGATTTGTAATGCATTCATTATCTGAGAGTGCGGTGGAAGCATATTCAGTCAAGGCATTCAAGAGGGAATTGGATTGTTACTTGAAAGGAAGAATGGGTTATGGGGAGAAGGTAAGGGAATGGTATTAGGTGAATTGCTCATTCAGAGAACCTGCACTGTGAAATCTAATAACTCAAAACAGTAAAGGCAGAGGATTACAAATTGGCCTCAATTTTTTTCCAGGTTACTTGACCTCCTTTTTGTGCCCCTTATGTTTAGCAGTGCACTTGTGCAGCTTAATATTTTGCTGTATGATGGTGTATCTTGGGATATATCTTCTCAAAGATGAACTGTTTAAAACTTGGTAAGATCAGGGCAGATGCTAAACCAATTTATTTTAGGGAATGAAGTACAAAAACAGAGCAACAGTTCTTCCAAATCTCTCATTACTTAAATTCAGTAAATATTTTAATTTTGCCAACCTTATCCTTGAATCAGCCCAAAGTTTGCCCTGAGCCTATTGGGATCATTCACTGCCTTGTCTCTCTCTCTCTCTCTGAATTTTGAATTAACTTGTATTCACTCTGGGGTTTTATTCATCCCTGGCACAGCAAAGTGAAGACTTGATGTCTGACCCCTTCCCAGGCCAAGGATTAGCAAGTAGGAACTATTAATTGAATTAACTATGACCCCCATTCCCATGAAACTCATCTCCAAACTCCGTGGCCTGGGCCTCGGCACCTCCCTCTGAGAGTGGATCCTGAACTTCCTAATTCATAGACCACAATCAGTAAGGATAGGCAACAACACCACCTCCACGATAATCCTCAACACCGGTGCCCCACAAGGCTGTGATCTCAGCCCCCTACTATACTTCTTGTACACCTATGACTGTGCGGTCAAATTCCCCTCCAATTCGATTTTCAAGTTTGTGGATTGGATCTCAAACAATGACGAGACGCAGTACAGGAATGAGATAGAGAATCTGGTGAACTGGTGTGGCAACAGTAACCTTTCCCTCAATGTCAACAAAATGGAGGAGATTGTCATCGACTTCAGAAAACGTAAAGGAGAACATGCCCCTGTCTACATCACTGGGGACAAAGTAGAAAGGATCGAGAGCTTCAAGTTTTTAGGTGTCCAGATCACCATCAACCTGTCCTAGTCCCCCCCATGCTGACACTATAGTTAAGAAAGCCCACCAACGCCTCTACTTTCTCAGAAGATTAAGGAAATTTGGCATGTCAGCTATGACTCTCACCAACCTTTACATTTGCACCGTAGAAAGCATTCTTTCTGGTTGTATCACAGCTTGGTATGGCTCCTGCTCTGTCCAAAACCGCAAGAAACTACAAAAGGTCGTGAATGTAGCCCAATCCATCACGCAAACCAGCCTTCCATCCATTGACTCTGTCTACACTTCCCGCTGCCTCGGCAAAGCAGCCAGCATAATTAAGGACCCCACGCACCCAGGGCATTCTTTCTTCCACCACCTTCCTTCGGGAAAAAGATATAAAAGTCTGAGGTCACGTACCAACCGACTCAAGAACAGCTTCTTCCCTGCTGCTGTCAGACTTTTGAATGGATTTACCTTGCATTAAGTTGATCTTTCTCTACACCCTAGCTATGATTGTAACACTACATTCTGCACTCTCTCGTTTCCTTCTCTATGAACGATATGTTTTTGTTTGTGTAGCGCGCAAGAAACAATACTTTTCACTATGTTAATACATGTGACAATAATTAACCAAATCAGTGGGTGATTATTGAGAAACACATGACAGGGTAGTTGTCGAGAGGCTGTTCCTCCTGGCAAGACGTGTGAGAATTTAGGGATCATATCTCGAGGCTAATCCATATCCTGAGACTGAGGAAAATTTCTCATGAAATTTGGAATTCTCTGCCCAAGAGGGCTGTCAATCAATCAAGGTGAGCAAGAGATATTTGAACACCAAGGGGTATGCAGATAGGACAGAAAAGTGAAGTCAGTGTTGAAGTTTAACCATTATTGTACTGAATGTCAGAGCAGGCTTGAGAGGTGGTATGGCCTCTTGCTTATGAACATAATTGTTATGATTTGCAGAATGTATAGGACTAATTCAATATAATGAAGCCTTGGATAATTTGCAGGCAAGAAAGATTGAGGGAACTTCACTTTCTGGCTTGACAGTATGCATGAAACTACATTCTATTGTTATGAAGCGGAGGTTGGTCCCCACCTTGAGAGCGAACACCTAACCACTCGAAGAGGAGTACCTCGCCTCATAATCTTACAAGTGTGTGAGAAGTAGTACGATCTGCTCTTCAGCAACTTTTTGTGGTTAAATCAAAAATAACTACTTGAGACTCTCCTGTAAAATCAACAAATAACACTTTATTTATCTAACAGTGAACAAGTTAACTAAACTATTAACAAACCAAATAACACACAATTCTACTGGAATGCTGTTTAAATCAGTACACTTCCCACTTATTAACAAAAAAATAGAATCTTTTAGTCACTCTCTAAATTACAACCAGGTTTGTCGTCTTCCAGAATATTCTGTCTTTCCTCTTTGCTATCTTCATTATTGAGATAAGGCTTTCTTTTAAGACATAAATACAGCTATGAGAGCGAGCAAGTCTCTCTCTATCTCTCAGAGCTGTGAGCGGTGACAGGTGGTAGGTGCTCTCCCGTTTGTCTCACTGCCCCCCTGTGTCTCATACCCCTGATGGCATCTCAATATTTCCTACAATGTGATTGGTTCTCAGGTTACCAAAACATCAATTTCAAAACTAATAGGTTGTTGGTTGCTAAGCGCCCAATTTAAACTGGTTAAAATTCAAAAACAGCCTGTTGTCTTGGCAACACTACTGTTTGGCCTTTGATGCAATGTTTCAGTCTGTGTACTGGCACCATATGCACCTGCATCTTTTTTTATATAAGTACAGAAAAACGCTTAAAGGGACCATGGAATACTTTCACCTCTTAGCATTTTGCAATTTTTAAAAATAATTTTACAAACATCAACTCTGCAACACTATACACTAGTGTTTTTCACACTGACATGTACAAACTTCCACAAACAAAAGAGTACCTAGAAACGGGAAATAAGTAATGCACCTATCAACTGGGATTGCTCCGAACATCCCAAATGTAATAATGCAATACATCAAGTAAGAGTCTTGTTAAATCATTAATTTTCTTAACTCACAACTGAGCACGTCCAAGAAAAGTGACAACCTCCACATTTTGAGCTCATACACAGCACAGTTTAAACAAATAACAGCCTGCTTACATTAACATGTTATCAATGTGAGTTAGTGTTTTTATAGTCAGTAAAGTAAATGAAGCAGCACTTGTGTCCCAGATCTGTCAAGAGCAATAGAAGTACGAGGGAAGCCCATCTCTTGGGCATCACTGTCCTCCATGATAATGCAAGCACCATTGGAGGCACAGGTTGTCATTTATTTCTGGCTGTTTGTAGATTAAGTAATTCAGCATGCTTGTACCACAGTGCATCTTTTTAGCTAATGCTGGAGGCTTGGTACTTGAAGAATTGCAACTCTTTCTCAAAAGCTGTGCAATGCAAGCACACACATGCATAATTCTTTCTTCAATTGTGCCAATGCTGTGGAATGCAACCACCACCCTGCCTTCAAAAAGATTCCACTGCACTGGGTCTCCCAGACAACGTTGTTGACATTTCAAGCAGTTCTATTATTTGTAATAGTATTTGTAAAGTTACCTAAATTGGTAACATTAGGTAACCAATATTTATAAAGTTATCTAACTTTGTAAAGTTACCTAAATTGACAGAGAATAATTTGCTCAAATTGTTTTTTAAAAAAAAATCACATTTTGCTCACGATAAAAGCAGAAGATTTTGAAAACACTTGGTCAGGCAGCATCTGTGCAGCGAGAAATAGAGTTAATAGGTGTGATTTTAACTCTGTTAGTGAATGGATTTTGTGTGACCTTTTTAAAATGCATCATAGAACCATAGATTTCCTACAGTGCAGGAGGAGGCCATTCAGCCCATCGTCTCTGCACCGAACACAATCCCACCCAGGCCCTATTCCCGTAACCTATATATTTACCCCGCTAATCCCCCTGACATCAGCTTAATGATCTTTCATCAGAACTCTCAGCAACAAGTGGAAGATGAACTTGCTCTTAAATTGAACAGATTTTCAGTAACTATGAAGCTAGAGAAAAAGTAGGCAGGGAAAGAACAAGAAAGAAGAGTCCTGTGGTAGGGTGTAGGACTGGCATGAGTAAATGGCAAAAGAGGATGATGGTGCAAGGCAAAAGGATGTAATAATGGATCATGAAATAGAAACAAAAGATGGACCCAGAACAGGTGTAACCTCCTACAGCAGAAGGGCAGGAAATCATGGTAAATCTGGTAAATTGGCAAGGGTTACCATGGCCCAGGGATATGGTGGAATAAAGGCAAGCAGACGCCAGGGGGTGGACCATCCCACTGGCACTGTACCTGTGGGAGATTGCCATCCAAGGGACCAATTTGCATTTTATCTATTCCCAGTGGTCTAATAACTCCATTACCAGGGATTTTCAAAGTAACTTTATTGCAGTGTTAATGTAAGCCTACTTGAGACTCTAATAAAAATAAACTTTATATATAAATAGAAACCTCTTAAGATATAGTCTGTGTGGAGTTTGCACATTCTCCTCGTGTCTGCGTGGGTTTCCTCCGGGTGTTCCGGTTTCCTCCCACAGTCCAAAGATGTGCGGGTTAGGTTGATTGGCTGTGCTAAAATTGCCCCTTAGTGTCTTGAGATGGGTAGGTTAGAGGGATTAGCGGGTAAATATGTAGGGATATGGGGGTAGGGCCTGGGTGGGATTGTGGTCGGTGTAGACTTGATGGGCCAAATGGCCTCTTTCTATACTGTAGGGTTTCTATGATTTCTATATAGGGCGAAATGAGTTCTACATTTACAGTGGAAACTTAGCTGTTTCATTCAAATGCTTTAGGGAAGTTTAATTCATACGGTGACAAATACTGTAAGTTGATGCTCTAATAGATATTGCAGAATCTAGTGCAGATTGAAAACCTGGAGTCATGTTCCACCACCACTCGTACATCACGCTTTTAGCTTGGCTTTTTAAAATCACTGAAGTTCTTTTGAGGCTTCGATGTAGGTACAAATATCATGAGAGCAGAGTCAGACCACATGTAAAATGTGCAATTAATATGTCCAAACCCTTCCCTCCTACAGAATCATAGAATCCTACAGTGTAGAAAGAGGCCATTTGGCCCGTCTAGTCTGCACCAACCACAATCCCACCCAGGCCCTATCCCCATATCCCTACATATTTACCCACTAATCCCTCTAACCTATGCATCCCGGGACACTAAGGGGCAGTTTAGAATGGCCAATTAACCTAGCCCGCACATCTTTGGACTGAGAGGAAACCAGAGCACCCGGAGGAAACCCACGCAGACACAGGGAGAATGTGCAAACTCCACACAGACAGTGACCCGAGCCGGGACTCGAACCCAGGGCCCTGGAGCTGTGAAGCAGGAGTGCTAACCACTGTGCTACCATGCCGTCCTGGTCCCCTCCCCTTGTTATTTACAGAAAGACAGCAGAATGGTTGTGTTAAAGTAAAAAAGTATTTTATTGATCATTGTGTTAAAGTGAAAAAATATATTTTATTTATAAAAAATTTGGAAAATGTGAGGTAATTAAACAAAATGTTATACTGCAGCTGCTAAAGTTTTGTATGTATAACATTTTTGTTAATAAATGTTTTCCATTAAACTTTACAAAATTCTACAACAGCTTTATTGATGTAAGAAGATACAACGTTTAAATATGAGATAATTATAAATGAATAATATAATTGAATTAAACGAGGCAGAATAATACTAATAATAAATGCAAGGTGGTTTAGATTTCCCACGGCCCAAAATGTGAACTCTCCGTTGTTCAACCTCATGCAGCAAGGTATCCAACTCCTGGTCCGAGAAGTTCTGTCCTCTGTTCTTCCCAATTACATTTTCAGTTTCCATATGCTAAATTAAAACATATGAACACTTTTAAGCACGTCACATGTAAGTTTATATAACAATATAATGCAGATTTAAATAGTTTCACAGATGTAAAAAAAATAAAACCTACGTTCACATATTAAATATTCATCAATTATAAAATTAAAGATTATGCTTTAAATGAGCAAATAACAATAGGATTAACTGCTTAAAAGAGATGGCAAAAAAGACTTCAACGTATCTTAGGTGAGAATTTTTTGACCTCTGCCTTCACTTTAAAACTGCATGATCTCAATGGGCATTCCAATCTGGCCCTGTCAGAAGGGGGTGTGGTTAGCATCCTTCGGTGCCGAACTAGGTTCTGGTAACTTCGCAAGGAGTTCTCCTACTTCTGGCAGTCCATGGCTTTCTGCCGCCAGGTGGAAGTTATGGGCCAATATTTTGTGTATTCTGCCTATTCCAAACAGCCAAAGGAACATGCTGAAGAAGAGTCATACGGACTCAACGTTAACTCTGTTTCTCTCCGCAGATGCTGTCAAACCTGCTGAGTATTTCCATTATTTTCTGGTTTTCTTTGATATATTTCCAGCATCCACAGTATTTTGCATTTATTATTAAATGAACATGCTGTTTGATCAGGCAACCTCAGGCATACAGTCTACATACCTGGTATTGCACTGGCACTGAAATAAACACATGACGTTGCTCAGTCGTGTGGGAGATAAAACATCTTTTTGGATCAATGGCATTAGATGTTAGATGTGATTCCATGATTGGGCAGCACTTGCTGAAGACTCCCAAAGGTGCTAGTAGTTACACTGACAAATTTAAGACAAAAGGCAAGTTAGCAACAAGGCTCATGTGCGTGTGTTAAAAGCGACATACATAGAAACCCTACAGTGCAGAAGGAGGCCATTCGGCCCATCGAGTCTGCACCGACCACAATCCCACCCAGGCCCTACCCCCACATATTTACCCGCTAATCCCTCTGACCTACGCATCTCAGGACTCTAAGGGGCAATTTTTAACCTGACCAATCAACCTAACCTGCACGTCTTTGGACTGTGGGAGGAAACCGGAGCACCCGGAGGAAACCCACGCAGACACGAGGAGAATGTGCAAACTCCACACAGACAGTGACCCGAGCCGGGAATCGAACCCGGGACCCTGGAGCTGTGAAGCAGCAGTGCTAACCACTGTGCTACCGTGCCATTCATACACAAGGACCTGTTTTCTACCAACCAAATTTGTATATTCAAGCCTTGCGCCTTTTTTGAATTACTGGGAAGGTTGGAGTACCTAGAGTTCCCCATTACTTTCTCCCTGGCAATGCCCTGACCAGAGTTGACTGGTTAGCAAGTCTGTGCTCGTTTCTTCTTTAGTATAAATTGATGGAATCATTTGAAATTTGGCATTCTTATTCATGCTGATGATTTAATTTATTATTGTCACATGTATTGGTATGCAGTAAAAAGTATTATTTATTGCGCACTATACAGACAAAGCATATCTTCATAGAGAAGGAAAGGAGAGAGTGCAGAATACAGTGTTACCGTCATAGCTTGGATAAAGAGAAAGATCAACCTAATGCAAGATAGGCCCATTCAAAAGTCTGATGGCAGCAGGGAAGAAGCTGTACTTGAGTTGGTTGGTACGTGTCCTCAGACTTTTCTATCTTTCCCAACGGAGGTGATTATGTCCAGGGTGCGCGGGGTCTTTAATTATGCTGGCTGCTTTTCTGAGGCAGAGGGAAGTGCAGACAGTATCAGTGGGTGGGAGGCTGGTTAAGTGATGGACTCGGCTTTGTTCATGACCTTTTGTAGTTTCTTGCAGTCTTGGATAGAGTAGGAGCCATACCAAGCTGTGATACAACCAGAAAGAATACTTTCTGTGGTGCATCTGTAAACGTTGGTGAGAGTTGTAGCAGAGATGCCAAATTTCCTTAGTCTCCTGAGAAAGTGTAGGCGTTGGTGGGCATTCTTAACTATCTGGATAGAGCAGGAGCCATACCAAGCTCTGATACAACCAGAAAGAATGCTTTCTATGTTTTGGCAACATGTCTCTCTATCCATATCCCTTTGTAGATTATTTGTATCCTCCCCAGCCCTTACTTTACTACCTATTTGTGTATCATCAGCAAATTCAGCTACGCTACGCCTGGTTCCATCATCCAAGTCATTAATATGGATCATAGATAATTGAGAACCTAGCACTGACCCCTGTGACACTCCATTTGTTACACTTGCCAGCCTGAAAAAGACCCATTTACCCCAATCCTTGAATTTCCTTTTAGTTAACTAGTCCTCTATCCATTCTAATATATCACCCTCAACACTATGAGTTCTTAACCAGTGTAGTAACCTTTTTGAGTATCACCTTTTATCAAATGCATTTTGAAAATCCAAATGCACTGTCTCCTTCATCCACCCTGCTTGTCACATTCTCAAAAGAACTCTAATAACTTTGTCAAACACTACTTCCCTTTCACAAAATAATAATGATAATGTCTGATAGTATAATGATTTTGTAAATGCCCTGCTAGCATTTTCCCCACTATTCTTAGGGTGATTTTGGTGTCTTTTACTATGGAGGTGAATATGAAATACTTGTTCAAAGCCTATATGATTTTTCTCGTTTCCCATTGTCAATTCCCAAGTCTCACCCTCTTAAGGGACCAATGCTCACCTTGCTACTCTTCTACTGTGTACTTTTCGAACCTTTTACTGAATATTCTTGTATTTCTTTTTGGTGTTCTCTGGTATTTTAATTATTTGTTTTTGTTGGCTTTTGGTTTCTAAACTTTTCCTAATCTTTTGTTCTATCATCAATCTTTGTAGCATCGTACACCTTTCAATTACATACCAACCTTTATTAACTATGGATGATTCATCCTTCCAGTAGAGTCTTTCTTCCTCAGTAGAATATATCTTTGAGGGTTATGAAATATCTCCTTAAATGTCTGCCACTGCTTCTCTACCGTCTTGCCTTTTAATCTGTTCAAGCTGTCCACTTTAGCCAACTCTTCATGCCCTTGTAATTGCTTTGATTTAAATTTGGGTTGCTGGATCTGAAATCTATCGAAAGCTATCCCACTTAGCACATTGATAATGTCACACACCATAATAGAAGGTAACTTCAGTAACTTTATTTTAGTTACAGACCCACTACTACTATCAGTGACTACTTTCCTTTGCTATTTCCTATCGTCATTCAAACGGATTCAGGCATCTTGATCTTCAGAACCAAGGTAATTTCTCAGTATTGTACTAATCTTATCCTTTTGTTAAGGGTTACCCACATCATTTTCTTTTCCTCCTGCTCTCAGAATATCAATCATTTTTTAAAAATTTAGATCCCAGCCTTTGTCACCTCGCAGCCATTTCCCATGAATGAATAAATAATAAAAAACAAACATTTCCAAGTTTACTTAATCTTTTAGTAACTTTTGATTACCTTGCTTAGAAAGGTGTATTGGAAAGGCTTGGAGAAAGGTTAATTTTGGGACTCTACAATGTCTTATGAAGAGATTTAGCAGAAAAAGATTGAGATAAATCATTGTCCTTTTTTTAATGCTGTAAAGAATGGATAATATGTATATATGCAAATTATATATTTTAATATGCGAGCAGTGAAATAGAGGAATTAAGTATAAAATTAATGCGTCTCAAGCAGGTCTTGAAATGAGCAGCATTTTACAAGAAATACTTTTGAGCTGTGTATGTTTTGGATAGACACCAGCAAAAGTTGAAATGTCATGAAAGGAATGCAATCTGTCAAGGATGAGTAGTGTGGATGTAATACTAGATATTCTGGAATTTTGCTTGATTTACATTTTGGAACCAGAGATAGATCAGTTCTTAGTTTTTGCTTTTCATGTATCTATTTGCTGATGTCTTACTGTAACTTTTAAAAACCGTTTTTAGAAGAACATTCTTTAATTTAATAAGGTTTTCCCAAAAAATGGCAAAAGTGGGTTTTGAGACTAAAAACTGCCATGTTTCTCCCCAGAGAGCAGGCAGGTTTTCTGTCCAGATCCTCCCACACTTTGCCATTTAAAATCAGGGATGTGTGTTTTTGCAGCGTCATTGTGAGAGGCGCGGCCTAAAGACACCAGCAAGCCCAGCTCCACAGAGAGCAGAGCAGCTTTTTAAAGATCTCCAGGAAACCATATTAAAGACCCATCCGCCCCTATTGCTGGTCTTTGGGGCATCTTTTCCCCACCCTCCCACCCCCATATGAAGTGAATCCCTGCACTGTAGGGATTCTATTCTATTATTCTAACATCAGCAGGAATCACTACTGGACTCCAAAAATGGAGACCAGAGGTGATGATCATGCTGGGAGTTCGGAGCTTAAGGTCCCTCCCCCAGGCACCCCATAGGCCTCACAACCTGGCAGTGCCAACCTTGTACCCTGCCAAATCCGTGATCAGCTGGGAGCTACACTGGTCTCCGAGCTTCCAGCATGGTCATCACCTCTGTTCACCATTTTTGGCGTCCAGTAGTGATTCCTGCTGATGTTAGAATAATAGAATAGAATCCCTACAGTACAGAAGGAGGCCATTCAGCCCATCAAGCCTACACCAATAACAATCCCACCCAACTCCTACCCCCAACCCCACGTATTTACCCTGTTAATTCCCCTGACCCTAAGGATCAAATTTTGCATAGCCAATCAACCTAACCCAGACATCTTTGGGCTGTAGGAGGAAACTGTGGAGCACCCGGAGAAATAAAAAGACACGGGAAGAACATGCAATCTCCACTAACTATGTTGTGTCACGCCGGCAGGTGGGAACATAATAAGTTCTTGGAAGATACAGCGTTAAGCAGGTTTTAAATATTTAAATGAATGGTATTTGGGTCTCCTTGGCACAAATCCTGTTATGACCTCCTTGCAAGAGCATGGCCTTAATGGGATTTGCGCTTGTTGAATGGGGCTGGAAAATCACCCCCGCTGCCTGTGCTCAGCTGCTCGTTCACATACTCTATCGGTAAGAGTTGTAAGAAGATTATATCGTCGCACCTTAACGATTCTACTATAAACAATCTGTTCCTAGCCAGTTTCTGATTTCTTTCAATAATTTGGTAACATAGTGAAGTTGTATTCTTATTTGCCCATTTGACTGAATAGGCTGTGACTAAGTAACTGAGCTGTTCTGTGATTCATTCACATTTAATGTGGCATATTAAACATGGCAGAAAGTAATTGATTTGGATAATGGCCGGGGGAAAGATGAATTCATTTTGGCTGAAAATATTGTAAACGCTGTCTCCAAAATCAACTCTTTCTCAAATTAATGCAGTTTCCAAGCCATTAAAGCTACCTGTATTTTGAATGGTATTCCTGTTGCTTCTTGCTATGAATTAGAAGTGGCAGCATAGGGACAAACATCTATATGGAACAGCTTTTTACGTGACATTGTGAAGTTTTGTTTAATTGATACCTTGAATTGTTTTTTTCTTCCCACTGTCCCTACTTGTCCCACATCAGAGCATCATGAATGTTATTTGAGTTTTCACTCCCATCTGTTTCCATGCAGCACCTCTAAAAGTCGAGTCGCATTGGGAACCTTGGCATGAAGAAGCAACCAGTGGGTTATTTTGCTCCCTTTAGTGTTAATTATTAACTTTGCATGAGCTGAGTCAGGATAATTACAGGCAGCACCAAAAAATGCAAAAGATGTTCCAGCATATTTTTTAAAATTAGGTTGAAGTCTCTGGTGTTCATTATATAAACGAATCCTTACTGCCAACCTTTAATTATGAATCCATAAAAGAGCTTGTTTTGAGTGTTAGAATGGAATACAGAAAACTCAATGCTATCTTAGTAAAACTTGTTGAGTGTTTGATGGAAGTTCTTGTATTATATTTAGAATCGCAGAGTCACAAAATGTAATCAATATCTTCAACCTTGCAGTGCTTTCCACAAAACTTTCTTTAGAAATATTGTCCTAGAATTTCCTGGAGCTGGGTATCTAAACAGAGTGCCCTGTTTATTCAATATTTTTCCTCATCTCAAAAGTTTTTGTCCCATATATTACTGGAATCATGGTGATCGACAGGACGAACTGTCTATATCCATAACTAATGTGATTCAGGATAAAGACCAACCATGGAGAAGGAAAAAGGGTCATTTGCAGTACATTAAATAAGAGGGCAAAACTAAATAAAAAGGAGAACCAAGAAAAATGTTTAATTTGGAAGCTTAAAAAACACCAAGAACAATTTAATACTTGGAGGAATGAGATGTTGAGTTTCAATAGCTCTGTTCCAGTTTGGAGAAATTGATTGGCATTGCAATAACATAAATCTCATCGTTAAATATTATCGTTTACCACCAGTACTGCCTTTCTGCTGCAAAATTAATTTATTTTCCTAATTCAAACCACAAGATATGTTTAGAATCATAGAATTTGATTAAGATGTTGCATTTAATTAATATCTTCAATTTTGTGGTGTTTTACACAATACTATGTGAGGAAATATTATAGATTATATTATATGTAACATTATACATTATAGGTGGGAAAAGTTAGCACTGTTCTACTTGGAGAAGAGAAGGCTAAGAGGAGATTTGATGTAGATATTCAAAACCATGAGGGGGCTGAAAGGAGTAGATTGGGAGGAACAAGAAGACACAGATTTAAAGTAATTAGTAAAAGAAGCAAGTGTGTATGAGAATAACCTTTCTCATGTAGTGAGTAGCTAGGGTCTGGAATGCACTGCCTGAGACTGGTGGAGGTCGGCCAATTGAAGCATTGAAAACGGAATCAGATTGTTATCTGGAAAGGGCAAATGTGCAGGAGTTATGGGGAAGAGGTGGGAGGTAGGCACTAGGTGAGCCGCTCATTGGGAGAGCCGATACCGTCACATTGGCTAGTTGACCCCCTCCTTCGTTAAATTGATAGTGA
Organism: Mustelus asterias; assembly: GCF_964213995.1. Lineage (NCBI taxonomy): Eukaryota > Metazoa > Chordata > Chondrichthyes > Carcharhiniformes > Triakidae > Mustelus > Mustelus asterias. The sequence goes on along the minus strand of NC_135814.1, from coordinate 22,009,916 downwards.
TTCTGTGAGTATCTTCAAACATTCAGGGAGATTGATGACAAGCTCCCATTTTTATAATGCTAAGGGAGCAGCACAAACCAGACGTTTGTGGTGATTTGTAACTGCAAGGGCTAAGTCTTCCTTGCTGCAAATTGCTAGGTTATTTACACACTCATTACACAGTATTACTTAATTACAAGGGGTTTGGAGTGGAAAAAATAAACAAGACATGTTACAATTGCATAGGACTTTGCTGAGACTACATTGAGTACTGTTTAGTTTTGGTCTTCATATTCAAGAATATACTTACCTTGGAGGCATTACAGCGAAGGTTCACTTAGTCTCTCTCCATAAACCAACCACCTTATTCCAAGAATAAATTTGAGTAGGTTGGGCCATTAGAGGAATGGGAAGCTATCTCATGGAAACTTACAAGATTCTGGAGGGGCTTGATGAGATAGACAGAGGTTGTTTCCTCCAGTGGATTCTAGGGGATTTTCACAGTAACTTCATTACAGTGTTAATGTAAGCCTACTTGTGACACTCATAAATAAACTCAAACTTTAGTTGGGGATCCTGGAACATGGTGGAGGCATAGTATCAAGATAAGAGGTCAATCATTTAAGACTGAAATGAGGAGCAATTTCTTAATTGAGGATTGTGAATTTTTGTAATTATTCACCCCAAACGGCTGTAGATAATCCATCTATGAGTGTTTCCAAGACTGAGATAACCTGTAATCGTAGTGAATGGCAGAGCAAACTGTAGGGGCTAGGTGCTGCTATTTCTTAAATTCTTAAAAGATTCTAAAGTGCTTCAGAAGAGGATTATCAAATAAAATTTGAAACAAAACCACAAGATATAATACATTGGATAGCACAGGGAAGATGGCCAAACCAGTACTTGTGCTGCATATGAACAGTCTCCTATATCTCATTCTCTGACTCCGCCGACATCCCCTTTTTAATTTTTTCTCTCTCCTTTGCTATCCAGCTTTCACCTCTATGCATCTATACTGTTGGCTTTGTCTCCTACCTATGGTAACACATGTCACATTCTTTAGGTAAAGAAGTTACTCCTCAGTTGCATGTAAGATGCTGTCTTAATGCTTATTAGATTTTCTGTTTTGTAGCAAGCTTATTCTCCATTTGGTTACCTGTCCTCTGATTCTGCTCTTGAAACTGAACCAAAAACTTGATCACAGAGGTAATTTTTAAGGAGCATCTTCGCGAGAGTTGGGAGATATTTAGGCACAGTAAGTAGTCTCACAACACCAGGTTAAAGTCCAACAGATTTATTTGGTAGCACGAGCTTTTGGAGCACCGCTCCTTCATCAGGTGAGTGCCTGATGCACTCATCTGATGATGGAGCGATGCTCCAAAAGCTCCTGCTACCAAATAAGCCTGTTGGACTTTAACCTGGTGTTATGAGACTACTTACTGTGCCTACCCAGTCCAACGCCGGCAACTCCACATCAGAGATATTTAGGGAGGGAGTTCTAGAGCTTGAGGCCTAAGCAGCTGAAGGAAGGGACAAACAGCAAGAACTTATTTATATAGCGTTTTTAAGAGAATAAAATGTCCAAGGCCCTTCATGGGATCATTAAAAAATGAAGTATGACACCAACTTGCATTAAGGAGAAATTAAGTCAAATAACCAAAAGCTTGGTCAAAGAGTTAGGTTTAAAAGAGTGTCTTGAAGAAGGTAAGTGAAGCAGAGTGGTATAGGAAAGGTATTTCAGAGCTTGGGGTCTAAATAACTCAAGGCGCGGTCACCAATGATGGAGTAATTAAATGGCACAAGGGGCCAGAAGAAGAGCACAGATATCTGAGGATTGTAGGGCTGGGAGAAGTTGCAGAGAGTTATGGGAATGGACACAGAAGAATTTGAAACCAGAATTAGAATTTTAAAATCAAGTTGCTGCTTGATTGGGAGCCAGTATAAGTCAGGGAGCATGGGTGATGGGGGCACTTGTTGTGTAATTGGCAGCAGAGTTTTGGATGACCTCAAGTTTATGGAGGGTAGAATGTGGGAGACTAGCCAGGATTGTATTGAAGTGGTCAAGTCTAGACGTGATGAAGGCCTAAATGAGGATTTCAGCAGCAGACAAGCTGAGACAGCGGTGAAGTCGGGCTTTGTTACTGAAATGGAAAATAGGCAGCCCTGATGTCAGCATGAATACAAGGTTGGGAGCTCGTCCTAGGGTCAAATGTGACATCAAGGTTGTGAGCAAACTGGCTTAATCTCAGATTGATGCCAGGGAAGGGGATGGATTTGCTATCCAGGAAATGGTTTGGAGACACAAAAACAGTGGTTTCAGCCAGTCTCAATGTATAATTGGAGGAAATTCTGTTCATCCTGTACTGGATGTCAGATAAGCACTCTGATAACTTAACAACAATAGAGAAGGTGATGGTGAAGTAGAGCTGGGTGTCACCAATGTATACGTTCATATTAATGCTATGCATTCAGATTATGTCACCGAGAGGCAGCATATGGATTAGAAATAGGAGGGGGCCAATGATAGATCTTTGTCGGGGGAGGGGAGTGGTTGGTGACCTCAGAAGTATTGAAGGAGGAACAATTAAAATCCAAATTGCACATGAGGCCAGAATTGGAGTATAGAGATCTTGGAGAGTAGGATGGCTGGAGGAGGTTACAGAGTAGAGGAAGTGGTGAGGACATGAAAGGATTTGAAAACCAGGATGAAAATTTAAAAGCAAGGTGCCTTTGAGTTGGAAACAAAAGGGTGATGGTTGAATGGGGTGGCCCAAATTAGGATACAGCAGAGTTGTGGATAAGCTCAAAAGTTTACAAAAGGTGCAAGATGGGAACAAGTCAGGAAAGCATTGGAATAGATTCCCATGGATGTGAGTTTCAGTAGCAGATGAGCTGTACCAGAGATGAAGAGGGACGATGTTATGGGGGAATAAGTATGTAGTCTCAGTGATGGGCCAGATATGGGATATGGAACTCTTCTCTGTTAAATAGGACACCAAGGTTGCAAAGTACCCAGTTCAACATCACATACTTGTCAGGCAGAGGAGTGAAATGGGTAACCAGGGAGTGGATTTTGTGGTGGGGCTTTTTAAAGTAAAGTTTATTTATTAGTCACAAGTAAGGCTTACATTAACACTGCAATGAAGTTACTATGAAATTCCCCTAGCCGCCACAGTCTGGTGCCTGTTCGGGTCAGTGCACCTAACCAGGATGTCTTTCAGAATGTGGGAGGAAACTGGAGCACCTGGAGGAAACCCACGCAGACATAGGAAGAACGTGCAAACTCCACACAGATCGTGACCCAAGCCAGGAATCAAACCCAGGTCCCTGGTGCTGTAAGGCAGCAATGCTCACCAGTATGCTACCATGCTGTCCACAGACAATGGTTGTGATTTTCTGGCTGCATCACGCTTGGCGCAGATTTTGTCTGGGTGGAGTGGGGGAGGAGAATTGCGGGTGAAAGGTCTAGCATGTTCAGCCCTGTTACAATCCTCCCAACCATTGTGCCCAGACATGGTGCGGGATGTTTTAGCCATGCTTGCCCCAAGATTGAAAAATCCTACCTGAGGTCAACAGACCTTTGTATGGTCCGTGTCCCGCCCTCTACGATTCCCATGGCCGGTGAGACGGGAAAATTCCTCCCATATACGGTTCCTGCCATACTCGAATAAGTATATAAATATGCTTAGTCTGTGCTTTGTGCATCTTCTGTAAATAGGAGTCTCACAACACCAGGTTAAACAACAACACTTTAATCTGGTGTTGTGAGACTTCTTACTATGCCTACCCCAGTCCAATGCCGGCATCTCCACATCTGTAAATAGTGTTATCACTTGAAATAAAGAACAAATGTCAGATTATTCTACTTTTAATAACCACAATTTTTCCACTAGCTGCCTCCAACAAATTTCAGTTAAATGCCTGAAACATTCCCTCTAACACATGGCAAGCAGATTGTAAATAAAATTATCATGTTTTCTCAAGTGTCCCACCGGCAGCACAGACCCAGCAGAGGTGGCGGCACAGTAGCATACAGTCGGGAGGGAGTTGCCTTGGGAGTCCGTAACATTGAATCTGGACCCCATGAAGTCTCATGGCTTCAGGTTAAACATGGGCAAGGAAACCTCTTACTGGTTACCACGTACCATCCTCCTTCGGCTGATGAATCAATACTCCTCCATGTTGAGCAACACTTGAGGAAGCACAGAGTGGCAAGGACGCAGAATGTACTCTGGATGGGGGATTTCAATGTCCACCAAGAGTGGCTCGGCAGCAGCCGTACTGATCGAGCTGGTCGGGTCCGAAAGGATATAATTGCTAGACTGGGTCTGCAGCAGGTGGTGAAGGAACCAACAAGAGAAAATAACATACTTGACCTCATCCTTACCAACTTGCCGGATGCAGGTGCATCAGTCCATGACAGTATTGATAAGAGTGACCACTGCACAGTCCTTGTGGAGACGAAGTCCTGCCTTCACATTGTGAATAACCTCCATTGTGTTGTGTGGCATGATCACTGTGCTAAATGGGACAGACTTCAAACCGATCGAGACTGGGCATTCATGAGGTGCTGTGGGCCAGCAACAGCAGCGGAATTGTACTCCAGCACAATCTGCAACCTCATGGCCCAGCATATCCCCCACTCAACCATTACCATCAAACAAGGGGATCAACCATGGTTCAATGGAGAGTGCAGGCAGGCATGCCAGGAACAGCACCAGGCACACCTAAAAATGAGGTGTCAACTGGTGAAGCTACCAAACAGGACTACTTGCATGCCAAATGGCAAAATAGTGATGGACAGTGATACACAGAGCTAAGCGATCCCACAACCAACAGATCAGATCTAAGCTCTGCAGTCCTTCCACATCCAGTCAAGAATGGTGGTGGACAATTAAACAACTCGCTGGAGGAGGAGGCTCCACAAACATCCCCATCCTCAATGATGGAGGAGTCCAGCACATCAATGCAAAAGATAAGGCTGAAGTATTCGCAACAATCTTCAGCCAGAAGTGCCGAGTGGGTGATCCATCTCGGCCTCTCCAGTGGTCCCCAGCATCTCAGATGCCAGTCTCCAGCCAATTCGATTCACTCCATGTGATATCAAAAAACAGTTGGAGGCACTGGATACTGCAAAGGCAATGGGCCCTGATAACATTCCAGCAATAGTACTGAAGACTTGTGTTCCAGAACTTGCTGCTCCCCTAGCCAAGTTCTTCTAGTACAGTTACAACTCTGGCATCTACCCAACAATGTGGAAAATTGCCCAGGTATGTCCTGTACACACAAAGCAGGACAAATCAAATCCGGCCAATTACCGCCCAATCAGTCTACCCTCTATCATTAGTAAAGTGATGGAAGGGGCCATCAACAGTGCTATAAGCAGCACCTGCTCAGCAATAACCTGCTCAGTGACACCCAGTTTGGGTTTCGCCAGGGTCACTCAGCTCCTGACCTCATTACAGCCTTGGTTCAAACATGGACAAAAGAGCTGAATTCCAGAGGTGAGAGTGACAGCCCTTGACATCAAGGCCACATTCAACCGAGTGTGGCATCAAGGAGCCCTAGTGAAACTGGAATCAATGGGTATCGGAGGCAAACTCTCCGCTGGTTGGTGTCATACCTGGTATATAGGAAGATGGTTGTGGTTGTGGAGTGTCAGTCATCTCGGCTCCCTGACATCTCTGCAGGAGTCCCTCAGGGTAGTGTCCTAGGCCCAACATTCTTCAGCTGCTTCATCAATGACCTTCCCTTCATCATAAAGTCAGAAGTAGGGATGTTCGCTGATTGTGCAATGTTCAGCACCATTTGCGACGACTCAGATACTGAAGCAGTCCATGTTCAAATGCAACAAGATCTGGACAATATCCAGGCTTGGGCTGACAAGTGGCAAATAACATTTGCGCCACACAAATGCCAGGCAATGACCATCACCAATAAGAGACACTTTAACCACCACCCCTTAACATTCAATGACGCAGCCATCACTGAATCCCTCACTGTCAACATTCTTGGGGTTACCATTGACCAGAAACTCAACTGGACTCTCAACATAAACACAGTGGCTACAAGAGCAGGTCAGAAGCTAGGAATACTGCAGCGAGTAACTCACCTCCTGATTCCCCAAAGCCATCTATAAGGCACAAGTCGGGAGTGTGATGGAATATTCCCCACTTGCCTGGATGGGTGCAGCTTCAACAACACTCAAGAAGCTTGACACCATCCAGGACAAAGCAGTCCGCTTGATTGGCACCACATCTACAAACATTCAATCCCTCTAGCAGCAGTGTGTACTACCTACAAGATGCACTGCAGCAATTCACCAAAGATCCTTAGACAGCACCTTCCAAACCCACGACCACTTCCATCTAGACGGACAAGGGCAGCAGATAAATAGGAACATCACCACCTGCAAGTTCCCCTCCAAGCCACTTACCATCCTGACTTGGAAATATATCGCTGTTCCTTCGCAGACGCTGGGTCAAAATCCTGGAATTCCCTCCCTAACGGCATTGTGGGTCAACCCAAAGAACATGGACTGCAGCGATTCAAGAAGGCAGCTCACCACTACCTTCTGAAGGGCAACTAGGGATGGGCAATAAATGCTGGCCAGCCAGCAATGCCCATGTCCCATGAATGAATAAAAAAAAGTAACCATATAAGCCAGCCAAATGATTTTACCATCTATGACACACAGGAGCAACCCTGTGGTATAGATAGGAAATTAATTGGGAAGAAAAAGCCAGTTAAAAGATATAATCTCAGTAGTGAATAGGGAAGTAACATTTTTCCTCCACCACCTCCCTCCCTCATTAAACTCCAACCATTACTGTGGGATCCACCTTTTCAATCTGTGTATTAATGTTCTGGATTTCAGAAGGGTGGGAAATATGTGTATCATAGATATCAAGTTAGGAGGAATAGTGAATTGGAAGCTGCAAGGAATTGTTAAAGGTCTTAAATATCCTGAAATTTGGTGAATCTCGCATTACAACTTCAAACAGCACAAGGCTAACAGATTGAAATACAATATGGTCTTAATGAGGAAGTGCTTTAGAGGACCAAGTAAATGAAGTGATTAAACGACAGTTTTCATGTACAAAAAACTAGTAGAATGTTGTTTCATTGCAAACTGTATAGAGTATAAAAGCAAGGAAATAATACTGTAGTTATGGAGTGTGCTGTTCAGACTTCAGTTGGAATATTCGGTTCTGTTTTGAATACTCCACTTTGGAAGGAAATGCTGGCCTTGGAGAAATTGCAACAAGATTCAACAGGATGATAATTGTTATGAAGAGGGTTAACTGTGATAATTGACTGAGTAAATTTGGGATTTATACTAATAATCTGAGCTGAGGGAGAAAGGTAATTTGCTTGTCATCTTTAAAAAGAAATTAATTCACATGAATAATGAAGAATCACTTTTTTCTTACTCTGATAGCACAATCTAGAACATGTGGGTTATAACATCTGGACCATTGAAAACTAAACACAAAAAAAAGACAAAAAATTATTAGATTGTGGATACACTGCCACAGAAGGCAATACATAGAAAAAAAAACTAAATGCTTACAGTTCCTGGGAAGTAAAATTTAAAATGTTGTTAAGCAAAGAGTAGAGAGAGAGAGAGATTGTGAAGTGGATTTTAAGAAATCTCCCATGGCTAACAAAATTGTTGAATGTTTTCAAAGGGCTGAATGACCCTAATCTTGCTCCCGTAGAAAGAGATCAGTAGTTTGATCTGCATTTTAGAACTGCTTGATCTTTTTTTTTCTGAAGTCTCATTTGCCATAGGGATTTCAATCCTGTTGGATGTTTGGGAGCCATATTGTCAGTATGAATATGTGGGTTCGATCCTCCTACCAGCTGAGGTTATTCATGAAGGCTCCTCTTCTCAGCCTTGCCCCTTGCCTGAGGTGTGGTGATCCTCAAGTTAAATCTCCACTAGTCAGCTCTCCTCCTCAAAGGGGAGAGGAGCCAATTGTCATCTGGGACTATGGCAACTTTACCATATTGAAGATAAGAATATTACATTTGGGATTGCTCAGCATGATAATTGAATTGTAAAACGTTTGAGCACTGTTGCTGTCGCACAAGTAAACTTCAAGTACCCCCCTCCCCTCTCTTTTGCTCTTCTCCCTCTCACTTTTTTGCCCCCTTCTCTCTCACACTACTCTCTTGCTCTCTCTCCCTGGCCTGCTCTTGCTATCGTTTAAAGAAGAAAGGCAAATGGAATTGTAGCAATATTTTAGATTGAAAACTATTTGTTCATGTTTATCAGGTATCAATATTACTCTGCATAAAGTTACTAAAAGTGTTTTATGGCAAAATTGGTTTATTGACTGTTAACTTAGTAGAAACCTGTATTACCGTTTTAATGATTTACTAGCAAGATCTACTTTTCTAGATTTTAGTATTTGTACATTATTGTCCATTTGTGTATTATGAATTTGCAAAAATACTTTCCAATAGTATTGGAAACCCCCTGCTTCTGTGACTAACGCTATAATTTTTCAAGCAGCAAGCTGTTGTGCATGTTCTACTAGTTATTATGTTCCACTAGTTATTATGTTCCAAAAGATGCTTCTGTTAACTAGGTTTCTGTTAAGTCTTTACAGTCTACTGCTGTATACACACTAATATGTTTCAGGAAGATTAAAGCACAGGAATGTTGTATCATCAAACTTTAGATAGCCTCTTAATGTGTTCTTGCACAAATATTTCCCCATTTCCTGTGGACCTTTAGTAGTGTGGCACAGCCAAAGGAGAGAAAAAGGTGAGCCGAATGGCAGTTTATCATTTAACACCCAGTTTGTGAAAGCTCTCGCTCAGGAAATGGGATATTGTCCTCAACACAGCTTGTATAGGTACTACTGGCTGTCTGAAAGCTACTAAAGTGGATCATTTGTACTTGCTTGCTAGTATTATTCCACCTGCCATAAGGAAGCAAACTACATCAAGAGTAGACTGATGTAGCAAACTACTGCAGATGCTGGAATCTGAAACAAATAGGGTGGCACATTGTTAGTGCTGCTGCCTCACAGCATCAGGGACTTGGGTTTGATTCCAGCCTTGGGTGATTGTGTGGAATTTGCATATTCTTCCCATGTCTGGATGGATTTCCTCTGGGTGCTCCAGATGTGCAGGTTTGGTGGATTACCCTTGCTAAATTGCCCCTTAGTATCCAAAGATGTGTAGGTTAGTGGGATAGGTTTGTGAGATTACAGAGATAGGGCAAGGGGTCAGTCTGGGTAAGATGCTCTGTGGGAGAGTCAGTGCAGACTTGATGGGCCGAATGGCCTCCTTTTGCACTGTAGGGATTTTACGAAAACAGAAAATGCTGGAAAATCTCAGCAGGTCTGATAGCATCTGTGGAGAGAGAACAGAGCCAACATTTCAAGTCTGGATGAGACTTGGTCAGAGTTTTGGTTTGCATCCAAGAGTCGAATCGATATAGCAAATCAGTGACCTTCATCCTCTCTTCCAGAAAAAGCCAGCAGTTATAAAGTTCAAGTTGAGGGGCAATTATTGTCCAGTCTCCAGACTGTAACTCCTACAACTGCTTTGCTGATTGGTCAATATATGTACAGGTGAAGGTACATGAGTTGCCCATCAGCCAGCCAATGTAACATGGTCTTTTGATTTTGTCTCAATCTCTCAAGACTGGTGTTGACTGCTGCAAAGCCTTATGCAGAAGTATGTGTACAGTAAAACACATTCTGTTGACTGTGACTGTGGAGAAGCATTCCAAACAATGAAACATCTAGAATGTCCTCTACTAACACAGCCATGCAGATCTGAACGTTTTCAACTCTTGAGCCAGATCCTACTTGGAACAGTGGTGGGGGAAGGTGTAACAACATGACGACGAGATGGTGATTTGGCGTGTGCTAAAATAAATGGCAGTTCATTTTGGTATAATTAATCCTTGTGTTAGGGCCAGTTTTAGTTTTGCATTCCATGGTATAGTTTCCACTTTATTGTCACAAGTCTAGTTTTGGACTTGATAATCCTATTTTTGGCAAAATTTCCAAGAGGTTTATATGATGTGAAGCTCTTCATTGAAGTGAAGAATTAGCAACTAATTTACACATCCAAGAAAGCATGTTCCAACTCTAACCATGATTCCATTTCTTGTCCTGTTTATCCTTAGAATCATAGAAACCCTACATTGCAAAAGGAGGCCATTCAGCCCATTTGAGTCTGCACCAACAACAATCCCACCCAGGCCCTATCCCTGTAACCTCACATGTTTATCCTGCTAATCCTCCTGACACTATGGCCATGTTAAATTGCCCCAATCAACTTAACTTGCACATCTTTGTACTGTGGGAGGAAACGAAGCACCCAGAGGAAACCCCACGCAGACACAGGGAGAATGTGCAAACTCCACACAGAGTCACCTAAGGCCAGAATTGAAACCTGGTCCCTGGCACTGAGAGGCAGCAGCGCTAACCACTGTGCCACCATACTGCTCTCTTACCCAACTTTTACCCAATTCAGATTTCTTCAAAACACCTTTTTGGCTTTAGAGATGTAAATCTTTTGTCCATTTATAGTAAAGTTATAAATTGGATGAGGAGAAATCTAATGGCTACTAGGAATTGATGCCACAAATTAGCTTAAGACCCTCACTGATTGGAAAATGGAAGTGCATTTTGGGATTGATCAAGCTCCGAACTTAGGATGCATACATTTTTCCTTCTATTAAATTCTTACAAGTGACTGGACAAAAATTCAGTGTTGCTATTGAACTACAGCAGCAACTGAATTTGTGGCGAACATGATGCAAGATCACATGGTTAACAAATGATCTGCATAAGCTGCTTACGTTTTGACTAAATGAAGGTCATGTAAATGTTGCAAAGTTCTACAAGCAGGTGGAAATTTAGGTTAAAAGACCTAGCCTTTTGTGCTGATATATTTTGAAATCATATATAATCAAGTAATGTGCTGATTTTCTGTCATGTATGAAAGTTAAACCAATCTTTTCAATTGCACATAACATGGATTATTTTGTCTAGTAGGGTGAACTGCAGTTATTAAATTAGTTATTTTACTTTAATACCATTAGCCACCTTGAAATTCTTTTGCAGGCTCTGAGCAGGACAGGTGAGAGACTGGTGCAAATACGTGGAGTGCAAGTACTCAACTGAAACTGGTTTATTCTTGTTTGCTTATATACATGCATACAGAAATGACACAAGAGGGTGCTATTAACATCTCATTCATTAATAAGAAGTTTTACAAAGTTCAAATTGCACACAATTTATACATATTTTCACGACTCTCTGGTAACCACTTAAACCACATACAATGATATTCTTTTATTCCAACCTTCTGGCTGAACTTTAGACTTATTTAACTTGCCTTATCATGACTCTCTGCCGGGATTGTTTGTCTTCTGCTGACTGTGCTAAATGTGATTTCAGCAATGAAAGGCTCGTTCTCTGCTGTCTTCTAAGAAACAATTCAGCTGGAGTTCCGATAGTGGTGCGAGGTGCATTGCGATAAATAAACAAACATTTTTGCCAGTTTTTGATTCAGTGAACAATTCTTCCAATTTTTTTCTAGCTTTTTATCAGCAAGTGCCGCTTAACAATTTGTACTGTGCACTCTGCTCCATTTGAAGAGGGATAATATGGTTGAACTTGTGTGTTTTACCCTGTGGATTTTCATAACTTTTATACTGTTCAGAACAAAACTGAGGTCTGTTGTTTGGCACTATTTCCTCTGGGAAATTACAGCAAACATGTAATGCAAAATATCAGATTCAGTTGGGTACTTAAACTCTATGTGCATGCACCAGTCTCTCTTGCAAGATATCAGACCCTGCGAGAATTTCAAGGTGAATAATGTAATAAAAATAAAAATAACTAATTTAATAACTGTGGTTCACCCCACCAGACCACCAAATAATCTGTGTTATATGCACTTGGAAAAATTGATTTGGCTTTCACGTGTTGGAAATCAGCACAGATGTGTTGCATTGGAATCCATTCACTAGAGAGTTGGTGTACCCTTTCCAGAATAAATCTCTTCAGTGAAGAATAGAATCTTAATGAGAGTCAGCTTTGATCCTTGGTAGATTTTACAGATGACCAAGCCTTATGTGAATGATTGGAAAATCCAGGATTTGGATTCCCAGCTGAAGCTGAGCAGTTATACCTGTGATCCATATTGCAATCATTTGCTTGATGTAAGCAAACAGGTTGAGAGTGTATGATCAGCATCAGACGGTGAGCTGTTAATGCTTGCTGCTAATCTCTTTTGATTTACTTTAATGGCTCAGCAGCCTGATTTTGTTGACCATTGAATTGTGTCGATCAAAATAAGTTACTACTCAAATGGGCTGTTTTAGCTCCCAATCAGATTTGACTTGGAGTGGCACTGGGTAAATTGCTCATTTAGAGAGCCAGCACAGATGAGTCAGGCCAAATGACCACCACCTGTGCTCCAACAATCCTGCATTTTGTGACTTTGGTTCATTAACTTAGTTCAGAAGCCAAGTCAGTTTAGAACTGGCATTTTTCAGTGAGTATGCCACTAAGGCGTGATTTGTGCAGTTTCATGTATGGGTCACCGTGAAGAACTGGCCATTCTGGAGTTGTATCTGGCTGGAACCAAATTTTGAATCTGAATGACCCTATTTAACATTGTGTGAAGTAAAATATAAAAATGTCATCACTATCCTGTGCACAAAATAAAGCATAATTTTAGGGACAGGGGAGGGAGGCAAAGCTGAACTCCTTTCTTGGCTCACCTGCTGTCCATAAAAGTTTTTTAAAATCACATTCACCTTTTTTCAAGGTTTTGTCCACTTGCTTAGCCTGCCTATATGCCATTGCAGATCCTCTAATTTTCCTACCAGTCTTAGTGTAATCTGCAAATTTAGGTACCTTGCCTTCAGCCCCTTCATCCAAGTCATTAGTATGGATTGTAAATAGTTGAGGCTCCAGTACTGACCCATATGACACTTCTAGTTACAGCTTGCCAACCTAAAAAAGACCCATTTATTCCCACTCTTTTTCCTGTTGGCTAACCAATAATTTATCCATGCTAATATATTACTTCCTGCACTGTGTAGTCACATCCTGTGGCACCTTATCAAAGGCTTTTTGGAAATCCAAGTACATTGCATCTCCAGGTTCCTCTTTATCTATGTTGCTTGTTACTTCCTCAAAGAGCTTCAATAAATTAGTTGAACAAGATTTCCCTTTCACAAAGCCATGACTCTTTTTGGTGATAGTGATTTTTTAAGTATCCTGCTCTCACTTCCTTCATAATTTTCTAGTAGTTTCCTGCTTTCTGTCTCTCGCCTTGGAGTAAAGATGTTCCATTTCCAATCTGTTGCCTTCCAGAATCTAAGGAGTTTTGGAAAATTATAACCAATGCCTCTACTATGCTGTCACTTTTTTTAAGACCCTAGGATGCAGGCCATTTGGTACTGGGGACTTGTCAGCCTTTACATCTAATAATTTTCCCAGCACCTTTCCCCAGATGATGCTGATTATTTTAAGTTTCTCCCTCCTTTCCACTTTTTGTTTGTAGTATTTTGGGATTTTTTTCAAGTCTTCTACGGTGAAGACAACTGTTCAATGCTTCTACCATTTCCTTGCTTTCCTTTGTCAATTCCATAGACTCTACAGGACTAACATTAAGTTTAATTATTCTTTTCCCATTTAAGTATCATAGAACCCCTAACTATTTTATTACTAGCTAGCTTTCTTTCATACTCTTTCTTCCTCTTTTTAAAAAAAAATCATTCTTTGTTGATTCTTAAAATCTGACCAATCTACTGACCACCCATTAATGTTTGCAGATTTGTTCAGTGTTTCATTCAGCTTGATACAGCCAAGATGATGCATCTTTCTCTGAGATAAATTTTTGCTGAGCATTATTAAGTATCTTTTTGAAGCTGTTCTACATTTTAACATAGTTTCCAAGTTCACTTTAGCCAACTCTGCCTTTGTACCCTTATAATTTCCTTTAATTAGCTTTAAAATACTGGTCTTAGATCCACACCATCGAATCCATAGAATCCCTATATGCAGAAAGAGGCTATGTGGCTCATCAAGTGCACCGACCTTCCATAAGAACATCCCACCCAGGCCTTCCCCTTGGCTCTATCCCCATAACCCTGCATATTTACTATAGCTAATCCACCTAACCTACACATCTTTTCACACTTATCCCTTTCAAATTGAACATTGGAATTCTATTATGTAATGATTATTCCTTTACCATTAAGTTATTGATTAATCCTGTCACATTGCATATTGCCAAGTCGAGAATAGCCCGCTCTCTGGATGGTTCCAGAAAGTACTGCTCTAAGAAATTATCCCAGATTCACTCTATGAACTCTCTTTCCAGGCTATCTTTGCTGATTTGATCCACCCAATATACATGATTAAAGTCACCCATGACTGCTGCAGTACCTTTTTGTATGCCCCATTTGTTTCTTCCTGTACATTCTGTCCTACCTTGTGACTACTGTTGGGGAGTTTATAAACTACTTGGCTTTCCTATTTTTTTTGCCTTTCTTGTTTCTTATCTCTACCCAGTCTGATTCTGCATCTTAATCTTTTTGAGCTAAGGTAATTTCTCACTGCTGTACAAATGAGACTCTTAATTAACAGGGTCTCACTGCCTTTTCCTAGCTTCTTGGCTTTTTGAAATGTGAAATACCCTTCAATATTCAGGCCCCAGTCCTGTTCCTCTTGCAACCATATCTCTGTAATGGCTATCAAATCATGCATATTTATTGGAAAAATTCAGTAGGTCTGGCAGCATCTATGGAGAGAGAAACAGAGTTAATGTTTTGAGTCCAGTTTAACATTTCCAGGGACTTGAAAAGTGACTTGAAAAAGACTTACCTGGATAGTCACATGAGCAGCCTGGGAATGGAGGGATACAAACGATTGGTCTAGTTGGACCAAGGAGCGGCACAGGCTTGGAGGGCCGAAGGGCCTGTTTCCTGTGCTGTACTGTTCTTTGTTCTTTGAACTCTGTTTCTCTCTCCAGAGATGGTGCCAGACCTGCTAAATTTTCCAGCATTTTTCTGTTATTTCAGATTTCTTTTTGCCATTTTTCCAATTTCTGACCTTATCTGCAGGTGTACACTTGTGTCCTCATTCTGACTATCATTACCCAAGTTGCTCTGTTGCCTTATTGATTCCCTTTGTTTTACCAAGCTGTCTCTTCTCATACGACAGCTTGAGAAGCTGTCCTCTATTTTATTTAAAGTCCTCTCTATCGCCCAAGTTATACAACTCCTTAGAACACAGGTCTCAACATAGTTTAGGTGAAGGTTATCCTATTGGTACACCTTCCACTTTCCCCAGTCCTGCTGCCAGTGCCCCAAGAATCAAAACCCATTTGAATATTTGCAAAATGTATTAATTTGAGAAATCTGAAGTATTTGTTTAGATATTTGCCGTTGCTTATCTACCTTTGTACCTTTGGATCTTGTTTCCCAATCTACTATAGCCAACATGCCCTTCATACTATATAATTAGATTTATTTAATTTCAGTTTCATTTCAATTTTGCTTTCACTTTATTGTCTATACAGAGATTTATTTTAGGTACACTGCTGATTCATTCAAAAAATATATATAGATGAATAATAAATACCTTTGCAATTTTGGCACATATTTACAAAAAATCCATTCTTCTGTTAATCCAACCTAGCTTTTTATTTTAACATTTGCTCTCTGGGGAAGAGAATTTCATAAATTTGTGACTCTCTGAGAACACATTTCTCCTCATCGCTGCCATAAGTGGGAGACTTCTAATTTTTAAACTGTGTGCCCCAGGTCTAGATTTGCCCCCCTGTTCAGGCCCCTGGCATCTTGAGTTTCAACAAGATCACCTCTTATTCTCCAATGCAAGTATATTTTAGTTTTTCTCAGGATGTGGATGCTATTGGCTAGGCCAGAATTTAATGCCCAGCTTTAATTGTAATCAAGAAGGTGGTGAGGTACTGCCTTGAACTGCTGTAGGCAATGTGGTGTAGGTACATCCACACTGCTGTTAGGAAGGGCATTCTAGGATTTTGACCCAGTGCCAAACAGTGAATATAGTTCCAAGTTGTGGTAGTATGTGGCTTGGAAGAGAATTTGAAGATGGCAGTGTTCCCATGCACCTGTGGCCCTTGTCCTTCGAGTTGATAGAGGTTATGGGTTTGGAGAATGGGGTGCTTTTGATTCTCTCCTGTTGGAGATGGTCATTGCCTGGCACTTGTATGGTGCAGATGTTCGCCACTTATTAGCCCAAGCCTGAACGTTGCCCAGACCTTTTTTATTCATTTGAGGAAAGTGGACTTCACTGAATGGGCCAGCATTTATTGCCCTTGAGAAGGTGGTGGTGAACTGCCTTGTTCAATCACTGCAGTCCATGTGGTATGGTAAACCCATCATGCTGTTAGGGAGTTAGTTCTAGGATTTTGACCCATCCTTGCTGCATATAAATGTGAACTGCTTCTTTATCTATATATTTATAAGTAGTTCTGAATACTCTGCAATCATCAGTGAACATCCACACTGCTGACCTTAAAATGGAGGGAAGGTCAATGGTATGGCAGCTGGTTGGGTTTAGGATGCTACCCTGAGGGAATTGTGCAACAAATGTCCTGGAACTGAAATTGTCCTTCCACAACTTCAATCATTATCTTCCTTTTGACTCCCAGTGAGTGGAGAATTTTCCCCCTCCTTCCTATTTTCTTCAATTTTGCTCCTTGATTCCATTCTCAATCAAATGCTGCCTTAATGTCAAGGGTGGTCACTCTCATCTTATCTCTTGAGCTCAGCTCTTTTGTCCATGTTTGAATCAAGGCTAGATTGAAGTAAGGAATCAAATGGTCTTGGCGGAACCCAAACTGAGCATAGTATACAGATTATTACTGTGTAAATACTGCGTGATGGCACTGTTGACAGTACCTTTGTTCATTTTGTTGATGACCAAGAATAGACTGATGGGATGGTATTGTCAGGGTTTGATTTGTCCTGCTTTTTGTGGATTGGATGTACATGGGCAATTTTCCATATTGTCCGATAGATGCCAATGTTGTCGTTGTACTGGAACAGCTTGGCCAATGGCCTGGCTAGTCTGGAGCCTTCAAAGCTACTGCTGGATGTTGATAGGACCCATGACATTTGCAGTATCCGATGCCTTGAGCCGTTTCTTGATCTTACATGGAGTGAACCGAATTGGCTAAAGACCACCATCTGTGACACTGGAGACCTCGGAAAGAGAGTGAGATAGATCATCAACTCGGCACTTCTGGCTGAGTATGGTTGCAAATGCTTCAGCCTTGTCTTTTGTACTGATGTGCTGCACTCTCCTTTCACTTGAGGGTGCAGATAGCCGTGGAGCTGCCCACTGCCTTCTCTTGGTTGTTTAATTGTCCATCATTATTCATCACTAATGTGGCAGAGCTCCAGAGTTTCAATCTGATTTGTTCGTTGTGGGATCGCTTAGCTAAGTCAATTGCATGCTTCTTCTGCTATTTGCGTGCAAATAGCCCTACCTAGTGCTGCTCCTAACACGGTCGCCTGCACTCCTCATTGATTCTCATTGGATCTATACTCCCTGGAGTTTGAGAGAGGAGATCTTATTGAAACAGGCAAGGCCCTGAAAGGGCTTGATAGGGTAGACATTGGGAGGTTTCTTTCCTTAGCAGGGTAATCTAGAACATAGAGGTAGGTGCAGTCTCAGGATAAATCGTTTAGGACTGAGGGCAGGTGAAATGCCTTCACTCAGTGTTGTGAGTCTTCAAATGTTTTGCTGCAGAAGATTGTGGATGCCCCATTTTCAAGATAGACAGAATTTTGCTATCTCAGTGAATTGATTGACATGGGAAAGTGGAGTTAAGGCTGTTGATCAGCCTTCATAGTATTGAATGGTCAATTGCTCCTATTTCTCAATTTCTTTTGTTCTTGTAATCATTGATCTAATGTATGGTTCTGATTCTTCACCAGGACAACGTCTACACTTTCTCCATGGCACTGTATCAATTTCACAAAAATTACTATCTTGACTTTAAAACTAGATGCAAATTGACAGTTTGCATCATTCATGGTGATTTTGGATGTAATCTGATATCATCTTCAGACTCAAACCCAGGAAGTAGGTCAAAACTAATTATACTCCACAAGTTCATGATGTTCTGGTTCGCTTTTTAAAATGACTTAACATTCAAAACTGACTTAAAGCATCTGTACTGTACATCATTATCAATATGATGATCCTTGGGCAGACCCCAGTTCATGGAGGGAGATCTGGTTAGGGACCAATAATGTTTTGCTTCAAGTAGATAAACTTTGAGATTCAAGATAGCTACTAAGTGAATAAAGCCACAAGAATCCTCTGGTTTGGAACAAAGAAAAATAAACTTTACAAGTTCAGAAAGATAAAACAATGCATAATATCTGTCCTGTACGCTAATGTTCTGGGTAAGTACGAGGTACAGGCAAATTGTGGTCGAAAACCCGACACTACAAAATAAATGATAGATACAAACAAAACTAATTTCATGGATTTCTCAACAATCTACCCAGCTGTTTGTGATATTGTGTCAGCTCATCTCACTGAAACATAATCTTTGACACGAGGGTTTCCAATCTCCACCTTTTGAAGATCTTGCCTTGGAATTCTTTCCAAAAGTTGCTCCCACTCGAACAGCTTCAACAATGACCTACCTCTCAGGTTTCGATCTTGTCTTTAGAGATTCTTTTTCCCTGCAATTCCAAATACACTCAAGTTTCACCTTCCATGCACAATCTCAGATCTTCAGCTGTGACAAGCAGAACACCACTGATCCAAAGGATACCTTTGCTCCCATGGTCTGCAGCACACAGTCACCAATTTTTTGGCTGCCTTCTTGGATCTTAAGTGCATCGTTCCTGCCCACTTCACTTAAAGTCTGCTTCCTGGAGCTCATTCTTTTAATTTCAAGCCTATTTCATAGAATTGTAGAATCTACAGTGCAGAAAGAGGCCATTTGGCCCATCGAGTCTGCACCTACAACAATCCCACCCAGGTCCTGTCTCTGTAACCCCACATATTTACCCTCCTAGTCTCCCTGACACTAAGGGGCAATTTATCATGGCCAATCAACCTAACCCGCACATCTTTCAAGTGTGGGAGGAAACCAGAGCACCTGGAGGAAACCCACACAGACACGGGGAGAACATGCAAACTCCACACAGACAGTGACCCGAGGCCAGAATTGAACCTGGGTCCCTGGCACTGTGAGGCAGCAGTGCTAACCACTGTGCCACCATGCTGCCGTGGGACATCCTTTGGGACCTCTCCCTGTCCCTCTTCTGTAATCCTCTTGCTGGGAAGCCTACTTAATGGCACTCTATATCAGGTCATCTGACCGGCATTTTTTGCACTGTTGTTCTTTCTCCTGTGTAAGCGTGCACGGTCCATCCTTGGCCTGAAGAATGTTGAAAGGTAATACTGCATGTGTGCAACCAGTTCTGGTTAGTGCATGTGCAGAAAGTCCGAAGATTATCAGGAATCAGAGTTCCCGATCTCCGAACTGAGGAAGGTGAGTTGAGGTTTCATCACTATAATATTCATGTTGGCAAAATTCCTCTATCCTTTTGCGCACTAGTTAATATGAAGTTGTTGATCTTGAGCAGCCTTCTGTAACCTTCGTGGTAATTTGAGCAGAAGCAGATTTAAGCTTGTCTAGATGTGGTGTGACTGAGACTAACTACCACCATAACTGCGAAGCTTTCGGACATTGTCTAGCCTTATTGATGAAGAATCATTCCCTGCATTCATGGAACTTTGCCTAAGCGTATGACGATGTCTTGAGAACATGAAGATGTTAAAAGGGTTGGAAGGTAGTACATGTTTGTTTTCCTTCTGAGCCAAATGACACCTTTGAGACATTTAAAGTGCTTAATCACGCAAGTTCTTCTAGTGCTCCACTAAGATCCACAAGATGCCAAATTCTGGTTCACTCCATATGAAACATGCAGCTGCTATTTACATGTCTTTTTGATCATTTTATTCCCCGATCAATTTCCTCTCCTCCCATTCTTCAGCAGGTATTGGACGGAAGAGAAATAATTTAGTGGGAGCCAGTTAGCCACCGGTACCTCTACTGAATGATGATTCTTTGCCCTTGAACCGAGAAGCTGAGTTTTGCCAGGCCTGGTCTTTAGTCTCTCTGGATAGCCATACATGTAGTTTCAGCAGAAATTTCCATTGAGAAATTGGAAATAGAAATCAAGGGCATATATTATAATGTTCCTACCTCTGCTCTAAACCGAAAGCCAGCTAACAGTAAAAACTAGCAATTTAATGTTTGATAAAATCATTTGGCAATGCTAACTTTTGTCCACTAAATGGTGCTATTGCATTTAGCAACAAAAGTTGGAATTAACAAGTTTTAATGCAGAAAAAAAAATACTCTAGGGCTTCATGATCACGTCATTGACAAAAATTTCCTTTCTTTCATTACCATTTTTATTACCAGCAAATTTAGTACGTTTTCATTTGATTTGTTTATGAAAATATGATGGCACAAATTAAGCAAGTATAGTTATAAAGTGATGAAATTGTCAGTAATATTGGTTAATTTAAGTACTTCAGGTACATTTCTCTTCACATCTTCTCAAATTTCCTGGATGCCTAAATGTAATTTGAGAAACATCGTGGATATTAAATTTCATTTTTTACTAAATCTCTATCTTTGATTTTGACTCCAGAAGGTGTGTATTTTTAAAATCTCGTTTATAAACTGTTTTTTATCCATCTATCTTTTTTCTTTCTCTGTGCCTCTTTCTATACAAATCTATTTGATTCAGGAAATGGGGCATTCCTTAAAAAAAACCTTCACTCTGTACTTGACAAAGTTATTTTTTGCTTCTTACATAGTTAATCTGCTCACATTTTTCTCTTGTTTAGAACTTCAGTCAGGTGTTTTTGAGATCTACTTGAGCTGGAACATTGACTATCATAAAACTATTGTTTCCTGGAACTTGTATGAGCAGGCACTCTAATCCAGTTGAAAAAATGTTCCTGTGATCACTACAGTGCAATATACTGACTGGTTTGTGGTCCACTGTTTGTCACTAGCATTGCATCATAATGCCAGACCCAGAAATGTAAACTTAGAGTTACCATGTTTTTTAATAGAAATGTTACACTTACTTTTATCACATGATGGTAGATTATTTGGATGAAACAAAATAAATTGAATAGGAACAGTCTTCACAGTGTGTTTCCTCTGCTTTGTGATTGATTCAGCAAGAAATAAAGCACTGTGTTAATGTGAATTACAAATGGGAAGTGTATTGTGCTTAAATACATTTCAAATAAATTATGTTGAACTTTAAAAACCTCCAATTATTGCACAAAAAATAACATGATGGGCTTATCAGTGTTAAGTTCCAGAAATGTCCTTGTAAAACTATAATATAGATCTGGTAATTTTAATGATCATCTGTTGCGTACATTATTAATCTCAGAGCTATTAAATGATTTCATGGGTCAATTGAAACATATAGAAATTATTTTCAATTACTGATAGATATATTAAACTCACATTGAGATATCTGATGTATTTTTAAATGCAATTTTTGAGCATAAAATTATGTTCTGGCTGCAAGAACATGTCAATCAGGGACTGCAAATTGTTGCCCTACTGACTCTCCATTGTGTGATTTGTGCCTTGGGAGAATCACATAATTGTTAAAGTCAGAAGGAGGCCATTTGGCCTGTTGTGTCTGCAGAAGCTCCCCGAATGAGCAATTCACCTAGTGCCATGACTCCATCTTTTCCCCGGAACCATGGTCATTCTTCCTTTTCAAAGAACAGTCAAATTCCCTTTTGAATGCCTCGATTGAACCCACATCCAGCACACTCTCAGGCAGTGCATTCCAGACCCCAGTCACCTGCTGCATGAAAAAGTTTTTCCTCCTGCAGCTTTTGTTTCCTTTGTCAATTACTTTAAATCGGCGCCCTCTCATTCTCAGTCTTTTCACGAGTGAGAACAGTTTCCCCCCTATCTACACTCTCCCCTCATAATTTTGTATATCTCTATCAAATCTTCTCTCTGCCTTTTCTTCTCCAAGAAAAACAGTCTTTAATCTATCATTACAGAAGTTCCTCATATCTGGAACCATTCTTGTGAATCTTTTCTGCACTTTCTCCAATGCCTTCACATTTTTCCTAACGTGTGGTGCCCAGAGCTGGATGCAGTACTCCAACTGAAGCTGAATTAGTGTCTTATACAATTCAATATAACCTGCTTGCTCTTGTACTCTATGCCCACTTTAATAAAGCTTAGGACATTGTCTGCTTTATTAAGTGCCCTCTCAATTGATTTTGCCACCTTCAATGAGTTATGCACATATATATCCAGATCCCTTTGCTCCTGCACTCCGTTTAGAATTGTACCCTTTATTTTTTATTGTCTCCATGTTCTTTCCATCAAAATGAATTACGTAGCTTTTCTTTGCATTCAACTGCATCTTATTTATCTGCCTATTCCACCAACTCATCTATGTGCTCTACACTATCCTTCTAGCACAGTTCACAATGCTTTCAAGTTTCATATCATCCTCAAAATATGAAATTATGCTCTGTACACCAAGGTCTTGGTCATTAATATATAACAGGAAGAGCAAGTGTCCCAATATTGACTCCTTGGGAACTTGACTCCAAACTTTCCTGCAGCCTGAAAAGCATCCATTAACCATTATTGTTTCCTGCCATTCAGCAAATTTCATAGCCACCTTGCTACTTTCTAATTTATTCCATAAGTTATGACTTTGCTCACAAGTCTGTTGTGTGGCACTGTATCAAATGCCATTTGGAATCTTATGTACACAGCAACAGCATTTTCCTCATCAGCAATATCTATTACGTTTTCAAAAAAACTTGAGCAAGTTAGCTAAATATGACTTTTCCTTATAACCTACACTTATCCATGTGACTAATTATATTTTTCGAAGTTTCCTCACCACCCAAGTGAAACTGATTGACCTATAATCACTTACCTATACACTCTTTTTTGAACAAGGGTGCAATATTTGTTTTTCAGTCTTCTGCAATCAGCCCTGTAGGGAGATTGGAAAGTTATGGCCAGTGTCACTGCAATTTTTACTCTCAGAACATAAAAAATAGGTGTATGAGTAGACAATTCAGCCTTTCGAGCCTGCTCTGCCACTCGATAAGATCTCGTCTCGGCCGCAATTCCATTTTCCTACTGTTCTCCGTAACACTTCAACCTATTACTAATTAAAAATATGTCCATCTCCTCAAATTTACTCGTTGTCTCGGCATTCCCGCACACTGGGATATTGAATTCCACAGATTCACAACCTTTTGAGAGAAGTAATTTCTCTTCATTTGTGTTTTATGCTACCCCTGTCATAGAGTCATACAGTGCAAAAAAGGCCCTTTGGCTTATTGAGTCTGCACCAACAATATCTACCACTTTTCTGCACATGTCCCATATCATTGATATTTCTCTTATCATAAAACAATGAAACTTTGTTCTAGATTGTTCCACAAGAGAAAACATCCTCTCTTACACCTACTTTGTCAACCCCCTTCATTAACTTGTATCTCAATTAAATCTTCTCTCGTTTTTCACCCGAAGGAATATGGGCCTTAATTGCTCAATCTCTCTTCATAAGACAAACCTCTTTCACTTCCCTCAGTATCCATGAATGTATCTCACCTGGTCCTGGTGCGTTGGGTATAGACAGCCTATCTAATAATTTCTCCCTGTCGAATTTAAATCCTTCTAGTGTATTATCTCCAGCTTCACCTGGGTAGCATTTTTTCCCTTGGTGAAGACAGTTAAAGTATTCATTTACTATCTCAGCCGTTCTCCCCTGCCTCCATGCATAATTCCCTTTTTGGTCCCTAATTGTCTCTACTACTTTTACAACTCTTATTATTTATGTTCCTATTGCAGACTTTGAGATTTCCTTTTCTGTTAACTTCTAGTCTCTTTTTCATGCTCCTCTTTTCTTCTCTTATTTGCTTTTACACTTCCCCTCTAAACATTCTATATTCAGCCCAGTTCTCAATTGTATTATCCACCTGACATTTGTCAAAAGCACATTTTTAATTCTTCATCTTAATCTCTATCTCTTTTGTCATCTAAGGAGCTCTGGCTTAATTTGCTGTAACTTTTCCTTTCGAGGGAACATACCTTGATTGTGTTCAAACTATCTCCCTTTTTGAAGATGGCCCATTGTTCAGCTATCATTGGTCTTGCCAACCCCTTAAATCCAATTTATTTAACCCAGATCTGTTATTACCCCAATGAATTTGGCTTTTCCCTCAATTAATTACTCTTACTCTAGATTGTTGTTTGTCCTTTTTCACAGGCAGCCTAAACCTTATGATACAGTGACCGTTGTCCTCTAAATGTTCACCCACTGATGCTTGACTCACTTTGTCCACCTCATTTCCAAGAGCAATTCCAGCAGTGCCTTTTGTTAGATTGGAAATATACAGCTATAGAATATTTCTCCTTCTTTCCCCTTTATACTGCCACCTTTCCCGTCTATATTGGGTTAATATTTTTTACTACTCTATAATTCTTCCTCTACATCTTTTCAACTTGTTGATGGACTGTAGACTATGCAGAGCAAGGTAAATACACCTTTATTGTTCCTTGGCTCTAGCCGAATATGTTCTCTCCTTGACACCTCTGGACTATCCTCTCTCTACAGCATAGGACTGCCTCTTTAATCATTCTATACACTCTGCCAGTATTCCTCCTTGATAATTCCTTCTGGTACCCACACCCCTGTCAACTTAGTTTAAACCCTCCACAATAGAATAAGTCAGGAGAGTGATGGAACGTTCTCCACTTGCCTGGATGAATGCAGCTCCAACAGCACTTGAAGCTTGACACTATCCAGTACAAAGTAGCCTGTTTGGTCCCGATTCACCTCCTTAAAAAAACATGTACTCCCTCCACCTCTGGCACACAATGGTAGCAGTGCATCTACGAGATGCATTGCGGCAACCCACCAAGGCTTCTTTGACATCACCTTGATACCACCTTGAAGAACAAGGGCAGCAGATACATGGTAACACCACTGCAACTTGCCTTCCCAGCCACACACCATCCTAACTTAGAACCATGTCACTGTACCTTCATGGTTGCTGGGTCAAAATCCTGGAACTCCCTTACAAACAGCACTCTGGATGTACCCACCCCACATGGACTGCAGTGGTTCAAGAAGATAGCTCCTTCTTGAGGGTAGTTGGGGGTAGACAATGTGAATGCTGGCCTTGTCAATGATGCCCACATCTTGTGAGAGAATAATTTAAACAAAATCTGTGGGCTTTCATTGAGATGTTGTAAATACGCCATTTTTCAATTAAAAAAATGTATAAATCAATTTGTGTTTAAAATGAATCAAGATTCCTATTTAGTGCATGACTTTGGGATCGTTTATTCACAGCATTAATTTTATTTGCTTTGTTTTAACTAATTCCATATCTTCAAGCTGAATTTGTTCTGATGTGGGATTAATTGGTTACGTAAAATAACTTAACCAGAGGTTCCCGGTGTGCTACTTGTCAATCTGCCTTACATCACCTTTCCCCCTCCCAATAACAAAACTCCCATCTCTCATATATCACTCTGCTCTGAGGATAAAATGATACTACACACAATTGTTTTAAACTGCTAGACTTGACTTGGTATTCTCATCTTTCTCCCTCCCCTACTTCTTGGGTGTTTCAAGGACTTGGATTTTCTTTTGAAGGTATATAAAATCATCTTATAAATACTTGATTGTTTTTCTAATGAGCAATTTGAAAGCTGCCTTATGGCCAAAAATATGCTTTCATGTTTCAATAATCTTGCAGTAATGTGTGCTATGTAAATAGCCATTACTATTTTGAATTGTTTAAATTTAGCTGTTTAGCTCAGTTAGTTAAGAGGCTGAAATAATGCATGGATATTTATGCAGTTCAGACCAGATGTCTTTGCAAGTAATAAAAACAGAAAATACTGAAAAAACTCTAAGGGTCTAGCAGCATCTGTGGAGAGAGAAACAGAATTAATGGGTGGGATTTTACGGCCTCACTCATCCCAAAACTGTAAAATCCCGCCTGAGGTCAACGGACCTTCCAATGCTCCGCCCCTTTCCCACTCTAATTCCTGAGTGGACGGGGTGGTAAAATTCCGAATGTTTCAAATCTTTACAAATCTTCAGTCATATGGACTCGAAGTGTTAGCTCTGTTTCTTTCCACAGATGCTGCCAGACCTGAGTACTTCTAGGCATTTTCGTTTTTATTTCCGATCTCTACCATTCGCAGTATTTTGCTTTCAATTTAGTCTTTATAAGTAAACTAGACGCACAATTTACAGAGTATAATGGACCTTGTGACAGCATAATTTTTCCAAGACAAGATCTGCACTATTATGAGATTCTTCTGTCACTTTGCTGAGGAAAGGACAGGCTCCATTAAAATGGTCTCTAAGTTTGAATTGTTAGGATTTGGATTTAAGTCTTTCAGAACTGGAATTAGTAGATTGTATTTAAACTGCATTTAAGTTTGAGTTTTAAAAACTGTAACTTTCAATCTTGAAACTTGTTTGCAACATCATGTATGAGTTTGTGTTGGTGCCATGTCAGGTATACAAGCCATACTTCCGGACAACAGTTCCTCTGGCTGTTTGTAATAGGCAGAGTGTAGACTGCACTCAACCAGCACGTGCTTGCAAAATCCAAAACAAAATGCGTACTGTTAGATTGGGCAGCACTTGTTGAACAATCTTGATGCACTAATAACTACATTAACAACCAATTTAAATGCATCAGTCGAGTTCATAACATGATTCATTTACACTTGCTAAATGTGACATACATTCATACACAGTTCTCTCTGCAAACAAAAGGAATATATCCAACCTGGAAACACGGGGAGACAAGAACATCCTGTTGCTTTGCCTATTGCAGCACCTCAGCCAATCGGAGTCAACTTGCCAACCAATCAGCACCCCTTTTCTCCTGTAGTATAAATTGTTGTGAATGTTTGAAATTTGGCCTGATGAGTTCAAGACAGCTTTCAGCAATAAACATTTGCCTTAAACATTAATGTTGCTGCCATGAATAAAGATATTAGGTAAAGTGCAGGTGTTAATGCATAGAAGTTTCCAGGCCAGCGGTGGGCAACCTAGTCTAATCAGTGGGCTGCATGAGTGGTCCTCATCCTTCATCTTGGTGGGCTGCAAGATTGAAATCAGGGTTGCTCACAAACCCCAATGAATCAGATTGACTACATTTAATATACATTGAATATTTCATAATGAGTTGCAGAAAATGCTTTATCAATTATATCTTAATAGAACTATCAACTTCAAATGGTAAAAACAAAATAAATATTTCCGCATTGACTGAGAGTCATGTGCTCCCTCTGCATCCAAAATTGTGTGCAATCAGCAAGTATCTTCATTTGCCCATGTATTGCGTGCATATCACTTCAGTGATACCGGCAAGACAAAAAAACCACATGGATGGGAAATTAGCAGAATGTGGCAATGCTATGCATGGGCAACGGCCAACAAAATGTCTCGTGGACTGCAGGTTGCTCACCACTGTTCTAGGTTGTACTGTCATCTGTTGGGGAGTCGGTTACCTCAGTTGACTGGACGGCTAGTTTGTGATGCAGAGCGATGCCAACAGCGCAAATTCAATTCCAGTACCAGCTGAATTAAGTCGTGAAGGCCTGCCTTCTCAACCTTGTCCCTCACCTGAGGTATGATGATCCTCAGGTTAAATCACCACGAGTCCCAAATGACCTGGGACTATGGCGACATTGCTTTTACCTTTATTGTCATCTGAGCATATATCCATGTGTTGAAATTGATTCTTTGTGACCAGTTTTATTTTAGGCCAAAAGTCATGGGTTAGCTTTTGTACAAGTATTTATGGTATAAAGTGAAAACTTTAATTAATGGTTGCAGTTGCACATGCTGTGCTTTGGAACGTTATGCATTTTAACTGTAGGGAAATTTTCTGGGATTGTTGCCAATCTGTATGTTTGGCTCCGTCCCAGTGGGGATTTCTGGAAGGAAGTTGAAGCAGTTTTGATTCAGGGACAGTAAACCACAAGTCAGACATTAGACAACAGCAGCCATACAAGTTGAATCTATATGAATTCACCTTACATTCAGCTCTTTAATCCTATCTAATAGACTTATAAAGCTCATACCTGATTAATACTGTCCTTGGAATTCTACTGAAATATTCTTAAAACCAAATTTTGTGGTGAGGACTTTGGATTTTAAGTTTTGATCAAATTAATTAATAAATAACCCATAATTTCTCCGGTTTGGAGCATGATTGAAATTTGAATGCATGTAGATGCAAATAATTTGATCTATAAAGTTTGCCCATTTCACCTGAAAATGTGCTGTAAATTTGGTCAGAGCTAAAGTGTTCCCAACATTGACGTGATGAAGCTGTGGAACTATCCAGTATTTTATGACCTGTACTGACTCTCAGAATATATCATAGAATCATAGAAACCTTACAGTGCAGAAAGAGGCCATTGGGCCCATTGAGTCTGCACCGTCCACAATCCCACCCAGGCCCTACCCCCACATCCCCACATATTTACCCACTAATCCCTCTAACCTACGCATCTCAGGACACTAAGGGGTAATTTGAGCATGGCCAATTGACCTAACCCGCACATCTTTGGACTGTGGGAGGAAACTGGAGCACCCGGAGGAAACCCACGCAGACACGAGGAGAATGTGCAAACTCCACACAGACAGTGACCCGAGCCGGGAATCGAACCCAGGTCCCTGGAGCTGTGAAGCAGCAGTGCTAACCACTGTGCTACCGTGCCGCCCATTGGCCTCTTTCTGCACTGTAGGGTTTCTATGATTCTATGATATATTCTGAGAGTCAGTACAGGTCATAATATCTGCTGATTGCTACTATTGGCAGTTGATATGTTGCCTACAGGGCATTTAAACAAGATTTTTCTTGTCTGATAAAATGGCATAGCTACATAAACTTGAACAACATTTACGAAACATACTACCTATGAGTCTGAGTTTTAGATTGGTTTTAAAATTTGATTTAAATACGAAAGTTTTATATCAGCAATATTCAATTTATGAATAGAGACATTTTAAAATAGCAAAAGAAAATGACCTTCATTGAGCAAGCACCCTAGTTTGTGTATAAAAAGAG